>NC_135727.1:30458282-30758282 GCF_964656455.1 Halichoerus grypus | reverse complement strand
CAATGTGGGGCTTGAACTCATGACCCTGAGATCAAGAGTGGCCTGCTCCTCGGACTCAGCCAGCCAGGTGCCCCCCAGAAGTAGAAATTTTGAATCTAATGATATAAAAAGAGAAAAGCAAGCAACATTGGAAAATCCAGCATGTCTCTTGTAAAACTTCTGCCTCAAGCCTTTTTAGCTCTTGGAAGTGACAATGGACTAGATTCTGCCTTCGCTTGTACTTTCCGGGCTGCCGGAGTGGAAACCCACCCATGGAGCTCTGCATTTTCCTTCTGTACCATCAAGGACTCAGGGGGTAGAGAGTGGCCGGGTATTGCCAGGGCAGCAGTGGGGACCTCAGGAACCACAGATCTGTGGCTCACTATCTGAATCTTCCCATCTTGGGGAAGATGGATTTTATGGGGCCAGAGCCAGAGGGTGAGGCTTCTACCAGAAGCGGCATAAGCTACCAAGAACCCAAGTAGCAGGTCAAGTCAAAGCCCTTAGGAAAAAGCATAGGTCTGATCACCAGGAGGACCGGGTGCAGGACCAAATCCAAAGAGCCAGAGGCAAGATCCAGACGGAGCCAAGAATCTGGTGCTGTGTCTCCTCTCAACTTGCCTGTCCCCATCTCTCTGAGCTAATGAATTCCCTCCTCACATTCCCCTTTCTGTCCTCCCACATCCTTTGGACTCAATGCACGATGTTCGCTTTCCTGTTAAAACCTTGGCTCTTCTCCATGTAGTGCTGTCTGCCCCAGGCTGCTGGAAAGGCCTGAGACAAGCCAGCCCCTGGGACCCTGCTACGCAGAAGTCAAGCCTGTGCCCAGCACTACCCGCCCCCAACCACCCATTTGCCCTAGTCCCTTTGCTGCGGGGAGACCAGGACCCAGAATACGGGCATGAGGATCTTACTAAGGGACCCCTGGCAAGGCCCTGTCCGAGTGGCTTTCCCTTCCCAATATTGCTCTCTTGGCAATACTTGCAACACTTGGCAGGCAGATTTTTCAGTGTAAATTCTCAAATTGCTGTTCTTGATTAGCAATCAATCACTCGTAAATGTAGGTAAGGCAATTCTGACCCTAGACCGGAACGCTCCTGGGGAAGCCAACAAGATAAAGTTTCTGAATCTTCAGATTTGAGGAACAGACACTAGACCCTTTCAGAAACAAACCCTAGGCCCCTGGGAGGCCCTGCTCATACAGCCAGCTGGTTTCTTTCTTGACCACCTCATCATGGCAACAGGCAGAGTCCAAGGAATGATCCTGAAATGTAGGACCCTCTCTGGGAAGGCAGGCTTAAGGAGGGCCCCTGAGCAAAGCGTAAAGGGTGCACAAGCATATGGTGGCAAGGAGGGGCCAATGGCAAGAACGAAGATGCAGAGTGGCAAAGTGGTTAAAAATGTGGGTTCTGGGGCACCTGGTTGGCTCAGTTGGTTGGGCATCTGATTCTTGGTTTCGGCTCCGGTCATGATCTCACAATTGTGGGATCGAACCCCACATCAGGTTCTGTGCTCAGTATGGAGTCTGCTTCAGATTCTGACTCCCATTCTCTCTCTCTTTCTCTCTCTCTCTCAAATAAATGAATAAATAAAAATCTTTAATAAAAAAAAAGAATGTGAGTTCTGCTTGTGTTTGCCTCGCAGCCCGGCCACTTTCAAACTGCGAGACTCTGAGCAAGTTAATTAACGTCTCTGAGACTCAGTTTCCTCATTCATAAAATGGGATCATATTAGCACTTAATGGCTACATTATAAGAAATGAATGAGATAGTATCACAGAAGACTTAGCACAATGTCTAGCCCAGAGGAAGCTCTCAGGAAATATCACCTGTTTCTAGAGGAGAGAGTACAGCTAAGGAGGTTCCAACAGGGAGGAAAAGAGAAATGAAAGAGAGAGGTGACAAGGGCTCAGATAAACTTTACCTGATTCTCACTTTTTCCCTAGGGCTGACCTTGAGTATTTCAGGCATTTACCCAGAATGCATTTGCATGCTTTGTACATTTCCCCATCATTACTGATTTCCAGTCCCAACTCTGTCCTCGTCTAGTTACATGACCTTGGGCCAGTCTCCTGATTGTTCTATGCCTCAGTTTCTCCAAATGTAAAACCAAATGGCTGTTGTAGAAAAATGTTAAGGTCACTCCTATTCTAACATTCCGGTTCTATCTTACATTCTTGTCTTTTTCTCTAGGAAAGTGTTATGGGTTGAATTGTGCCCCCCCCGCCCAAAAGATATGTTGGAGTCCTAGTCCCTGGCACCTGTGAATGTGACCTTATTTGGAAATAATTACAGGGCACCTGGGTGGCTCAGTGGGTTAAACGTCTGCCTTTGGCTCAGGTCATGATCTCAGGGTCCTGTGATCGAGCCCTGCATCAGGCTCCTTGCTCAACAGGGAGCCTGCTTCTCCCTCTGCCTGCCGCTCCCCCTGCTTGTGCTCGCTCACGCTCTCTCTGACAAATAAATAAATAAAATCTTTTTTAAAAATTAAAAAAGGAAATAATTACACATGTAATCTCATTAAGAGAAGGTCATTAGGGTCGGCCCTACTCCGATCTGAGTGGTGTCCTTATAAGAACAATACCAAGCATTTGGAAACACAAAGGGAAACAGTCAGCTGTGAAAAATAGGTCAACAGGCACATAAAATAAGTGTATTCCATTTTTACACTCAGAATCATGCTTTTAGAAACAACTGTCTTAAGCATCAAATAACATTCACGTGCAGATAATGTGACCCAAAATACTTTTAAAAATCATCAAAGAACTTAATATACCTTTCAGACTATGGATGTCTGTACTATGAAGTAGCATTTCTACCCTGAAATTTTCCCAAACTAAGAAAATAGCCTTTAACAAATTCTCTGGTCTTATTTTTCTGACTTCTGGGGCATTTGATAGCAATTTAAAGCATTATGAGACATTCCTAAGTACTTTACAGCAGCCTGCAAAATTTACCTTCTACTCTTTACTCATAAAAGAAACTTTCTAAAAGACATTAATGAATTTTGTATTAATGCAGTAGTATGTATATAAAACCATGCTGTTTCTTGAATTTCGATTAATGAGCTGAAAGGAAAGCTACCAATTGTTAAATATAGTGTACTTAATCCTTTCATGAGGATATATTCTATATATTTTTAAATATATAGAACCTACACCAGGGCGTCTGGAAGGCAGGCTTAGTCCATATGCTTTTTTTCTGAAATAGTATTAATAGCAGCCAAAAATTGTAACCTCAAGGAAACCATAAAGTTTAGAGTGCCTTGACTTTCAAGGTTTCCAATAAAATGGTTTAATACATGCTTTTGTTGGGGCGCCTGCCTGGCTCGGTCAGTAGAGCATACAACTCTTGATCTCTGGGTTGTGAGTTCGAGCCCCACATTGGGTGTAGAGTTTACTTAAAAATAAAATCTTTAGGGGCGCCTGGGTGGCTCAGTCATTGAGTGTCTGCCTTCGGCTCAGGTCATGATCTCAGGGTCCTGGGATCAAGCCCCGCATCAGGCTCCCTGCTCCGCAGGAAGCCTGCTTCTCCCTCTCCCACTCCCCCCTGCTTATGTTCCCTCTCTTGCTGTGTTTCTCTCTGTCAAATAAATAAATAAAATCTTTAAAGAATAATAATAAAAAATAAAAAATAAAAGCTTTAAAAATATACATATATGCTTTTGCTTAATAAAAAAGGAAAGAAAGAAAGAAAGAGGAAAAGAAAAGAAAAACAAACAACAAACAGGGAGAAGACAGCCATGTGATGATAGAAGCAGAGACTGGTGGGGTGTCTGGGTGGCTCGGTCAGTCAAGCAACCAACTCTTGGTTTTGGTTCAGGTCATGATTTCAGGGTCATGAGATAGAGCCCCATGTCGGGCTCCACACTCAACAGGGAGCCCGCTTGAGACTCTCTCTCCCCCTCACTCGGCCCCTCCCCCCCCCCACGCTCGCTAGTGCATTCTCTCTCTCTCAAATATATAAATAAATCTAAAAAAGAAGAAGAAGAAGCAGAGACTGGAGCAATGCACCTACAAGCCAAGGAACACCAGCCGCTGTCAGCAAACAACAGAAGCTTTGAGAGAGAGAGAAGGAAGCTTTCTTCCCAAAAGGTTTCAGAAGGAGCAATGCCCTGCTGACACCTTAATTTCAGACTTCTAGCCTCCAAAACTGTAAGAGAATAAATTCCTGTTGCTTTAAGCTCCCCAGTTTGTGGTACTTTGTAGCAGCCCTATGAAACTAATTCAGAAAGTTTTCCCCAAATCATGTCTAGCTTCTGCTATCAAACTGTGATTTCCCAGGGTCCTGATTGCTTCCATATCTCCATTTCTAGTTAAAGGCAGCTCAAGCACAGCATTCTAAGTTCCTGATTTAGTAATTTCATTAAATGATAAAAATTAATGCATGATATACCAGATATTCAGAAAATGTAAATTGCTAGACTATTATAGCAACATCCATACTAATTATCATGTCTTAAGAAAGGCCATGCATGTTTAGCAACTAATTAGAATCATACAATCAAAAGAATAAAGAGTACTTCCTTGGAGACATAAAATAAATAAATAACTACAATATTTTCATTAGATAGTTGGCAATGTTCCTTTAAACCTATTTGAGTGTTAGAAATTGATGTATAAATTAAATGTTTTTATAGTTTAGATTTGATATTTAGAAGACTTAGGCCATTAGAGAAGATTGTTTTAAAACGTACCAAGCGTTTGAAAAATGCTATGATGCTTATTGATGCTATGTGAAGAAAATGAACTGTAACTCATTTCGAATCTTGAAGAATGTTTTAGAGACCCATTTCCATATTCTTATAAGACCTGAAAAATTCTTAAAATTTCAGAGGGTTTGATTTAAAAAGGCACCAATTCCTAGATCAGCGGTCGCCAACTATAACCCACAGGCCAAATTCATGTCACCACTGGTTTCAGCCCATGAGTTAAGAATGGGTTTTTTTCAATACTCTAATTTGTTTTAAATATACATATATTTTTTATTAAGTAAACTCTATGCCCAACGTGGGGCTTGAACTCACAACCCCGAGATCAAGAGTCACAGGTCTACCGATTAAGCCAAACAGGTACCCCTCTAATTTTTTCAATATTTTATTTTTTATTGAAGTATAGTTGACACACAATGTTATATTAGTTTCAGGTGGACAGCATGGTGATTCAACAAGTCTGTATGTTTTTGGTTGTGCTTTTTTAAAAGATTTATTTATTTATTTGAGAGAGAGAGAGAGCATGGCAGGAGGGGCAGAGGGAGAGGGAGAGAGAATCTCAAGCAGACTCCACAGTGAGAGCGTTGAGCCAGATGCAGGGCTCGATCCCACAACCCTGAGATCATGACCCAAGCCAAAAACAAGAGTCGGATGCTTAACCAACTGAGCCAGCCAGGCGCCCCTCAACAAGTCTCTATGCCATGCCATGCTCACCACGAGTGTAGCTCCCATCTGTCACGGTACAACGCTATTACAGGACCAGTGACTATATTCCCTATGCTGTACCTTTTATCCCTTAGAATAGTTTTTATATATTTAAATGACTGGGGGAAAAAACAAAAAAAGCATAATATTTTGTGACACACAAAAATTATATGAAAGTCAGATTTCAGTGTGCATAAATAAAGTTTTATTGGAACATAGCCTCCCTTGTTCATTCATTTACATATTGTCAATGGCTACTTATATTAGTGTCCTACTGTTGTATAACAAATTACCGCAGACTTAGTGGCTTAAAACAACACAAATTCATTACCTCATAGTCTCTGTAGGTCAGAAGTCTGGGCAGGACTTAGCTGGTTCTCTGTTCAGGATCTCACCAGGCTGAAAGGAAGGTGTCAACTGGGGCAGCACTTTGATTTGAGGCTCAGAGTCTTTTATCAAGCTCACATTGGTGTTGGCAGAATTTGGTTCCTTAGTTATAAGACTGAGGCCTCCTGTCTCCTACTCGGCTGTTGGCTCCGGGCTGCTTTCAGCAACTAAAGCCTGCCCCCCCAATTCCTCGCCACATGGCCCCTCCATCTTCAAAGCCAGCTACAGAGAATTTCTCTCACGTTGAACTTCTTTAACACTTTGGGTTTTTTTCTTTAAAGATTTTATTTACTTGAGAGAGAGAGAGCATGAGAGAACACAGAGGGAGAGGGAGCACAGAGGGAGAGGGAGAGCAGACTCCCCGCTGAGCAAAGAGCCCGATGTGGGACTCCATCCCACGACCCTGAGATCATGACCTGAGCCGAAGACGGATGCTTAACGGACTGAGCCACCCAGGCGCCCCAGCACCTTGAATCTCTCTTACTGGGAAGAGTCCCATTCCTTTTAAAATTTCGCCTGGGTCTTTGGCTCAGGTCATGATCCCGGGATCCTGCGATCGAGCCCCATGTCAGGCTCCCAGCTCAGCGGGAAGCCTGCTTCTCCCTCTGCCTCTGCCTCTCTCCCTGCTTGTGCTCTCTCTGTCTCTGTCTCTCTCTCAAATGAATAAATAAAAAATCTTAAAAAAAAAAAATACAGGTTCGCCTGATTAGGTTAAGTCTACCAAGGATAGTCACAGCAGCACCTAGATTGGTGTCTAATTGAACAACTGGAATAAAGTGTGTGTCCATCAGGGGCCAGGAATCTTGAGGACCATCCTAGAATTCTGCCTGCCACATTGCTTCCAAGCTACCATGGCAGAGGTGAGTAGTTGCAGGAGAGCTCAGGTGGCCCACAAAGCTGAAAATATTTACTATCTGGCCCTTGACA
This sequence comes from Halichoerus grypus, assembly GCF_964656455.1. NCBI lineage: Eukaryota > Metazoa > Chordata > Mammalia > Carnivora > Phocidae > Halichoerus > Halichoerus grypus. The sequence goes on along the minus strand of NC_135727.1, from coordinate 30,751,574 downwards.
GAAAAAGTTGGCTGATTCCTGCTCCAGATGAAGCTGAGTTTCAAGTTCAAGAACTGTGTGATCCCTGTTCAGCAAATAACTCTAAAGCTGGGGCAGTCTAACAGCAAGAAGAGGCCACGAGGGTGGGAAAATGGTAGCATTACCAAACTGTTTAAACTCTTAACTCAAGCATACACTGAAATAGATGATCCTGAACTAATAGCACTTCGAAGAAATCACTTCAAACACACGCTCGGAGAATAATAAAATAATTACATCATGTCATGACATCATCACCACCCAACTTTGTCAAATCTTCATATATTTGCTTCTTTCTAAGGAGCAAAACAGGGGCGCCTGGCTGGCTCAGTTGGTGGAGCGTGGGACTCCTGATCTCCGGGTGGTGAGTTCGGGCCCCACGTTGGACATAGAGTTTACTTAAAAATTAAATTAAAAGGGGCGCCTGGGTGGCTCAGATGGTTAAGCGTCTGCCTTTGGCTCAGGTCATGATCCCAGGGTCCTGGGATCGAGCCCCACATCGGGCTCCTGGCTCAGGGAGGAGCTTGCTTCTCCCTCTCTCTCTGCCTCTCTCCCGGCTCATGCTCTCTCTCTCTCTGTATCTCTGTGTCTCAAATGAATAAATAAAATCTTAAAAAAAAAAAAAAATTAAATTAAAATAAGATAAAATAAAAAATTTAAAGTAGCCAAACAGATACAGTTGAAGCCCCCCGTTGAAGCTTTCTCTAATCCCACACCACTCCCTCCCACTCCAGAGGTTAACCGCTACCCTGTGACCACACGTTCCATAGACAACACATGGCCCAGTCTATCATGCCTTCAACTTTACATAAATGGAATTATAAAGCATGTATTCTGCAATTTGCCTCTTTTGTTCTGTGTATTTATGAGATTCATCCACACTGTTGTGTGTTGTTACAGTTTGTTCATTTGTAATGCTGTATAGTATTCTGTTGTATGAATATACCACTGTTCATCTATTCTACCTGTGATATACATTTGGGTTATACCCAACTGTAAAATTGTAAAATGTAAATGTAAAATATGTAAAATTCCTATTCAAATAATGCTGCTGGGCTCCTGGCTGGCTCAGTCGTTAGAGCACGCGACTCTTGATCTCAGCGTTGTAAGTTCAAGCCCCACGTTGGGCATAAAAATTACTTAAAAATAAAATCTTTTTAAAAATTAAAAAAAAAAAAATAGGGGCGCCTGAGTGGCTCAGTCAGTTAAGTGTCTGCCTTTAGCTCAGGTCATGATCCCAGGGTCCTGGGATCGAGCCCAGCATCGGGCTCCCTGCTCAGTGGGAAGCCTGCTTCTCCCTCTCCCTCTGCCACTCCCCCTGCTTGCTCTCTCTCTCTCTCTCTCTTTCTCTCTCTCTCTCTGTGTCAAATAAATAAATAGGATCTTTAAAAAAAAAATTCTAAAAATAAAAAATATAACAATGCTGCTATGAATATTCTTGTGTAGTCTCTTGACTTAGATATGAAAATTACCTCTAGTGTATTTACCCGGGAGTAGAATTTCTGGGTCTTAGGGTATGTGCATGTTTATCTTTATTAGATATTACCAAACTCTTCTCCAAAATGGTTGTGCCAATTTATACTCCAACCAACAGTGAACATAGTTCCCTTTTCCTCAATCCTTCCCAACAATTGGCATTATCAGGCGTTTTGCCAATCTCTGCAGTATGACATTGTGCTTCATTATTGTTTAATTTTGCAATTTCTTGATCGGAAATGATAGTAAATATCTTCCCATATTTTTTAAAAGATTTTATTTATTTGTCAGACAGAGAGAGAGCACAAGCAGGGGGAGAGGCAGAGGCAGAGGGAGAGGGAGAAGCAGGCTCCCCACCGAGCAGGGAGCCCAATGCGAGGCCGGATCCCAGGACCCCGGGATCATGACCTGAGGCGAAGGCAGACGCTTAACCGACTGAGCCACCCAGGCGCCCCTATCTTTCCATATTTTTATTGTCCCTTAGGGTTCCCTCTTTTGTGAACTGTACTTAACAATTTTCCTCTTGAGCCATTTTTTCAAAGGCTTCTAATTGATCTGTAGTTCTTTACATATTCTGAATACCAATCCTTTATCATTTATATTCATTTATTCATTAAGTATTTATTAGTACATATCATGTGCTAGACATGGGTTGAGGGCCAAGAAATATGGCAGCCAGCAAAACAAAGTCCCTGTCCTCAAGGAGCTTGAATTCTAGTAGAGAAGTGGGCAATAAATAAATGAGCAAATAGATATAGAATGTCAGGTAGTGCTAAGTGGTAGGAAGGGAAAACAGAAGAGGAAGTGACGGAGGTGTTCCTTTCAATAAGGAGGTCAGGAAGGCCTCTCTGAAGAGGTGACATTTGGACAGAGACATTACTGACTTGAAGGGGAGAGCCAAATGTATATTTGGATGAAGACTGTTCCAGGCAGAGGAAGACCAGGTGCCAAGGGTCTGAGGTAGGAGCAAGGATGTCACAAATACATTTTCCTTGTCCATGGCTTATTTTTTCATTTTGTTCATGATTTATTTGCTTGTACATAAAGTTTAAATTTTCAAAGTAGTAAAATTTATCAAGCTTTCACTCATGGTTTATCTACTTATATTTTAAGAAATCCTTCCCTATCACAAGAACATAAAGGCATTTGCTTATATGATCTTCCAAAAGTTCTCAAGTACTTGTTACATTTAGGTCATAAAGCCACTTTGAATTTGTTTTTGTATATGGTGTGCAGTCAGGATATAATTTCTTTTTTCCATATGGATAACCAATGGTTCCAGCCACATCTATTAAATAATTCCTCCTGATCATAGAGGAAGGGAGGGAAAAATAAAACAAGAGGAAATCAGAGAGGGAGACAAACCATGAGAGACTCTTAACTCTAGGAAACACACTGAGGGCTGCCGGAGGGGAGGTGGGGGGGGGGGGCTGGGGTAACTGGGTGATGGGCATGAAGGAGGGCACATGATGTAATGAGCACTGGGTGTTATATGCAACTGATCAATCACTGACCTCTACCTCTGCAACTAGTAATACACTATATGTTAATTAATGGAATTTAAATTTTAAAAAGAAAAAAATAAATTCAAAAAAATAAATAACTCCTCCTCTCATGTATCAAGTTTCCATTGATGTGTGGGTCTGTTTCTGGGTTATGTTGTTCCACTGGCCTATTTATTTTTCTCTGCACTGTCTTAATTACTACCACTTACAAAAAGTGTTGACATCTGCTAGGGTATATTGTGCTGCTTTGATATTGTCTTGGCTATTCTCGGTCCTATTTAGAATTTTAATTGGAATTGCATGAAATCTCTAAGTGAATTCAGAGAGACTTGATAGGATTACTCATTAAGCTTTCCGATACATAAACATATTTTATCCCTCCATTAACTTAGGTTTTCTTTAATGTCGTTCAATAAATATTTATGCTTTTCTGCATACAGGTCTTACACATCTTTTGTTAGATTTATTCTTGGGTGACTTGCCGTGTTTGCTGCTACTCTAAGCTCTAATTATTACCGTACTTACTTTTTCATATTGCTCTTATATCCTCAAACCTGGCTAATTGTCCCTAATTTTTCAATAATTCGTATATCCTCTTGTATTTTTATGTAGACAAGCATGCCATCTGCTCATAATGACCTTTGTTTCTCCTTTTCCAATCCTCACTTTTTATTTACTTTCCTTTTCTTACTATACTGATTGGGACCTACAGTGCAACATTGAATAGAACTGATAGTTTTGTTCCTTTATTATTGCGGTGGTTCAATAGGTTTTTCTTTTTCTTTTTTCTTTTTAAAGAATTTTATTTATTTATTTGAGAGAGAGAGAGTGCACACAGAGGGAGAGGAAGAAGCAGACTCTCCACTGAGCAGAGAGCCCGACATAGGACTTGATCCCAGGACCCTGGGATCATGACCTGAGCTGAAGGTAGACGCTTAACCGACTGAGCCACCCAGGCGCCCCTCAATAGATTTTTGTAATGTTAAAACATTCATATTTTTTGGTCTGATTTGTGAATGCATTTGTGACTTAAAAAGGCGAAGCCACATTTTATTCTCTATTTAATCAACATTTATCAGAAAGAATAAAATTACATGAGAAGAAGTACAAACATTAACAACAATTATCTGTGAGATCAAGCCTATCCTGGCATATCTAGCATGTATATATGTCATCTTTATATTCATATTAAAAAAACTAGTGTTTTATTTTGTTGTTCTTCTTGATTTGGCTTGGTGTTCTATTTCATTAATTTCTTTCCTTCTACTTTTATGTCATTTTATTTCTAATTTCTTTAGTTACTTTTTAGCATTTCGCCTTTTCTAATAGAAGAATTTAAAGCTAGATATTTCTCCCTAAGTACCGCCTTAGCTGTATTGTCACAAGCACTGTCATTTAGTTTTAAATATTTTCTAGTTTCCAGTGCAATTTCTTCTTTGACCCATATGCTATGTGATTATAAATATCCAAGTATATGTGGCCTTATTTTTTTTAATTTTTTTATTTACCTAAGTAATCTCTACACCCAATATGGGGCTCGAACTCGCGGTCCCAAGATCAAGAGTCGCATGCTCTACTGACTAAGCCAGCCAGGCGCCCCATTTGCGGCTTTAAAATTATCCTCTTATTTATCATTTATTTTTTTTAAGATTTTATTTATCTATTTGACAGAGAGAAAGAAAGAGCACAAGCAGGGGGAGTGGCAGAGGGAGAAGCAGGCTTCAGCGGAGCAGGGAGCCTGATGCGGGACTCGATCCCAGGACCCTGGGATCATGACCTAGCCAAAGGCAGATGCTCAACACTGTCTGAGCCACCCAGGCATCCCTCTCCCTCTTGTTTATCATTTCCAACTTAATTTCATGATGGTCAGAGATCTCCATGATATGATCTCTGTGACAAATATTCTCTGATATTTGTTATGTACTTGGCAAATTAATGATCCATTTTTTAAACTGTTATATATGTGCTTGAAAAAAATATGTATCATCTAATTGATGGATGTAAGATTCTATGTGTGTCCAGTAGAGAAAGCCTATTAATTGTGCTTTCAAATCTTTTATACTTCACTAATTTCTTGTCTGTATAACTACTCAAATATGAAGAAAATATGTTAAGGTCTGTCCTATTTGTGTATATTTACTCTTTTCTCCTTGTAATTTTGCCTTTTTTATGATACTATCATTAGATATATACAGGTTTAGAATTTCTATACCTTCTTTAATTTTTTTAAAAATTTATTTAAGTAGGCTCCACACCCAGTGTGGATCCCAATGTGAGGCTTGAGCGCCCTGACCCTGAGATCAAGACCAGAGCAGAGATCAGGAGTCAGACGCTTAAATGACTGAGCCACCCAGGTGCCCCATAATTTCTATACCTTCATTAGGCCTAATCATGTTTTCTACCTTAAAGTCTAGTTTGTCTGATATTAATACTGTGGCACCAGTTTTCTTTTGGTTATATTTCCTGGCCATCTTTTTTTCTGTCTTTTTACTTTCAAACTTTCTGTGTCCTTATAGTTCAGGTGTCTCTCTTATGAACAGTGTATACCTGGATTTTTTTTTTTTTAAAGATTTTTATTTATTTATTTAACAGAGATAGAGAGAGAGCACAAGTAGGCAGAGCGGCAGACAGAGGGAGAAGGAGAAGCAGGCTCTCTGCCGAGCAGGGAGCCCGATGCGGGGCTTGATCCCAGGACCCTGGGATCATGACCAGAGCTGAAGGCAGCCGCTTAACCGACTGAGCCACTCAGGCGCCCCTGCCTGGATTTTTTTAAAACACAATTTGTCAATATACGTTGTTCAACTTGTAAGTTTCATCTGTTTACATTCTCATTGCTAGTTTATGGGATTTCTTCCTACCACCTTAATTTGTGCTATTTACCCGTTTTTTTTTTTTTTTCCTTTGTTCGCTATTTATTTGTGCTTGCAGGATTAGTATTATTTTCATTCTGTGGCTGGGTTTGGGGGGGGCATTGAGCAGAGGGGTATTTGTTTGTTTGTTTTTGCAGGAAACTTTTTAATCCGTACGTACCTTTTGTAAGGGTTCATTTAATTGAAACAAGATCGTATTGTCCATGAATTCACTTAACTTGGCATAGTCAGTGGCAAAACCTTGTAATACACTGGAAACTGAAGACTTCGTGCAACAGCACAACCAACCCTGCCGTGTGGTGACCCCCGCGTTTCCCTCAGGAGACCCTGCATCCTGCTTCTGCCAACTGTCACACATAAGACCAAGCGAGCATGCCCACGATGTCAATATATATATATATATATATATTAAATATTAATACCTTCCTTTGTGGTTTAAAAAATGAATATATACTCTAATACTTTTATCTCCCTCCTCAAAAGGGTTAGTGTAATGGGTTGAGTGATATCTCCCCAAAAAAAGAGATGTTGAAGTCCTAGCCCCCAGTAGCTCAGAATAGGACTTTATTTGGAGAGAGGGTCTTTACAGAGGTAATCAGGATAAAATGAGGTCATTAGGGTGGGCCCTAGTCCAACATAACTGGCATCCTTTAAAGAGGGGAAATTTGGACACACAGACAGAAACCTAGGGAGAACTCCAGGCGAGCGGATGAAGGCAAAGATGTGTCTACAAGCCAAGGATCACTGAAGATTGCCAGCAAGGCACCAGAAGCTAGGAGAGAAGCATGGAAAAGATTCTCTCTCCCAACCCTCAAAAGAAAGAAACCCGGGGCACCTGGGTGGCACAGTCGGTTGAGCATCCGACTCTTGGTTTTGGCTCAGGTCGTGATCTCAGGGTCGTGGGATCGAGCCCCGCATCGGGCTCCATGCTCAGCGTGGAGTCTGCTTGGGATTCTCTTCTCCCTCTGCCCCTCGGTTGAGCATCTGACTCTTGGTTTTGGCTCAGGTCGTGATCTCAGGGTCGTGGGATCGAGCCCCGCGTCGGGCTCCATGCTCAGCGTGGAGTCTGCTTGGGATTCTCTTCTCCCTCTGCCCCTCCCCTCCTCTCTAAAATAAATAAATAAATCTTAAAAAAAAAAAAAAGAAAGAAACAAAACCTGGGAGCGCCTGGCTGGCTCAGTCAGAACAGCATGTGACTCTTGATCTTGGCGTCCTGAGTTCAAGTGCCACATTGGGTGTAGAGATTGCTTAAATAAATAAATAAAAACTTAAAAAAGAAAGGAAAAGAAACCCTGCTAACACCTTGATCTCAGACTCCTTGTCCCCAGGACTGTGAGACAATAAATATGTGTACCCAGTCTGTGGTACTTTGTTACTGCTGCCGTGTTAGTGATATAAATTAATATTAATATTAGTGTTATGGATGCAGGTGTGAAACAAGCACCTTGTCCACCACATTACTGGAACTAGATGTCCGTAAGGGCAATTTTTCACTTCTTAGATGCACAATTTTTTCTTAGGATTTTATTTTAAGTAACCTCTATGCCCAACATAGGGCTCAAACTGACAACCATGATATCAAGAATCGCAACTTACCAACTGAGCCCCTCTAATACACAACTTTTAAAATGCTTTTATTCAATGATAGAAGACAATAAGAGGATTAATAGAGTATGGTGTCCCAGGGGCAAATAGATGGACAGCCAATTAGGATACTATTTAATTACATAATTTTTTATTTTTTTAAAGATTTTTTATTTATTTGAGAGACAGAGAGAGAGAGCACATGCAGAAGTAGGGGGGGAGGGAGAAGCAGGCTCCCTACTGAGCAGGGAGCCCCCATTCAGGGCTCGATCCCAGGACCCTTGGATCATGACCTGAACCAAAAGCAGATGCTTAACCAACTCAGCCACCCAGGTGTCCCTAATTACATATTTTTTAAAAAGCAGCAATAGAAAGAGGGTGAGGGCAACACCCCAATTAAAAGCCATGATCCCCTGTCCAGTTCCTGACCTGAGTCAGTTTCCAGACCCAAAACCCATTGACTAAAGAGGTGGCTGGGTCCCCAGGAGGAAGAACACTGCATCACCATGGCAATTACATACCATAATAATAGTACCAGTCTTAGGGCGCCTGGGTGGCTCAGGTCATGATCTCGGGGTCCTGGGATCGAGCCCCACATTGGGCTCCCTGCTCAGCAGGAAGCCTGCTTCTCCCTCTCCCACTCCCCCTGCTTGTGTTCCCTCTCTCGCTGTGTCTCTCTCTGTCAAATAAATGAATAAAATCTTAAAAAATAATAATAATACCAGTCTTGGACAGCTACATGCAAAAGAATGAAACTAGACCACCTTCTTACACCACACACAAAAATAAACTTGAAATGGGTTAAGGACCCAAATGTGAGACCCGAAATTATAAAAATCCTAGAAGAAAGCACAGGCAGTAATTTCTCTGATAGTAGCCATAACATCATCTTTCTAGATAGGTCTCCTGAGGTAAGGGAAACAAAAGCAAAAATAAACTATTGGGACTACATCAAAATAAAAAGCTTCTACATGGCAAAGGAAACAATCAACAAAACTAAAAGACAACCTACAGAATAGGAGAAGATATTTGCAAATGACATATCTAATAAAGGGTTAGAATCCAAACTATATAAAGAACTTATACAACTCAACACTAAAAAAACAAATAATCCAATTAAGAAATGGACCAAAGGGGCACCCAGGTGGCTCAATTTGTTGGGCGTCCAACTCTTGATGTTGGCTCAGGTCATGATCTCAGGGCAGTCAGATCGAGCCCCGCATCAAGCTCTGTGCTCAGTGGGGAGTCTGCCTGAGATTCTCTCCCTCTCCCTCTCTCCGCTTGCTCTCTCTTATATAAATAAATCTTTTTTAAAAAATGGACCAAAGACATGGACAGACATTTCTCCAAAGAAGACATACAGTTGGCCAACAGACACATGAAAAGATGCTCAATATCATTTATCATCAGAACAATGGAAATCAAAACCACAATGAGATATCACTTCATACCTGTCAGAATGGCTAAAACCAAAAACACAAGAAACAACAGGGGCAACAACATGGATGGATCTAGAGAGTGTAATGATAACTGAAATAAGTCAGAAAAAGACAAATACCATATGATTTCACTCATATGTGGAATTTAAGAAACAAAACAAACAAAGAGAAAAAGAGACAAACCAAAAAACAGACTCTTAACTCTAGAGAACACACTGATGGTTACCAGAGGGGAGGAGGGTCAGGGGATGGGGGAAATAGGTGATGGGGATTAAGGAATGCACTTGTGATGAGCATCAGGTGTTGTATGGAATTATTGAATCACTAGACTGTACACCTGAAACTAATATAACACTGTATGTTAACTATACTGGAATTAAGATCAAAACTTTTTAAAAAAACAAAAAAAAATGTTAACTTCATGCAGAAACACCCTTACAAACACACCCAGAAAAAAAAAGGGGGGGGCGCCTGGCTGGCTCAGCTGGTGGAGCACGTGACTCTTGATCTCGGGGTTGTAGGTTCAAGCCCCATGTTGGGTGTGGAGATTACTCAAAAATAAGATCTTAAAAAAAAAAAAAGGAAGAATGTCTTCTTTAAAAAAAAGGGGGGGAGGAAGAGGAGGAGCATTACCTAATGATAAAGGGTCAATTCTCAACAATTGAGAATTCTCTTTTTTAAAGATTTATTTATTTTAGAGAGAGAGCAGCAAGCAAGCAGGGGGAGGGGCAGAGGGAACGGGAGAAACTGAAGCAGAGTCCCTGCTGAGCGCAGTCGCGGGGCTCCATCCCAGGACCCCGAGATCATGACCTGAGCCAAAATCAAGAGTCAGATACCCAACCAACTGAGCCACCCAGGCGCCCCAACAATTGAGAATTCTTAACAGAACAATCCTGAGTATATCTATACCTAATCACAGTGCATCAAAATAAATGAGGCCAAACACTGACAGAACTACGAGGAAAAATAAATACATCGACCATTATAACTGGAGACCTCAACACCCTTTTGTCGGGAATTATAGGTCAAGTAGACAGAAAATCGGTGTGGGTATCAGAAGGCATCTTGGAGAAAGGAGAAGATGAGAACCGGTAGCAGCGCTGAGGGTAACTACAGCAAAGGTGTAGCCCTTCGCACTCACCTCTTCCGGGTTTGTCCTCAGCGAGAGAAGTCCAGAGGAACATTGAGCGGGTGTGGAGAAGGGCATCGGAGCAGCGCTAAGGGTGGACGGTGGCAGGAACGGAGCTGCACGCTGGATCTCCCTTCAGGAAAGAGTTTGCCATGTATCTCTGAGGGGCGCCGTTAGCGGACGGCCTCCAACTGCAGCACCTGGCAAGATCAGCTGCAGCATTCCTGACAAGACCTTTGGAAGATTCTAGCCAATGACCCAGCACAGTGGCAGTACCAGGCCTGAGCCGCCTCTGCCCAACACGGGACTCTTCTAGCAGGCGGTCTTTCTTCCAGAACTCCCCATTGGGTTGACCAAGGCTTTGTCTCATCTGCCTTGCAGTCTGAGGTAGCTCTGCCCATTTCTCTTCCTCCCCAGTCCCTTGCAGGTGGGGCAGATCTGCATTATGGTCTAAGGGCTTTCCCTGCCCATTCTTGCTCCCTTGTATCTTTCACAAGCATTGTCCCCAATCAACCTCTTGCATTCCTAACTCCATATTAGCATCTGCTTCCTGGAGGACCCAAATTGGCACAATTAGCCACTCACCACTGCCATCCACTTTGGAGAAATTCTGCAGAACACACTTAATTAAGCATTTCAAGAGTCTCTTCATTAAGATCAAAATGTTTGCCGCAAGTTCCTCAGTTGAATTCAAAACTAGGTAATTCAGACCATGAAAAGCATTTCACACCCCCAAACTCCTCATCTCCGTCAAGGCATGTGGCTTAAGGCTACAGCTTTTGCTATCCTGGCATTCAGTTTCTCTTGCATGGCACAACACTGGTGAAGCTTGTCGTAAATTGGGGTTGTTCAAAGTCAGTCCTCGTCATGCTTACGATCATTCAGATTGAAGAAGTTGTTCTTTTTCCCCCAGAATCACAGATTTTTCTTAAAGCTCAAATAGCCAAGTGACAATTTGCCTTATGAAAATCAGTGCAAAAGCAGTTATTTAGAGTCATTGCCCGTCTCTTCATAAAGCTGAGGGGGAAAAAAATTCTTAACGTGACTGACAAGCATTAAGTGCTTCCTGTATATCTTCATGGGTAGCTCAGGTGGAGAGGGCTTCTCTGGGGACAACTGTGTGTCGATATGTTAGTCAGGGTAGATTAGACTCTGCCGTGGTAACAAATACACCCTGAGGGGCGCCTGGGTGGCTTAGTCGGTTAAGCATCTGCCTTCGGCTCAGGTCATGATCCCGGGGTCCTGGGATTGACTCCCTCTGCTTCTGCCCCTTCCCCCCCAACTCATGCTCCCTCTCTCTCAAATAAATAAATAAAATATCTTAAAAAAAAAAAAACAAATAAACCCTGAAACGTCATTGGCGTAACACAAAGGTTGAGTTCTCATTCTCACAAAGGAGATGGTTCCTGTCTGAACAACTCTCCCAGGCAGGCTTCCTCAAAGTGGCAAGCTCGAGGCTCCAGGTTCCTTGCATTTCACTCGGCCATTTTAGAGTCTTTTGCTTCCAGCTGTACCAATAGGGTCTCAGCATGAAAAATTATGAGGGCTATTGTATGGGTGCAGCCTGAAAGTGGCAGTTTTCAATCCCGCCCCCCATTCCATTGGCCAAAACGAAACCACGTGGCCCCACTTGGCTAAAAGGAAAGCTGGGAAATACACAGGAGCACACAGGTGTTGGTGTTTAGTCTCTGCCATAACAGACTCTACTTTTGGTGTAGCAGCTTGAATATATGAAACGAGCCCTCCAGTTGGATGTACCAGAGCTTCAACATGCTTCATACTTTATCTTGATACGTCACTTTCAGTCTGTCGGTCAGTCTTTGTCTTTGACATCTTGTAAGTGCAGCAAACCCCATGCAAACTATATGCAAAATAGCAGTAGCTTGGCAATACTATGGGAGATCGGGCTAGTCTCTAGTTGGGATGTTAAACCCCAGAACCACGCATGTCACACTTGCAGGAGGAGCTCAGCCCTGTGACCCCCAACTAGGTCCTTGGGCCTAATCTTGGAGAACACCCAGAAGAGACACTGAAAGCCATTCTCAGTGCCCCAACAGCAAAGAGCCACGTGGCTCATGGTAGCTAGCCGCTACTTTCACTGCTACCACCAACACCAGCTGGCTGGAAGTGAAGGGACATTTTACACTACTACAGCTGGACATTACCAGAAGGTGAGGGTGAGGATGAGGGTTAAGTTAGGGTTAGGGCTAGGTTAAGGTTAGAACTCCCCGTCTGTGATGGGTTAAGTCCCTAGAGCCTTGAACCTCTCCTCAGGATGTTCCCTCCACATCCTGCTATAACTAAAACCTTGGCCTCTAAAGTGCAGGCTGTCTATTCTCTCATCTCCCCACAGCTCAATGCCTTAGAGAGTGCAAGACGTGGAGTTGGGGCTCTCCTTGCTCCCCAAGGCCACCTTAGGTCTTTGCTCCTCCCCACTCTTGAGAAACCTCTGGCTCCTCCTTGGCTCACACCATCCCATGCTTTAACCTTTTCCCCATCCTGGTGGTAGTCTTGTCACCGTCCTGGTCACTGCCTTCATTCCTGAAGGCTTTAGCTCTTGGCTCACTGTCTGTCCTCTTTGACTCAACTTCTCCCGTCTTTTCAGTGATTTCAACATTCATCTGGTCAACCACCCAGCACCCTGGCTTCTTGTTTCCGAAATCTGCTCATTGCCGGGGCGCCCGGGTGGCTCAGTCGTTAAGTGTCTGCCTTCGGCTCAGGTCATGATCCCAGGGTCCTGAGATCGAGCCCCACATGGGGCTCCCTGCTCAGCGGGAAGCCTGCTTCTCCCTCTCCCACTCCCCCTGCTTGTGTTCCCTCTCTCGCTGTGTTTCTCTCTGTCAAATAAATAAATAAAATCTTGAAAAAAAAATCTGCTCATTGCCAATGACCACTACCATTTTGGGAAGCACTTCGTAACCCCAGTATGGAGCACCAGCATGGGGCCTTGTATCTTGAAGGTCCATATACCCCAATGCATTCATTTCATTAGTACATCATCACATGATTTCCAGAAGCCGGTAAACCTTTAGTACAGGAAGAATGTAAAGACACGTATCATTTTTATTAGGAATTAGACTTGTGCTTCATTCTTCTCTGTCTTGTTTTCTGTTGAACTCAACGTGAGTCAGTGATTACAAACGGGATTTTAAAGTTTAGCAGTGGATGAAGATCCAACAATACTAAAATACATATGCACCAAGTTATTCATTATACCTTTGCTTATAATTGCAAAATATTGGAAACAACTGAAATGTCCATATTTAGGAGTGTGGTTGAATAAAAACTATGATACATCTATACAATAGAATACTATGTAGCTGTACAAAAAGAGTGAGAAAAATCTCTGTGAACTGAGTTGGAGTGACTCCTTGGATATAGTATCCAGTGTAAAAAGCCACGTGCCAAAGATTATATCTATAGAATGTTACCTTTTATGTAATAAAAGGAGATATTTTCATACAAATACCTATACACAAATATTCCTGGAAACTTTATTCATAATAGCCCCAAACTGCAATCAGCCCAAATGTCCACCAGTGGACAAATGAATAAACACACTGTGGTACGTCCACACAACAGAAGGAATAAACAGGAAGAAACTATTGATGAACACAACAACATGGATGAATCACAGAAGCTTTGTGCTGAGTGAAAGAAGCCAGTCTCAAAAGGTTACATACTGTATGCTTCCATTTATACAACATTCTGAAAAAGCAAAACTATGGGGACAGAGAGAAGACCAGTGGCTGCCCAGGGTTGGGAATAGGGGAGGCCTTGACTACAAAAGGTCAGCGCATGAGAATGGTGGGGGCAGAAGGAGCAGTTCTGTGTCCTGATTGTGGTGGTGGTCACACAAATCGATATGTATGTTAAAACTGTTAGAACTCTACCCCCAAACAAAGTAATTTTACTATACATGAATTGTCATAAGTGTGAAGCTGGAGTTTATGATTAAAATGTGATGCTTTTAGGGGTACCCGGGTGACTCAGTCGGTTGTCTAACTTCAGTTCAGGTCATGATCTTGGGGTCCTGGGATTGAGCCCCGTATCGCATGGGGCTCCCTGTTCAGTGGGCAATCTGCTTGTCCCTCTCCCTCTGCCCCTCCCCCTGCTTGTGCTCTCTCTGTCTCTCTCTCAAATAAATAAATAAAATATTTTTAAAAATGTGATGAGTTTAGAGTAGGCAGTTAGTTAGACATGAGCTAGAGGCAAGGACAGTGATCAATAAGTTACACTTAGAAGCCCAGGGGCACCACGTCCTGACCTTGTGACTTCCAAGACTCGAGGCTGACAGACCAAGAGCCACAGACGCAGAGCATGCACTCTCCTCTTCCACCTCTGCCCCAGGGTAACCTCTAGACTTATTATAATGCATTTGCACTGTGGTTATAACCCCCCTCCATGGGGAGAGGCTGTCATGACAGTTCCATACAAACCTTGTAGGGTCAAAAACTCCCCCTCCCAACCTGTGGGAGGAGTCCCCCAAATGATTGGAAGCAGCCTCCATTAGAGACCACCACGTCTGTGACGCAAGACCCCACTCACAGAAAAGGAAAGGAGCCTATAGCCTCAGGGCAGTTACCACCTCTGAGCCTGGCGCTCTTGCTCTCCCACCTTAAGAGCGTACTGTCCTTAATAAAGCTGCTTTCAGCTTTCACTTTGGGCACTGATCTCTAATCCTTTATTACGTCTGTGCTAAGAGCCGAGACACAGGCTTTTTGCGCTGACACTAGGTCTTCAAATAGGCACTAGAGATGCATCACTCTATCACCTAGACCATCTCTTAAGAGTTGTAAAAATACCAGCAGCCAGGAAACTAAAAGTATCATGGGACTACCATAAAAAAAGCCATTGAAATTTGGATTACTATGGCCTGGTAATGGGAGCTAATTAAATTCCATTATGTGACAGCATAGTTCCTGATATAGAGTAAGTATTGGACAAATATTTGTAGAAGAAATAAATGAGTGATTGATGGAATGAATACAAAGGCTCACGTATTTTTTTTTAAAGATTTTATTTATTTATTTGACAGAGACTCAGCGAGAGAGGGAACACAAGCAGGGGGAGTGGGAGAGGGAGAAGCAGGCTTCCCGCTGAGCAGGGAATCATGGGATCATGGGATCCCTGGGATCATGACCTGAGCCGAAGGCTGAGGTCTGAGCCTCAGGCGCCCCGAACCTGAGCCACCCAGGCACCCCGAAAAAGGCTCATGTATTTTTATATGAAACCTTCCCTCTTCAAATATCATCAAGACTTTTGAAGCAGAATGGAAGAATATTCGAGCATCACCTAAAATTAAATGCCATGTGCCAAGGGATAAAAATGCGAAAGCCATGGAAGCCACATATCATGGTGTATTTATTTATTTATTTGAGAGAGAGCACGAGCAGGAGGGACAGAGAATCCCAAGCCGACTCCATGCTGAGGCCGGAGCCTGACATGGGGCTCGATCCCACGACCCAGAGATCACGACCTGAGCCAAAACCAAGGGTCAGACGCCCAACCAACTGCGCCACCCAGGTGCCCCTATATTTATTTGTTTTAAGTTTATTTATTTAAGTAATCTCTACACCCAACGGGGGGCTTGAACCCACAACCCCGAGATCAATAGTCACATGCTCCACCAACTGAGCCAGCCAGGCGCCCCTATGGTATTTATATTTCATTGCAAAGTTTAGAGACGCTGACGTCATCCATTGTTGACACCCTTGCCCAAACAGCTGCTGAAGACACGGTGGAAATGATGACTGGGGAGAAAGCAGGCAGCTCTGTCAGATACCAGTTCACTTGACAATTACGGATGCAGCTCTACACGTAAAATGGTAAATCGCCAATTCTAACCAGGCTATTCTGAATATTACTCACTGCAAACTGAGGAATCCCCTGATCTTGTGAATTGAGCTAATCTTTTGCTATCTATCATACCTGACCTAAAATATCTCATGAAGACTTTGTGTTTTGCTAGTCTGTGCCAAATCGTACCACTGAAAAAGAGACCCCGTCCTTCCCTTCCTTTCTCCCTTCCTGTGACTAATGAGGGCAGAGCACTATGCGTCAACCAGCATCCCAGGCACGGGGGAGAACAGAAAAGCAGCAGATAGGGATAAAGGCTATACAGAGAATTCAAATAGGGCAACATGGCCGAGTGAACAGGGCCTCTGGAGATCGGGTGAAAAGGCCAGCCCCCTGAGAGCGGTAACATTTCACCTGAGCCCTAAATGACAAGAAGGAATCGGCTCTGCAAACATCTGGGGAAAGAACTTTCCAAGCAGAGGGAGCAGCAGCTAGGGCCGTGGTTCTCAAAAGGAACGGCCCTGCCTTCCAGGGGGCATTTTGAAAATCGGGTAAGGGGATGCCGCCGTGATTGGGGTACTCTGCTGGCATTTAATGGGCAAAGGCCAGGGACGCGGCACATCTGCAATGCTCAAGAATGTCCTGCATCCTTCATGACGTCCATAGATCCTACCAGACATCCGTGTAGGTGCAAAGCTGTTAATAATTATCAGAGCTGAGAACTTAACTCTGCTTAACTCTTAAAGAGAAAAAACAGGGGCACCTGGGTGGCTCAGTCATTAAGCGTCTGCCTTTGGCTCAGGTCATGATCCCAGGGTCCTGGGATCAAGCCCTGCATCGGGCTCCCTGCTCAGCGGGAAGCCCGCTTCTCCCTCTCCCACTCCCCCTGCTTGCGTTCCCTCTCTCGCGCTCTCTCTCTCTCTCTCTCTGTCAAAAAATAAATAAAATCTTTAAAAAAAAAGAGAGAGAGAGAGAGAGAAAACACTTTTTGCACAGTGTTTCTGTACACGGAGTTTTCCAAGGAATGCAAGTACCATGTAAAGAGAAGGTAGGTCCGATTTTGTTTCATTCCGAACTTCACCAAGAGCTGTTCAACATTTCAAAACCAACCCATCCCCGATGACAAAGCAAATGTCACAGAAAACACTGTGCCTAATGGGAATGCTTCAGAGGAAATTGATGATGGATGAGAGGGGTTTTTTTTTTAATTGATAAAGAAATTTTTTTAATTGGGAGAAAGAAAAGAGTGGGGAAGCCAACAGTACTGTGGGGAAGGAAAAATTACCTCTGCCCTCCAGGATTCTTCTAGCTGGACTAAGAATCAGACTGACATGAGACAAATTGACAGGAGAAAATCAAATTTCGTACGCATAGGGAATCCACACATGCATGAGATTCCAAAGACAGTCAGGCAACATGAAATCATCCTGAACTAAGGAGAAGGGGGAAGGGGCCTGAGACTTCAAAGGGGAGGGATGCAATTCAGGAAGAATGAAAAAGAGCAAAAGTTTGGTAAACAAATGTTTACCACCTAGAAACAATGGGACATAGAGAGGATTTTGATCAAACAGGCTATGCTAAATTCCTCCCTGTCTACCACACCAAGTTCATATTATAATGTATAATAGCTCCCGTCCAGGAGGAGGCCCCTAATCTAAATTCTTTTAGGCAGTTTTGGGGGGGAAGGTCAAAATTTCTTCCAGAATCCTCTGGGCCTTGATTGTTTTTAGCTCAGCTAGTCGGCCTTGGCCCCTATAACACAAAAGGGCAGTGTCAAAAGTCAATCTCCCTTGGACCTCTGTTCCCAAGTCTCCCAGTTTCCTTTCCTAGAGATAACCTGATTAACAGCTTTTCAGATAGCTCTCCCAAGGAATTATCTCATTTTTGTTTAAAAGAAAGGCAGGAAGGAAGAAAAGAAGGAAGGAAGGAGGGAAGGAGGGAAGATTCAATAATAAAAATTCAGCAGAGTAAATGTAAAGATCAAATTGGCTTTATCTAGTGATTCACAAATTGGGCAGCATCCCGTCTAGCAAATGGTAAGGAGCTGCCAAAAACAAAAGGTTTCTCAAGATGGGGGTGGGTAGGGTAGTATTATTGGCAAAGAATCCATTGTTTTAAGCAAGGCAGCCCTCCTAAGGGGAATGGAAGGGTCCATCAGCTCCTAATGCTGACCAGAAAAATTCCAGGCTGTCTGGTTAAAGATCACATTTCTGGGAGAAGCTGGGAAGCTGCAGTTAGATTAGGTACCAAGTTTTGGTGGGGTTTAGCATAAGTGACTCCATTTTTAAGAGAAGGAAGGAACGAAGGGAGAGAGGGAGGGGAAAACCCCATATAAACGAATATTTGAGCAGGAAGAAAATGCAAGGAAGGATGCCCACATGCACAGCAAGCTCTTACCCCTGATTTCCCTACAGCACGTGCAGGAGGACTTAACTCTCTAATACACTTCTGTACCATTTGTGTTGGTGCCTGACAGGTATTTACTACTTTTGTAATTTGCAAAATTTCATAAGGCTAAAGAATAAAAGACAAATTAAGAAAGCAGGAATCAACCAACGTTGGTATAATTATAACAAGATAAACTATAATCTGAGGAACATCAGCAAGTCGAACTAAGCTAATGTATTGTTAAAAAAAGAAGAAAAGAAAAACAAGTGCGAATTGGAGTCACCCCCCCCCCATGACAGCAAGCCAAAATTTAATTAGTTTCCACCTCTCCCAGGAATGTGACTTTTTTAACAATCTGAAACATCCTGATCAGCACTAGTAATGTCATCTGCGTGATAATCTGTGTGATAAACAACCTACCATTCCCTTCCCCCCTAAAAGAAGATGACCTAGCCTAAACTGATCCTTTCTTTTCTTTTGCTAATGACTTCTTGCCCCACCACCCTCCTGCCCAGAACGACCTTCTACTTCGCACAGTTCCTCTGAGCATCTGTACTTGCCACAGGGAATCTACTCAATCACTTAAGAGAGGCACCTGGGTGGCTCAGTCGGTTCAGGTCATGATCCCGGGGTCCTGGGATGGAGCCCGAATTGGGCTCCCTGCTCAGTAGGGAGTCTGCTTCTTCCTCTGCCCCTCCCCCTGCTGGTGCATGCTCTCTCTCTCTCAAATAAATAAATAAAATGTTTTTTAAAAATCACTTAAGAATCACTTAAGAAAGAAGAATCACTTCAGGGGCACCTGGGTGGCTCAGTGGGTTAAGTGCCCGGCTCTTGCCTTCGGCTCAGGTCATGATCTCAGGGTCTCAGAATCGTGGAGCCTGCTTAAGATTCTCTCTCTCCCTCTGCAGTGCACGCTCTCGTGCACGTTCTCTCTCTTAAAAAAAAAAAAAAAAGTAAAGAAAGTAAGCCAATTAGATCTTCAAGATTACTTGGTCGAATTTTTTTTAACAGTACAGTGGAGAAAGGATATCACTTAGAAGAGAAAGTGAAAAGGACAGTAGTTGAATTTAAAACTGTCCGCATGTCCCAAGGCCTGACCAGGGTGACAGGAGACTGCCTTCGATCCCTTCTCGTTCTGCTCAATTACTACTTCTCAGTTTGTTTGTTTGTTGTTTGTTTGTTTTACTAACTGCCTCCTTTAAAAATTTTGATTTTAAAGTAATCTCTACACCCAACATGGGGCTCAAACTTACAACCCCCGAGATCAGGAGTTGCGTGCTCTAACCGACTAAGCGGGTGCCCTCTGCATCCTTTTTTTAAAGTAATCATACATTTATTTTTTTAAAGATTTTATTTATTTATTTGAGAGAGAGAGAGCATGAGTGGCGGCCGGAGGGAGAGGGAGAAACAGGCTCCCCGCTGAGCAGGGAGCCTGATGCGGGGCTCCATCCCAGGACCCCGGGATCATGACCTGAGCCGAATGCAGATGCTTAACTGACTGAGCCACCCAGGCACCCTCATACATTTATTTTTTAACAGAGTACCCCAGTTTCACATCATGTGCCTTTTCCAAAGTTGCGGGTCCTTAACCTGCTGTGCTTCTTCACCGACTTTCCACCAGGTGTGCAAAAGAAGCAGTAAGGTTAGCCTGAGTCTCCAAGGCACCATCCAAATACGGGACATACTCAGGAATTGATTTATGTTTAAGATCAATATACATAATGTTCCTCATGGTTAGCAAACGAATGAAGCTCTGGCTGAGAATAGGAACACACCCCATTCTGTCAGCACCCTGTCATGAAAAGACAGGAGGCAACAAACATACACTTTGCTGTTACTCATTTTACTGTTGAACCTGTAGTGAAACAAATATATACATTTTTACTTTCGAGGTTAAAATAAACCATCAGCTCCTGATTTCTCCTGGCCCACAGCTATGAAAAGTAAAAACGGTTCTTCTTGCCTCCAGCTCACCCGAACAATCTTACTCGTGCAGGACAAAAAGAATGGCAGCGCTAAGAAAAAGCATGTCCATACCCCGTCCCCAGGATGGGTGCAGCTGACCCCCTCACACAAGATGCCTCCCAACAAAACGAAAACAACTGGCTCGAGCCACTCTCCCTACAATGGGGTTACTGCACCAACTGTTCCATTCTCAGGGCGGAAGGAGCTTTAGGACAAAGTGCTACCTGAAGGTCTCCTTACTGTTGTCCCCAAGTTCCAGTTCAAGTCCACAGTCTCTTCAAGTCCACAGCCTCTTCAAGTCCACAGCCATAAGCCTCCTTTCTCCAACCTCCCTCAGCTGTGCAGTCACAAAGTATGAAAAGTAAGCGGTCTCCAATCCTTGAGAGCAGAGCAAGTTTTCCACAAGCAGAATGAGTCCTCTGAATCTAGGCCCTGTGATGCCTTTTAGAAAAGGTTCCTTTATCGTCCTGTGTGTTAGTAAATTGTAGGAAATAACGAGATAAGCCTCAATGCCGCTGCGCGCTCGGGGTGTCTTACCCTCACAGACTGCCGACTGCCCCTTTCCTCTGCACTGTTATTATCAATGTGGCTTTTCAAAAAGAGAGACAGGGAGAAACTTGGAATTCTTTTTAACTTAACAAAATTCTTCTTGGATTCTGGCCAAATCGCTCTTAGCCCTTCTTTGCCTCCATTGTCCTCTTCAGCCAACAGAGCCACTGAAAATGTCCCTGCTTGAGTTACACTCTGCAGTCACAGGGGACGCGTCGTGTAGCCGTTGGTTGGCAAAAAATCGGCCTAGATTTGAATCCTGGCTGCCTCTTGCAGCTGTGACCTAGGGTAAGTCAAGCTCTCTGTCTTGGTTTCCTTTTCTGCCAAATAATATCTAATCATAGCTAACACACACATAGTGCTGGAGGGACCAAGGGCCGGCTGCCCCAAGATAGGCCACGACAGCATGTGGACCATTTTGAGCTGAGGCAATCCAGACCACATGAGCTCAGGAGAAACTTTTGCCCCTCCCTTAACTACACAAAAGAATCTAAATTGGGGGCTCTTGTCCAGAATAAGGGTTATTACAAGAGATAAATTTTATCTGAGTGACACATCTGTCTGGCAGGGCAAACATCTCACTGCCAGACATCTGCTCTTCTTTTTATTGTCCCATGAAGTGCATTCCTCTGTGAAGTCCCAGATCCGGACCCACCTCTCCTTAGTTCGGGATGATACTTTGTTTTGCCTGACTGTCTTTGGAATGTCCGAGTCTGTGTGGATTCCCCATGTGTATACAATTAAATTTGATTTTCCCCTGTTAATCTGTCTGCTGTCAATTTGACTCTGAATCAATCTAGAAGGCCCTGGAAGGGGACCGGAAATTCTTGCTGGGGCTGACCGGCGTCATTGTTCCTTTAATCCTCACAACAACCCCTAGAGGAAGAAACTGGAGATGAAGCAACTGAGGCACAGAGAGAGTTTGGAGTGACTTCCCCCCTCCCCCCCCCAGGTCACACAGCTGGTAAGCTGCCGAGCCAAGATGCCAAGATGCCAAGATGCCAAGGCAGGTTCCAGAGTCCAGACCGCGGCTACAGCCTCTCCAAATGAGGGCAGTAAATGCGGACGTGCCTATTAAGGGCGCTCTTGGGGTTTAAATGAGATCGTGCACGGGAAGCCCAAGGCTTGACAAGTGTGACAGGGAGCCGCTGTGTGCGAGAGGGTTCTTTTCCCCTTCTGCACGGCGCCGTTGGCGCGGCTGCTTCCTGGGGCAGAAAATAAGAGGTCGGAGGGAGGAGAGCCCGGGCCAGGGGTGGAAGGTGGAAAGGGAGAATGGCGGGGGAGGGGGGTAAACAAGAGAGAGGAGGCGGCGGGGGTGGGGGGGGAGCGCGGAAGCCTTGGGAAGCCAGAAGAGGAGGCGGCGGGGCCCGGAGCGCGCGGCGACTCTCCAGGGCAAACAGAACCCGGCCGGCTGAAGAGCAGCAGCCGGTGGGCGAGGCCTCCGCCGCGGGGCGACCTCCCCGGCCCCGGCCCCGGCTCCGGCGCGCGCCCGCCAGCACCCGGCTTCCCGATCCGGCCGCGGCCCGCCCCCACGCCGGGCGGGGCCCCCGATCCGCGCGCCGCGCCGGGGAGTCGGCCGGGAGCCCGCCGGGCGCCGCAGCCCCGAGCCCCGCCGTCCCTCCCCCCACGCCGGGCCGGGCCGGGCCGGGGCGCGATGGCGACGTGGCGGCGGGACGGCCGGCTGACGGGCGGCCAGCGGCTGCTGTGCGCGGGCGCGGCGGGGGCGCTCAGCCTCAGCCTCACCGCGCCGCTCGAGCTCGCCACCGTGCTGGCCCAGGTCGGCGCCGCGCGGGGCGGGGCCCGGGGGCCGTGGGCCGCGGGGCTCCGGGTGTGGCGCGCCGAGGGGCCGCGGGCCCTGTGGAAGGGGAACGGGGTGGCGTGCCTGCGCCTCTTCCCCTGCAGCGCCGTGCAGCTCGCCGCCTACCGCAAGTAAGAGCCGGGCGCGGCGCGGCGGGCCCGGGAGCCGGAGCCGGGAGGCCGCCGCGGGGTGCCGCCGCCGGGGCGGGGAGGGGGGGGGGAAGGGAGCCCGACGCCGTCCTGCTTCCCGGGCTCGGCCTCGGGGAGGGGGGGAACCCCCGCGGGGGGCCGCGGCCTCCTTCCGGATCGCGCGCGCGAGCCCCTCGGCGGGGGGCGGGGGGCGGTCTGGCTGGGAGGCGGCACCTGCGCAGGTTCCGGGGTGCACTTCGGGGCTCCCCGCCCCGCCAGATGCCGTTTTGTGGGGCGCAGCCCGCGGCTCCGAGAGGCTCCCCAGAGTTGGACGGGCGAGGAGGTGGAATGGGGCAAAAGGAGATTCGGGGCGGGGCCGGGGGTGGGGGAAGGAGTCAGGACCTCTCCAGAGAGATGGCTTCCTGACCATTCCCACCGTCCACTAACTTGGAAATGTTTTGCCTTGGCTGGCGTAGGGGAGAGAGACCCTTCGGAAGGTGTGTGTATGCAGTTGTGCCTTTGTGAGCGAAGCCCACGGAAGAAAGTGCTTGGTAGGGGGAGAGGGCCCAACCCAAGGCCACAAAAGGCCACAGATTTCTGCCCACCCCCCAACCAATGGCGCTTTGCCTTTAGGGCCCAACAGAAGCTGCAAACAGGTCCCTCAGCTTACTGCCTCAGCCCACCCTCTGCACACTGGCCTCCTCCTTTGTGCTTTTTTCACCTTCTCCCAACAACAGCTGCCTCTCGGGAAACTATGCAAATGCCAGATGAGTCTTCAAAGGTTCCTCAGAGCTCAGAGATCTTTGCATTTTAACTGAAAACAAGCCGAGAAGAATGAAATGGTACTGATGGAGCTTCAGGGAGAGGGGATGTTTCTGGACTTGGGGGGAGGGTCCCTGTGCGCCTCGTTCTGTGGGCACAGTGCCACCTCCGAGGACTGGCCTTGGCTCTGAATTAGACCGCTCACAGTCTTCACCACCCAGCTGAAGCCTTGGAGGCTACCAGGCAGGATTCTCAGCTTTGCTGCTGGCCAGCGGGATGGAATCATCCTTCTCACTGAGCCCTCTGGGCCAGCGCGAATTTCGCCTAGGCTTGGGGAGGAAAGGTCCTGAGATCCTGGGGCATTTGTCTCAACACTCTCTTTCCCCCTCAGCAACACCTGGCCTGATGTCTGTAAACAGTTCTCCCCACGTCCCTCTCTTCTCCCCAAAGTGGTATGGAAATCTTCCTTTGGAATGTATGCCAAGGATTAGGAAGCAGACCTTTACGAGCGGGTTTAAATATTGTGGCTGTCCTGGTCATCACCGTCTGAATGGAAGACCTTTTCCTCTGTCCAAGGTTCTTCCAGCCGGACTAAGAATTAAATGGACGTGAGACAGATTCACGGGAGAAAATCAAACTTAATTTCCTCCTTGCGGGGAATCCACACACACGTGAGGTTTCCAAGACAGGCAAAATGAGGTATAGATGTCCTTCTGAACTGAGGAGGAGGAGGTAGGGGTCTGAGACTTCAAAGGAAGGAATGCAAGTCACACCAGAATGAAAGAGAGCAAATGTTTGGTAAACAAGTGTTTGCTGGGCCACTCAGAAACTAGGGGAGGTAGAGAGGAATTTTAACCGACTTTGCTAACTTCCTCCCTGTCTATCACCCCTAGTTATTGTGTTATTTAGGGTGATCGCTTTCTTCCTGGAGCAGGTCCTCTAAATGCTTTTCAGGCAGTTGAGGGGGGAGGTCAAAGTTTCTGCCTGAGTCTTGGGCCTTGATTGTTTTCAGCTCAAGATAATCTCCATGCTATTGTTGCCCATCATGCGGAGGCCTGCCCTTGGCCCCGACACCCCCCAGTATATGTACATCATTGCATTTTGTTAACAGCCCTTTTGAGATATCTTCAACATATAAAAAATATATATTTAAGGTGTACAACTTGATGTTTTGATGTGCATATACATGATGAAATGATCACCACAGTCAAGCTAATCAATATAGCCATCACCTCCACCTAGTTACCTTTGAGAGTGTGTGTGTGTACATCATTGGATTTCTACAACTCCTGCCTCCTGCCCTGTAAGGTCCATCGGGTGGGAAGTATCATGCCCATTTTACAGGTACAGAATTGGGCTCGGACTGGCCGCACCACTCCTCAGTGATAGAGCTGAGAGCCCCATCACCTGACCTTCTGCCTCCAAATCCATTACTCTACTACATCATGCTGCCTTTCTCTCTGCATTCATTTGATGTTAATATAACCAGGCCTCTTTAAGTACCCACTGTGTGCATGATGCTGGGGACAATGCAGGGGTGAAAGGGGTGTGGTCCCGGTGCCCCGGGGCTTACAGAGGAATAGAAGAACAGAAAAAGATTATTGTGTCTCTAGCATCTGGCTGAGTGCTACAGAAACTCACACTTCTGGGGCACCTGGCTGGCTCAGTCGGTAGAACATGCAACTCATGATCTCGGGGTTGTGAGTTCGAGCCCCACATTGGGTGTAGAGATGACTTAAAAATGAAATCTTTAAAAGAAAACAAAGAAATTCACACTTCTGATGAGGAGGAAGAGATGTGAGGACCTCACAGAGGAGAAAAACCACCTGAGTTTGGTCTGGGGAGAATGAGTCGGAGTTTGCTGGGCACAGATGGAGAGAAAGATAGAAAGATTGCAAGTAACATCATGAGCCAAGGCACAGAGGTGGGCAGGCATGCAGCAGGACTGGAACACGGAGTGTGTCTACAGCAGTAATGGGAAGTACAGCCAGAAAAGCAGGTTGAAATTTGATCTCAGAGGGCCGGGTTAAGGACTTTGGACTTTGTTCAGTATGGCCAAGGTTAGCTGTGGGAAATTTTTGAGGAGGTGGTGATTGCGGGGGGGGGGGGGGGGGTGATGATTAAAGCAGCTCAACAGGAATTACCATCACCTGGTGGCAGGGTACGTTGACTAGAGAGGAGGGAGACCGGGGGTGGCTGGGCCAGTTAGGAACCTGTTGCACTCATCCATGTGGCAGCTGAGGGCACCTGACATAGGCTGGTGGCTGGTGACCGCGAGAGGAAGAAAGAAAGCGTTCCCCAGCCCAAGTTTGCTAATAATGTTTCCTGCAAGATTGTTTTCCTTCTGGAGACTAAAAGAGAGTATTTCAGTGAAGGGCTAAACATAGAAAGCAAAGTGGTTGATTAATCATGGTGCCATCCTTCCTACATAGAGATGGTACCTTTGGTCCGTCGTTATGCTGACTCATCTCTTTCCTGGCCGTGAGTTTGCAAAAACAGTCGGCTGAGGGTAACGGTATATAGCCTAGGAGCAGGGGTTTGAACAAAGCGTAAACATCTAGAACGTTCAGGAAACGGAGTGATTAATTGACTTGTCCCCAAAGAGAATTAATGGCGAGCTGGAGCTTGAAACCGGGTCTTCTGGCTCCTTAGTTCACAGCTCTGCCCAGCATTGTGCTGCTGATATATCTGCTCCCTTGGATTTATGATCAAAAGTCCACTCAGTAGAGTCTGTTAGGAGCTAGGCCTTGGCAATAAATAGCACGTAACACAGTAGCTGGCTGTCAAATACATCAACCAGTAGATCCTCCTCCAGCTTTACGACTGCTTGTCGAGCTGTATAAACATTGGTTTGGGTCCCTGCTGCTCTGGAACAGTTCGTGACCAGCACCACTTTCTTACTGTATAACCACTTCGTGAGCTCGTGTGTGTGTGATAGCCCATGGCTGAAAGGAAGGGGTTACTGCTGCTCAACAGCTTAGCCAGTCTCTCTGGGGAAAGCGTCTGTGCACGTGGGGGGTGGGGCGGGGAGGAGAGCAGAAAGGGGGACGCTGTTGCCCCAGCCAATCAGACAAGACCTGAAGCCGCGGGGGCGGGGAGGGGCAGGATGATGTCATTGATGGCCTATCAGGGCTGCCTGCCTTGACTGCAATTCCCAGAGGAAGGGTTGGTGGTCCTTGTCTCTATCGGATGGTAAGAGTCTGAGAAGAAAGGACTTGCTTTGGTTCTTTTGAATTTTGTCTATTTGATAGTAAGACCCTACTTTATAAATCAACCTGACGTAAGACAGGGTTCCTATTCCTAGTCTCCTAGTCCATCAAGTCGTTCAGCAAACTAGGCCTATTTCCTCCCCCGTTGCCCTTCTCCGCCACAGCTTTGGCAGGACTATTGAGCTCTGTTAGGACCTCTGCTGAGCGCTAGCACAGGGGCGCATGGTAGATGTTCGATGAATGGGTCATGAATTACTTCATGCCCGGGAAGTGGCCAAGTGGGATAGGGAATAGGGCAAGGCGATGAGAAGGAACGGGGTTTCTTCTGGCATTTCAAACTCTCACCGTCGTCTAGATTGTTCCAGCTGGCGGCAGACCACCCCTCCAGTCAAGCATGTCCACTTCCTCTGTCTCCCCTGCCCCTCCTCAGGTTCCCCCTCCAACTCGACGGGCCAGCGGAGAGGAAAGGGAGGAGCAAGGAAGTGTGGAGGCAGTGAGACAGGCCAATGGCCCATTGACGAATGCCAGCTTCAGTGACTTGCGTCTTTCAAAAGTAGCTGGTTAAATCATGACTGGGTTTTTTTTTTTTATTTATTTGACAGGAGAGACACAGCGAGAGAGGGAACACAAACAGGGGGAGTGGGAGAGGGAGAAGCAGGCTCTCCGCTGAGCAGGGAGCCCGATGCGGGGCTCGATCCCAGGACCCTGGGATCATGACCTGAGCCGAAGGCAGACGCTTAATGACTGAGCCACCCAGGCGCCCCTGGGTTTTGTTTTTTTTTTTTTTTTATGACTGTTCCAATTAGTGCAGTTAACAGTAGTCAACAGTAGGTGCCCCTTGAGAGAGATGCTTTTAATCAATGAGTGTTTACTTGGGAGCAAAGGAACCATCCTAGGACTCCTCAAATGATTTCACCTGAATACCCACTTGTCTTATTTATCACACAGAGGGCCCTGGCTTGCTGCCAGGATGAAGGAACAGGACACACGCCTCTTTATGGGAGATTTGAAAGCCAAAGAACTGGGGATGGTCTCATTTTTAAAAAGATACAGGGCACCTGGGTGGCTCAGTCAGTTAAGCGTCTGCCTTCGGCTCGGGTCATGATCCCAGGGTCGTGGGATCAAGCCCCAGGTCGGGCTCCCTGCTCAGCGGGGAGTCTGTTTCTCCCTCTGCCTTTCCCTCCACTTGGGCACACGTGCAGTCTCTCTCTCTCTCTCTCAAATAAATAAATAAAATATGTAAAAAAGATACAATACTTTTTTTTAGCCTAGCCCTGTTCACTTTCCTTTTTTTTCAAACCCCTGCTATTCCTTTCCCTCTCCCCTACCTTATTCTCTGGTAGAAAATACTATTTTTCCTGGTTTCTAAGCCCTTCTTGATTTTGTCCTCATCAGCAAGGAGTAAAATTCCTTTGCTTCCTGGGCAGGGAATGTGTACCGTGAAAAAGTGCCCTTAGAACAATTTCTGCCAAGGTAGGTCCTCATGACTGGGGATGTGCTGCTTCCAAAAAGAGGGACTGTAACAGTGGCTTTCTGGCTTGCATTTGGAAAAGTCCACCCAAAGCCATTTTTGACCACATTATAAAACTGTAGAGAAACACAAAGAAGAGTGCCCATGTACCCACCATCCAGAAGTAACAGCATGAAAGACGGCATAAGAGATACTTCCAGTATCTTTTTTTAATACAAGAAATAAAAGATTCCAGAGAAAGCTGAAGTCCCGTTCTTTCTCATTCCCAGCCCCTCCCCCCCCGGCCCCCGCCACCTTCCTGGAGGGCTATATTACACTTTTTTATATTTTTTAAGGTTTTTTTTTTTTAAAGATTTTATTTATTTATTTGAGAGAGAGAGCACAAAAGCGGGGTGAGAGGCAGAGGGAGAAGCAGACTCCCCGCTGAGCAGGGAGCCCGACACGGGACTCAATCCCAGGACCCTGAGATCATGCCCTGAGCCGAAGGTAGATGCTTAACCAACTGAGCCACCCAGGCGCCCCTATTTTACACTTTTTTAAATATGTAGCTATATCTATCCATGAATAATATAAGGTAGGCTTTTATGAGTGTGTTTCTTAATTTAAATAGATGGTTGTCCTATACTGTAGGTCACCCTGCAACTTGCTTTTTTCACTCAACTTTATGCTTTTATGATTATCCCTATGAATACATAGTCACAAGCTCATTGTAACTGTAGTATCCATTGTACGACTACTACAATTTATCCATTCCCCTACAAATGGACTTTTAGGTTGTCCGACTTTTCACACTAACACGCAATGTTGTGTGTCTTCACATGTCCGTGTGCAAGAGCTTCTGTAGGATATGCACCTAGAAATGGAATCGCTGGGGTGAAAGGAGGCGTTCCTTCAGTCGTGCTGGGTACTACAAAGGGGCTGGACCAGTTACATTTCTACCAGCAGTGGGGGGGCATTCCTGTCTCCACGTGTCCTCCCCATTACCTGATACTATCAGACTTTTTCATCTTTGCCAATCTGCTGGGTGAGAAATGGTATCTTGTTTTTATCTGTCATTTCCCAGACAACTAGTAGGGTGGCACATCTTCCCTTATAACTGTTAAACCAATACTTTAAGATTTAATGTATTGAGAGAGAGACAGAAAGAGCACAAGCGGGGGGAGGGGCAGAGCGAGAGGGAAAGGGAGACTCCCTGCTGAGCGGGGAGTCCTACGCAGGCTCAGTGGGACCCTGGCATCATGACCTGAACGGAAATCAGATGCTTAACTGACTGAGCCACTCAGGCGCCCAAACCAGTACATTGTTTAAACTCAGTTACTGGGGGCTGAAGGGGGTGTGGCACCGGGCTGGCTCAGTCAGTAGAGCATGAGACTCTTGATCTCGGGATCCTGAGTTGTTCAAGCCCCACGTTGGACATAGAGCTTACTTAAAAAAAAAAAAAAACCCTCAATTACTGAGGATGATCAAAGTCGTCATTTCAAGCGATTTCATTTAAGTTTCAACAGAACCAAAGGAGCACTTTCCAGTTCAGTATTTACCAAGTACTCCTATTAATTTATACCCCACTGGCAAGCCAGGATTGACAGTTATACAGATAAAGGGGAAAATGCTTAAAATGAAGTGGGAAGAACTTAGGGTAGACATAAAGAAGAGGGTCGGACATCTCCTTATAGCTAACAAAATTCTATAAATATAGTAGAATTGAATGTGCTATTCGTGAATCCTAATACATTAGTGTAGTAATTTTTACCTTGTAAAACATTTCCAAATGCTGGGAGATATTGCAAGAAGTAGTATAGAACACTCTAGCACAATCCATAGCTGATTCTCTTGGGTTTTTCCTCCTTTTTTTCTCCTAGGTTTGTCATACTATTCACAGATGACCTGGGCCATATTTCCCAGTGGAGCTCCATCATGGCTGGGAGTCTTGCAGGCATGGTTTCCACCATTGTGACATACCCTACAGACCTCATCAAAACCCGGTTGATTGTGCAGAACCTGCTGGAACCATCTTACAGAGGGATCCTCCATGCTTTTTCTACCATTTATCAACAGGAAGGGTTCTTAGCGCTGTATCGAGGGGTTTCCCTTACTGTTCTAGGTAAGATGGAACTTTTCACCTTGTCCAAGGAAAGGTTGTGTTCTTTGATATAGATGAAGATTGTATACCTTTGTTTGTAACCAGTTAAATGAGGTTTTTTGAGGTCAAGGTCCTATGGATTCAATCCATGTAGAGCCAATTAGCTTCATTCTATTCCATAGCCATATACCCCACTCCTAACTTTGGCCCGTCACATCCCAGGGAGGGGAGGAAGAGAGAGGGAAGGTGGCTCAGCCGAAACTGATAGGAAGATAATCCCACACACCCCATCTGACTGTGGGAAGGAGACTCAGCATGCATACACACATGTGTGAGCATAACCAGGGTCACAACTGTAGCTTCCGTGATCTCTGGAACCTTTGCCAGGGCTACACATGCACGAGTCACCAGAGTCCCCCCAGCTGCCAAACCCGGCAGACTCTCACCCAATATCGGACCTTTGTTGCAGCATTTACTAAGACTGACCACCCCTTCTTCTGGAAACCTGGCTTCTAGGACCCCACCAACTCCTGGATGTCTTTCCCAGCTCTCTGGCAGCTCTGTCCTATCTGGCTCATCTGATGCTGCTAGCTACCCCCCCCCCACGTGTCACTGTTCCCCCAGGGCTCCTTCCTTGGCTTTCTTTTCACCTCTATCCCCTCCCCAGGTGGCCTCAGCTAAGCTCGTGGCTTAACCAAGCATCATGATACTCTAAGGACTCCCGACGTCAACTCTGTAACAACAGTGACTAACATTTATTGGTGGCTCGCTCTGTGCCCGGCACTGTGCTGAACGCCTCGCATACAGTTTCTCACTTAAGCCTCAGCTTACAGACAAGGAAATAGGTGCTTAGGGAAACGGAGAGGCTTGCCCGAGATCACATAGGGAGAAAGCGGAAGAACCTAGCGATGTGACCCCAGAGCCCTCTGTCTTAACCACTGACTGCTACCAATTCCCAATGGCAGGATGAATACCTGCTATTGGACACCTTCACCTGCTGCTCCCTGGGCGCATCCAGCTCAAGATTAAACCTGACGTCCTCGTTAGGCTCACACCTGCTCCTCCTGGGTTCCCTAAAGGATGCGACCGCCTGCCTTTCACCCAGTGGCCCAAGCCGGAAGAAACCTAGAACCGCTTCAGCTCCTCTCCTCTCCGCTGTGGCTTCCGTCACCAAGTACTGTCAGTTTGACCTCTCCACTGTCAGTCTGTCGCCCTCCATCTCCACTTCTGCCCTCATCCTCATCCTTCCCGCAGACACTTACGAGAGGTTCCCACCGGGTCCCAGTCCCAGGCACTGCTGCCTGGGCCTGGGGACCCTTCGAAACTGAAGTCGGTCATTTCACCACCCCTCATTCCAGTGTCCTACATTCCAGCCCTCCCTGACTCCTGAGCTACAGGGAAAGGCCCAAATTCTTTATGGCACGCCATCAGATCCTTCAGACCTGGCCGCGGCCGACCCGTCCCACCTCACCTCCTGCCGTCCCTCTGCCGGCACTCATGCTCCAGCCATCCAGAAACACTTGCAATTTCCTGGAAACACCAGTCCCTTTGTACCTGCTGTTCCCTCTGCCTGGACTGCCTGTCCGCTCTCCCAGTGTCTGACGAACTCCTACTCAATCCTCAAGGCCCAGTGAGAATGTTCTCTCTTCTGTGAAGTCCTTCCTGATTCCCCTAGGCAAAATTAATCCCTCTGGTCCTCGTGTGCTTAAAGCACTTTGTATTCCCCCCCCCCCCCCGCCCAGTTCTGGCACATATCAGCTGCCTGTCTCCTCCAGGAATTAGCCTGCACCTCTTTGTATTCCCAGCACCCAGCATAGGGCCCAGCACGTCACGTAAACTCCACAAATATTTTCCAAATGAAGGTAAATGGTGGGGGCTGGTACTTCATTTGTAATGTGTTTTTTTTTCTTCTTTTTTTTTAAAGATTTTATTTCTTTATTTGAGAGAGAAAGGGAAAGACAGCACATGGAAAGCGGGAGGGGTAGAGGCAGAGGGAGAAGCAGACTCTCCGCTGAGCAGAGAGCCCAACGTGGGGCTCCATCCCAGCACCCTGGGGTCATGACCTGAGCTGAGGGCAGACGCTTAACCGACAGAGCCACCCAGGCGCCCTGTAATGTGTTTATTAAATAGATATTACATTTTCCTCAAGACAAGCCACCCCACTGATGCTAGCCCCTCTTTTAAATCTTATTTTGAGGGAGAAATTTAGCCCCTCTGTAAACTTAAGATAGCTCCCAAAGTTTCTGGAAGTTTCTTGAAAGGGCCACCTACCGCACACCTGCTTGCCATCTTTTCCTGGGCCCTGATACTGCCACATCATTCCCCAAAGCAAGGTCAAGTGCCCTCCTTCACCAGTACAGTCTTGCTTTCTAGTTTGCACAGAATGTCTCCTTCTCAGCCAGAGACCAGTCCCTCCCAGCCTCCGAAACCTGACAAAGTGCCACTCGCTGACTTTCCTCTGTGGGAGTGATTTTTTTTTCCCCAAGATTTTTTTTTAAATCTTTTTTTTTTTATTTGACAGAGAGAGACACAGCGAGAGAGAGAACACAAGTGGGGGGATTGGGAGAGGGAGAAGCAGGCTTTCTGCCGAGCAGGGAGCCCGATGTGGGGCTTGATCCCAGGACCCCGGGATCATGACCTGAGCCGAAGGCAGACACTTAATGACTGAGCCACCCAGGCGCGCCCCCCAAGATTTTATTTTTTTAAAAATTTCTAACACGCAGAAAAGTTACAAGAATCGGAAACACTCGTATGCACACCATCCGGATGCTCCAATTAACACGTGGCTTTATCATGTATGTGTCCATCCCTCCGGCCATTCAACAGTCCATCTTACACATTTCTGGATGACTTCCATGTAATTTGCAAACATCAATGCTCTTCACCCCTCGGCCATTCAACATGTGTCTCATGAACTAGAGTTCAATATTTGTTTGCAGTTCTTTGTAAAGTAAAATTTGCATACAGCAAAGTGCGCCAACCTTGAGTGAACCGTTTGATGCATTTTGACAAATAACACACCCCCTATCAAAATGGAGCACATTATCGTCACCGAAGAAAAGTTGCTTCGGGCGGCTCTGGCTGGCGTGCCTTCACTCGGATTCCCCACAGGCATTTAGCTTCTCGAGCCAGTAGCGCCCGAGACATCAGCAGCCTCTGTCTGGCCTTCTTGTTGCAGGTGCTCTCCCCTTCTCTGCTGGCTCCCTTCTAGTTTACATGAACCTGGAGAAACTCTGGAATGGACCCCGAGATCGGTTCTCTCCCCTCCAGAACTTCGCCAATGTCTGCCTGGCCGCTGCCGTAACCCAGACGCTCTCCTTTCCTTTCGACACGGTGAAGAGAAAGATGCAGGTGAGGAGCTCTTTGGGGGAACGGGGTGGGGGGGCATCAGGTAGGAGGGGTGCCTTGCTGTGCTTGCGGGCGGTAGCGACTGCAAAGAACAGTGACTCTGAGTGATGCCAGGTTTCCAGGGAGCTCACGAAGGCTCACACAAAAACGATGCCACCCCCCCCACACACACACACAGACACACAGACACACAGACACACGGACACACACTCCATTGGCATTTCTGCTGCTAAACTCGGGGCTGCTGGCTTGAGCCCAAGCAGCCTCCCTGTTCCCATACTCTGCTCTTTTAGGTCTTTGATGAAGTCTCCAGATGAAGCCCACTTTTCTTTCCTCTCTTCCTTAAAGCTGTCTCAGTGAGAGAGACTGGAAAGAACCAAAGTCGGCCAGGAACTACCGATCATAATTCAGCTGAATCCCATTTTAAATGATCAGTCCCAGCTGAGTCTGTTAGCTGTCTCTAACTCGTCCCTCTGCTGCCTCGGTTACCCCTGGCTTCTCCTTGTGGCTTTCTTGGCTAGGCTTGGGCCTCACCTTCCTCAGCACTAAAAAGTCTGAAAGGACCCATCTCAACCTATAAAGAAAAACTGCCTTCAGAATAATACACATCACAATGACCCCCCAGTTCTGCTGCCCCCATCCATCAGACTTCATCTCTCTGGGTTGTATTCGTTTCCTGTCTTTTGTCCAAACAAATAAATGATGGTCACATTATTGTAATTATAATGTAGGTGTAAGTTTAGCACCTGCTTAGTGCGCGTCTATTCACAAAAACTATTATTCCTAATTTTTTTTAAAGGTTTTATTTATTTGAAAGAGAGAGATAGCAAGAGAGTGCACGAGTTGGGGGGAGGAGCAGAGGGAGAGGGAGAAGCAGGCTTCCCGCTGAGCAGAGAGCCCCATGCGGGGCTCCATCCCAGGACTTCGGGTTCATGACCTGAGCCATACGTAGGCAGCCGCTTAACCAACTGAGCCACCCAGGTGCCCCCATTATTCCTAATTTTAAAAGTAATGTACATGTCATACCCTTAAAATGGTCAATTTTATGTTATGAATGTTTTTACCACAATCACTTCTCGGCCTTTTGGCTAAGATCAAGTGTAGTATGAATGTTTTTCCACAATAAAAAAAAGTAATGTACATAGATTATAGAATATTTGGGACACACAGAAAAGTATAAAAAAGAAAATAATTACTTATAAACCCAACACCTATACACTATGATTAATGGTTTTTCTGCATGTTTGAATGTGTGTGCATGAATATATATGTGTGTGTGCATAAATATATATGATACATGTATATGGAAGGGTTTTTTTTAAAGATTTTATTTTTATTTATTTGACAGAGAGAGACAGTGAGAGAGAGGGAACACAAGCAGGGAGAGTGGGAGAGGGAGAAGCAGGCTTCCCGCGGAGTAGGGAGCCCGATGCGGGGCTCCATCCCAGGACCCTGGGACCATGACCTGAGCCAAAGGCAGACAACTAACAACTGAGCCACCCAGGCACCCCGAGAATACCTCTTTAAATTTTCACGTACTATTCCACCATATAGGGACGCCTGGTTGGCTCAGTCGGTTAAGCGTCTGCCTTCGGCTCAGGTCATGATCTCGGGGTCCTGGGATCAAGCCCCGCATCAGGCTCCCTGCTCAGCGGGGAGCCTGCTTCTCCCTCTGCCTGCCACTCTCCCTGCTTGTGCTGTCTCCCTCTCTCTCTCTCTCTGACAAATAAATAAAATCTTAAAAAAATATATTCCACCATATTGGATGTCCCATAGATATTTTTTTAAAACAAAGATTTATTCTCGCAAAGTTCTGCTGGCTTGAATTTTAATATCAAGGTGTTGGCAGGGCCGGGACCCATTTGACGTTTGTAGGGGAGGATCCTTCCTTGTCTCTTCTAGCTTCTAGTTGCCCTAAGCATCCCTTGGTTTGTGGCTGCAGAACTTCAATCTCTGCCTCCACTGTGCATTCAATAACAGTTTCTCAGTTTTTAAATACTTAGGCTATTTCTAATTCTTCAGTATGAGAATATTGCAGTGAAAACCCTTGTATTTTTTTCACATCTGTGATGGCCCCCTTCAGCTATATTCCTACAAATCGACTTACGGGTCACAAGATAAAAATAATTCTGGGACACCTGGGTGACTCAGTCAGTTAAGCATCTGACTTTTTCTTTTTAAGATTTTATTTATTTATTTATTTGAGAGAGAGAGAGCACAAGAGGGGGGAGGGTCAGAGGGAGAAGCCGACTCTCTGCTGAGCGGGAAGCCTGATGTGGGGCTTGATCCTGGGACTCCAGGATCATGACCTGAGCCAAAGGCAGATGCTTAACCGACTGAGCCACCCAGGCACCCCAAGCATCTGACTCTTGATCTTAGCTCAGGTCCTGATCTCAGGGTCATGAGTTCGCCCAGTGTGGAACCTACTTAAAATAAATTTTAAAATAAAATTTAAAAAAGATAAAAATAATTCTGAGGCTCTTAATGAACTTTGCACTCCAGAAAGGTTGTAAGTTTACACTTGCACCAGCTGTGAGTGAGTGGTTCATCTCCTTAACAATCATCAGCAGTGATTACTATCACTTTTCAATTTTTTTTTTTAACCACAACACTCTACTATAAACTGGGGTAAGATATACTAGAAGTGGGTATTTGGAAGTAAACTTGATCATCTTTTCCCTGGTATGGAAACCTTCTCGTAATAGATACACAGAGCTTCAACAAGATGCTTTAAAATAAATGCAAAGTCATGGTGGTTATAAAAAAAAAAAATCTCAAAGAGGTAATTGCATGGTTTTCATAAAATATGATCAGCATCCAATTATGAATAACATCACAAATACCATCCAAAGATGTAGGAAGTGAATTCTTAGGGTTGCGGCCAAAGTGTTATTTTACAGGCGTTAATAAACATCATAATAGGGCGCCTGGGTGGCTCAGTTGGTTAAGCGACTGCCTTCGGCTCAGGTCATGATCCTGGAGTCCCGGGATCGAGTCCCACATCAGGCTCCCTGCTCAGCAGGGAGTCTGCTTCTCCCTCCGACCCTCCTCCCTCTCATGCTCTCTGTCTCTCATTCTCTCTCTCGCAAATAAATAAAAAATCTTAAAAAAAAAAAAAAAAAATAAACATCATAATACCTCGTCCACCCTATTTAAAAAAAAAAACTCGCTAGAACCGCGGGCTGCTTTTCAATGAGAACGTGCAGTACTTCCTCTGGCCATTAGATGTCGCTGCAGTAAATGGAGCGTTTCTGAGCCCTCTGAGGGGCTTAGCCTGGCGGCCAGTGATCTCTGTCCAGTCGACATCCTCCTTAATCCCTGCTTGAAATACACCTTCAGTTTAGAGGACAAGGAGCCCGGAAACAGCAGGCTAACCCTAAATTCTGCTGTGGGTTTTTTTTCCTGCAAAGCACACAATCCAGCTTCTCCGAGAGAGCTTTAGTAGCCGTCTCCCCTCAACGGGAGCCGGCAAGGTTTGCCAGCAGAATTTATAACGAGGGAACTTTGCAGGGCTGCCAGGCTGCTCAGAACTGAGCACACTTAATGGTAATATTTGCATTCCCCTGGCTTTCCTCCTTGCGCTGCCCGTCAGGAAGCAAATCAATGTCAGGTGTCTGTTAGATAACCAGCTAGACGGGGAATCTTCCCAGCTCTCGCACCGACTGGCCACTTTGTCTGAATGTCTCATTCTCCTAATACGCTTTTGTCCAGACACACACACACACAGTCTGCCCATTTAATGCCACATCAGGTTGGGACTCTCTTAAACATTAATGACAATAATCAGAAGTCTTGTTTAACCAGCTGAGCCCTTCCTTCACCATGCTTCCACTCATTTTATTCCTTTCTCTTTTTCTTGCCTTCGTTCCTGGCTGGCATGCTAGAGAATGGAGAGGGAAATAAATTATGTATGTGCGTGTTTTGATGCAACGGTTTCTGGTGGGAAAGGGGTGCGGGTGGGTCAGCCCTGTGCACAAATGGAATGAGGTGCCCCCCCACACACACCTGGTGTGCTTTCTCGGACCCCGCTTTCACCGCGCTTCAGTGCCTTGTGGCTCAAGCTCTTTCAGGTATGGCCTGGCCTGTTCATCTTCATTATATCCCACGCCTGGCCCAGAGTATGGGCCTGAGATGGCGGCAGCGCTTAGTGTATTGAGAGCACCAGCGGGAAGGGTGAAATATTGATGGAGGTTAATTTGTCTGATTAATCTGCGGGCCCCAACTAAGGACCAGGGAGTCCTGAGCAAAAGGTTCTCTGGACAGGTGCATGTGGAAGAGAGAGGGAGAAAAGCTGCTTTGAAACTCCAGGGAGCAGCCGAGAATGTGGGAGCCGTGGAGCCCCCAGTGGGCCCTCGGAGAGGATCAGGTGGGAAGCACCAGGCAGAAGCTTGGTGTCCCTGCCCCCACCCACACCCCGCAACTCTGGCACCCTCCCCTGTGGCCCATGTTAGGTGTCTCCATCTCATCAAATATAAAACCAAGTGTCCGCCTGTTGCTCGCTACCCCAGGGGACTTTGACCCCATCAAGACTCACAAGGCAAGCAGGATTGGGCCAGGTCAGCATTTGAACTGAAAGTACATAAACTGAAGGACAAAGGTAGTATCCAAGGGGCACAGCTGACCGAGCAGAATACACACAGTCCCTGAGCGAAGAGAGGCCCCAGCCCTGTTCAAACAGAGATGCTTAACACCTCAGGCTGCCCTCGCCAGACTGGGCATCCTCCTGGTTTCTCATGCTCAACTCCACATCCTCAGCCCCGACCCAACACTTCTCACTGCCTGCTGCGCGGCGCCATCTTGGCGAGCACCTCTACGCTGTCACCTCTGACTTAATGGGTATCAAACTGACCTCTCCTTCCCCTGAAATTTGCTGCCCAGAGTTTTCGTTTCAGTACCATCGCCCCACCACCCAGTCACCCAGGCTGGAAGGCCAGAATTTGTCTTTGACTCTTCCTCTTGCCCCTCCCCCAGGCAACCTTGAGCCCAGTTGGTTCTTGGTGCCTACTCCTCCCACACTGGTCTTTCTTTGAGTCGCTGTCCCTGCCCCAATCTAGGACCTGTTAACTCCTAACCAGGCTATGGCAGCCATCCTCTCATTGGTCTCCAGGATTAATTCTAAAAATGAACATAAGGAATGCCTGGGTGGCTTAGTCGGTTGAGTGTCTGCCTTCGGCTCAGGTCATGATCCCGGGGGCTGGGATCGAGTCCTGCATCGGGCTCCCTGCTCAGCAGGGAGTCTGCTTCTTCCTCTGCCTGCCGATTCCCCTACTTGTGCGTGCTCTCTCTGACAAATAAAATAAAGGTAAGATAAAATAAAAATAAATAAAAATGACCATAAGCATGGAGCACTAATGTACCAGGCACTGTGCTAAGTGCTTTATGCTCATTATCTCATTGAATCCTTAAAACAACCCTATGAGGTGGGTACCATTCATATCAAGCCCAGTTTACAGATGAGAAAACGGAGGCACTGAAAGGGTCTGTAGCCTGCCCAAGTCCACCCGCCCAGTACCTGAGCTGAGATTTAAGAC
This sequence comes from Halichoerus grypus, assembly GCF_964656455.1. Lineage (NCBI taxonomy): Eukaryota > Metazoa > Chordata > Mammalia > Carnivora > Phocidae > Halichoerus > Halichoerus grypus. Next base: position 30,712,525 of record NC_135727.1, on the reverse strand, counting down.
CGGGTAGCTTGTCTCCAAGGTCAGCACTCACTTCAGTCCCTCCAGCCCCGGCCCATGGCTCCTGCCAGACTAATTTTCTTAAGATCGGCCTGTGTTCTGTCCTTCTGTATTGCCCCAAGAGAGTAAAGGCTGAGGCCCTGCCCCTTGGCCTGGCATGTGGCCCTTACCCACTTTGCCACCCTCGTTGCACAGAGGTCTTATATTAGTTGTTGCAAAATCAAATATATTAGTTGTTGCAAAATCAAACGCCAACAAGAACTTGGCAGTAACAGGAAGAAAAAAAACGCCAGGAAACCGGCGTTTCTGAGCCATCACAGGCTTTTGGCTTGCAAAGCATTCTGGAGAGCTAACTTGCTCTGTGCTTGCAAAGTGTGATTAGCATCTAAATACCGATAGCAGGAAGGAATAAAGCAGGCCAGTGGAGGCAAAGCAAGACCAGCTCCTCTTCTCCAAGGGTTGGATGCCATTTTGCAATGTGGGCCCAGTTATTCAAGGGAGATGAAAATCCCGATTTTTATGTAAAATCTCCCAATTTTTCAGTGTTGGCAAATGCAAATTGTCGAATCTTGCGTGGGCTAACTAAAAGACGCCTTTTTATAAACTTTGCTCTATTCAAGCCTCCAATTCCGCCAAAACGATCTTCGTCCCCTCCCCCCCAGTCCCCTAAAGAATAAATGAGTGTATTTCACATTCCTGTCACCTCCACCTGGAGTATTTGTCTTCGTCTTAAAGGCTCCACTGAGATTTGCCTCGGTGGCCGCCTCTTCTGACTGAAGGTAGCATACATCTGTTGGTTTTGTCTGATAAATGAGTTGGCTTTTTCCCCACCCCCAAAACAACTATCCTATCCTGATGGATAAAGGCAGGTGTTTCGCCCTTGCAGAACCACAATGGGGGCATTCCAGACCACAGAGGAGGAGGGGACTGTGGGGCAAGAGAAGCCGAGTTAACTCACAATGTGCTCTATCAATAATTGCAGAGGCTCTGTTTTCCCTTCCACACACACACACACACACACACACACCCCAGGGTATAGTTATTTTGTTGCAAGAGCTTTGTGGGTGAGTAATCCCTTTTAAATGATGCCTTTAGTCTAGAAGGGCCCTCTGAGCCAGCCAGTTTAATTTCCTTAGCCTTTCTCTACGTGCCCCACCTTCTCCAGTGTCCACACCAATTGTCTCCACCCCGTCTCAGCACCACCCCCTTCCGAATGCCCATAGCTCACTCGCGCACTACGGCTCTCTTCTGGCTCACGTCTGGCTCACGTCACATGCTTCCTGGTGTTACAATCTTCGGTGCCATGATTCCCTTGATTCTGCAAGCTCTCTGCCTTTGGGAGGCATGGCTTACCCATTTGTATATCCCCACAGCACGTAGCCTCATGTAGCAGGCACTTGATACTTGTTAAAAAATGAATGAAGTTCAGGGCCGGCTTAGGAGATCTCACTGTCTGTGAGCCCAGAATTGAACCTTAGCTGCTGTGGGGCGAGCTCCAAGTCCTGTGCTTATCCCTACCCATGGTGAAGGTAAGAACAGCCTTCCCCTCCCCCGGCCTGCTGCCCTAGGTAAACCTCTGCTAGTCCCCTCTCTCAAAGTGCCTCTCATCTTCGCTCTGATTCCGCACTATCTTCCTTCACCTACCTTAGCGGTCAGGTTCTGCGTCCTGCAGCCCAAACAGCTGTGCATATTTCAACATAGGCAAATAGGCGCAAAGGACAAAGGAAAACCATTTTGACACCGTTTTGATGTACAGCCCCTCTTCACGGCAACGTCCCACTGCTTTGTATGGTGCCTGCAAGTGCTTGACACATCACAGCATCATAGAATTTCTATTTGTTTTGTTTGTTGATTTCAGCAAAGGTGACCCAAGGTAAATGAATGGGGTCTAAATCTGTGCTCTCTTGCGATGGGGAGGCTTTCGTCATGGGTAAGGGTGGGGGCAAAATATGTCAGGAGGAGGGAATGAAAGGAAAGCCTTCCCTGGGATTGAGAAATTACAAAAACCTGATAGTAACTACCATTTATTTGTCATTTAATATGGGCAAGGCAGTTTATTATCCCATTTCATCCTCTCTATCGACCCTATGGAATAAGTGCCGGTATTATTCCTATCTTCTAGATGAGGAAATGAGGCACAGAGAGGGTCAGTTACTTGCCCAACAGCCATAAAGCCAGTAAGTGGTGGAGCTGGGATTGAACACCCGTCTCTCCTTCCTCCGGCCCCTGGAAGGAAGTACAGTGCCTTGCTTCTAGATGCTAGGTAATCAGTTCATTTCTTTCCGTTCCCTTGCCCTGGGTACAGGAGTAGAGGAAGAGAAAGGAGGAGACCAGACCTTGGCAATTGGGAGCTCTCAGGCTCAGTGCAAGAGGGGTTGGGAAAAAAAAAAAACCCAACGATAATGGGCAAGCTCAGAAATGGACAGGCAAGAGCCTGGCTTTGGTCAGGAAATGGTTAACTCAAATTAAAAGGGGGGGGCAGTCTTCAGAAAACCAGGGCCCACTTTTAGTCCCTGGCTGCCTGACAATGGAAGGCTGGAAGCCAGCAGATCGGAATGAGGAGCATAGATCATTCCACAGCCACGGCCCTCTGGCTGGCCACAAACTGACCATGGTTGTTGGAGGGCACTGGGAAGAAAACCCCACTGGCTCTCCGAGCCCCTGGGGAGAAGGCACAAAATCCCAGGAGGGACAAGTAAATTATCACCACACCTCCTAAGAAGTGCTAACAGGTTTCAGGTTTTCTGCCTAGCTCAACATTTCTTGGTTGACATAGCATCTATTTTCAGTAGGGACAGAGCCCCATTTTCCCAGCAGAGCCGCCTCACCTGTCCCGAAGTGCAAACACTGCTGAGTTCTAAGCTCTGGGGAGGGTGGGAGAGGATGGGAGCATTACCTTTACTTTGTTGCAATTTCAACTCCTTGCGGTCTGCGGGCTTACTTTGGGGTCTGGCCCCTCTGGGGACTAACCTCTGCCTCTGTCCATAGCATTGCCTTGGCAGTCTGCAAAAAAAGGCACTTTTCGGATCCAGGTAGATGTCTGGACTTCCCTTAGGCCAGGTGGCTCTGTCGGAGCTTCGTTGTTTGGGTGTAGGGAAAGGAGAACTCTCCCCCTTGTGTTCCCAAAAGGTAGAGTGCCCTAAATACTTGAGGGATGGCAGTTGTTGATCATGGAAACAAGACTGTCCCTAGAGGACAGGCGAGGAGGGAGGAGGGAGGAGCCTGCCTGATTCCACTCTTGTAAAATCACTCCGGCCTTTTCTCCTGACCTGAGCTGGCTTACTCCTTCCAAGCGATCAAGGCTGGGAAGCCAAATGGCCGCCCCGTGCTAAGCAGGCTTCTCTGGGCTGCAGCCCAGCAATAATAGCAGCTGGGATGGGAGCTGACCCCCCCCCTCACCCACCCACCTCCTCCCCAATGGGGGTGAAGAAGGGGGTAGGGGAAAGGGAAAGGAAGGTCCCAGAAGAGGCCTGCTGTCAGGAGAGACAGTAGGTCCTGCTGAGGGACCCCCACTCCCCCCAGCTGGCCTCAAGCCAGCTCGGAAACGCACGCAGCCCCGGTTGTCCCCTCCTTTGCCCGTGCTTGTTTGGTTTTGACAGCTGGGCTCATCAGAAAGCTCCAGCGGGCACAGGTGCTCGGCGGTCAAGGACGGCGCGGTCAAGGGCGCGGGCTTCGCATGCCGGCCCTGCCCCTCCCCCCCCCGCGTGAACCCGGGTGAGCTGCCCGGCCTCCCTGAGCCTCATCCTCCTCATCTGAAAACCAGGGGCGTGAGCGCCGTGCCTCCCTGGCACACGGGACGGAGCCCCGACGCGGCTTCCCGCAGATACAGAGCTGGGCACGTGACCGACACTCGGGGCGGCCGAGGTGCTAGTTCTATTGTTCCTGAAGCATCTCTTCAGAATCTAGGCATGGCACCGGGGGCCTGATTAGAACCACAAAAGCCAGCCCAGGTGTGTTTCTGTGTTTTCCATGATTGCTGGAAACACAAAGGAACTCTAGCTAGCCTCACAAAACCTCAAAGGACCCTCGATTTCTATAGATAATGCTGAGCCGGGAAGGGAGGGGAGCTCATTATTCATCCGTTCCGTAAGCTGAACAGGCACTTAGCTAGAGGCCACCCCGTGCAAGCACTGCCCAAATCTGTATCTTGCCAGCCTCCTGAAAACGCCCGTGCGGTCTCTTCCCTGAGCCCCCCTCGGGGGGACACTAGAAGTGGGGGCTTCGGGGTTACTGCTGCTCTGTTTGCGGCTCCCCTGGCCTCGGCCTGGGCAGCTCCACTCGCCTCTCAACGGCTTCCTGCAGTCTGGTTTCCCCACCCGGCGTGCACACACGCCAGCCAGCTGTCTCCTCTCTCGCCCCAAGCACAACGCTAACCTGCGGGCCCTTGGCTCGCTTCCCCACCGTTACCGCTGCCGCGGGCTTCCTGGGCCGCGAGTTGGTCCCCTGGTCTGCTGAGAGGTGAGGCGTGTGCAGCCGCAGGGCTGGAGGGTGGCTGGCAGGCGGCCCATGCTGGGGACAGTCGCCCACACCCACGTGTGCAGACACCCACACCTCGGAGCCCGGGCGCTTCCCAGCTATGCAAGGACAGCTCCTGGGGGTCTGGCTCTGCCAAGAGAAACTTGGGCCACGTGGTTCCCAGGACAGAAAGGTCCTTTTACCGGACGCCTGGGTGGCTCAGTCGTTAAGCGTCTGCCTTCGGCTCAGATCATGATCCCGGGGTCCTGGGATCGAGCCCCGAGTCGGGGTCCCTGCTCGGTGGGGAGTCTGCTTCTCCCTCTCCCACGCCCCCTGCTCCTGCTCTCTCTCTCTCAAATAAATAAAATCTTAAAAAAAAAAAAAAGAAAGGTCCTTTTACTCCAACACGATTGGCCTGTTTGACTATTGGGGATGGGCCAAAAGACAAGCTTCCTACGGCAACTGCCTCAGATGGTTTGGGAAGTGGGCAGCTTGGTCTTCAGGTTGTGTCTTATGCGTCTACAGAAGATAAAAGTTGTTTCCGATAACAATCGAGAGGTTCTGAGCTCCTGTTTGCTCCAGCTAGAAGACTCCTCTTGTTTCCCTTTTCTTTCTTTTGTCTCTCCTCTTAAATACTCTTTTTTAAATTAAGACTTGATTTTTTCGAGCAGTTGTAGGTTCAGAGCAAAATTGAGAGAACGGTACAGAGATTTCCCATGCACCCCCAGCCCCCCCACACGCACAGTCTCCCCCACCAGAGGGGTAAAGTTCATCACAACTGACGAGTCTACAGTGACACATCATTGTCACCCAAAGTCCATAGTTTACCTGAGGGTTCACTCGCGGTGTTGGACATGGTATGTATAATGATATATACCCATCATTCTAGTGTACAGAGGATTTTCACTAAATCCTCTGTGCTCTGCCTACTCATCGTCCCCCCAAACCCCTGCAAACACTGATCTTTTTACTGTCTCCATAGTTTTGCCTTTTCCAGAGTGTCCATATAGTTGGAATCTATATGGTTTTATCCCCGAAACCTACCAACATGCCTGGCACACAGTATATACTTTTTTTCTCATTTTTAGAGTAAACTCTACCCCCAATGTGGGGCTCGAACTCACGATCCTGAGCTCAAAAGTCACATGCGCTACCAACTGAGCCAGCCAGGCGCCCCTCATTATATAGACTTTTCAGACATGCTTCTTTCACGTAGGAAGATACATTTAAGGTTTCTCCATGTCTTTTCATAGCTCGATGCCTTCTTTCTTTTTCATGCTAAATAATATTTCATTGTCTGGATCTACTTTATTTCTCCATTCCCATACTGAAAGAGGCCATCTTGTTGCTTCCAAGCACTGGCAATTGTAAACAAAGCTGCTTTAAACATCCATGTGCAGGCTTTTGTGTGGACATAAGTTCTCGACTCCTTTAGGTAAATCCCAAGGTCTGATCCGATCAGTGCAATCGCTAGACCCTGTGGTAAGAGTAGGTTTAGTTTTATGAGAGACCCCCAAACTGTCTTCCAAAGTGGCCGTACCATTTTGCATTCCCACCAGCAGTGAATGAAATCCACTCCGCATCCTCAGATGGCTCCGTAGCCTCAGCATCACTTGGTGGTGTCAGTGTTCTGGATTTTGGCCGTTCTAATATTGGCCATTCTAATACACGTGTAGCGGTATCTCATCGTTGTTTTAATTTGCATCTCCCTGATGACATGGGATAAGGAGCATCTTTTCATATGCTTATTTGCCACCCGTATATCTTCTCTGGTGAGCTGTTAAGGCCTTTGGCCCATTTTTTAATTGGGTTTTCTTATCATTGAGTTTTTTTTTTAAGGTTTTTTTTTTTAAGATTATTTATTTATTTATTTGACAGAGAGAGACACAACGAGAGAAGGAACACAAGCAGGGGGAGTAGCAGAGGGAGAAGCAGGCTTCCTGCCGAGCAGGGAGCCTGATGTGGGGCTCGATCCCAGGACGCTGGGATCATGACCTGAGCCGAAGGCAGACGCTTAAAGACTGAGCCACCCAGATGCCCCTCTTATCGTTGAGTTTTAAGAGTTCTTTGTATATTTTGGATAATGGTCCTTAATCAGATGTGTCTTTTGCAGATATTTTCTCCCAGTCTGTGGCTTGTCTTCTCATTTTCTTTTAAAATTAAATTATTCTACCGTCTGCATAGGTAACATAGGCATATGGTGGAAAATCCATAAGGTGCAAAGAGTATACGTTGGAAAGTAAGTCTTCCCCGACCTTTGTTCTCTGCAGACAGAGCTTCCCAGTATCTCGTCTGAATCTTTCCAAAGATGGCCTATGCAGAGATACACATAAACGTGCACATTCATGTTCTTTCCGTTTTTAGATCATCAGCTACATAGACTCTTCTGCACCGTTTTTTTTCCACCTCAAAATGTATCTTGAAGATGGCACCATATCAGTTAAATGGAGCCGCCACATATTTTTCAATGGTGACATAGTATTCCACGGTACGATGAACTCTTTCTTTAACTAGCCCCCTATTGGTGGACACTTAGATTATTTCCAATTTTCTGCTGTTACTAACAATGCCGCAACAAAAATCCTTGTAACACACACATCATTTCCCACATGGACAAATATATCTGGAGAATGAATTCCTAGAAATAGGATTGCTTTGGTCAAAGGGTGTATGAGTTTTACATCTTTAGAAATATTGTTGACTTATTTCAGTGCTCATGGAAAGGATGAACAACCTAAAATGTTACCTCTTTTGGAAGGCCTCTGTGGACTTTTTCAGAGAAATAATCATGTGCTTTGCTTTGAAATATTTATCTTTCATTTTCATGTACTGCAGGTCTGTTCCTTCTTTCCTTCAATATGTCTTAAGCACATAACTGTGTGCCAGGCGTGTTGGTAGGTTTCGGGGATAAAACCACAAACACGACAGACACGGTCACTGCCCTCGTGGGATTTCTGGTCCTGGAGGCGGGGTGGGGAGAATACACGTGGCAGAAATAATTATGCACTAAATCATTACAAACTGTGTCACGTACCCTGAAGGGGACGTACAGAGGGACCAAAAATGTTTATTAGGCTCCTGACTTAGTCTGCGGGGTCTGAGAAGATGTCCCTGAGGAAGCGGTATGTATTCTTTTTTTTTTTAATATTTATTTATTTGAGAGAGAGAGAGCACGAGCGGGGGCGAGGAGGGGCAGAGGGAGAGGGAGAAGCAGACTGCTCGCTGAGCAGGGAGCCCGATGTGGGGCTCGATCCCAGGACCCTGAGATCATGACCTGAGCTGAAGGCAGTCACTTAACCAACTGAGCCACCCAGGCACCCAGCAATGTGTATTCTGATCACTCAGAGAGACTTAGCTGAGCAGAGAGGCAGGAAGGAGCATGGAGTAGGACCAGCAGTATGGATCAGAGGAGCCAGAAAGGCCCTCAGGGCATCTAGTTCCAGTCTGCCCACTTGACATGGGAGGAAACCAAGGTTCAAAGAACTTCAGGAGCTGAGCAAGGTCGTCCAGATAGGGGCAGAGCCAGACCGAAGAGCTGGCTTCTCTGGGTCTTTCTAGATGGTGCCATGGCGCGTTCTGCGGCACGCCCATCCTGGGAGCGGTGGGCCTGAACTAGAGAGTACGGGATAGTTGCTCGGGTTTATGTGGAGGGAAGTTGTAAGTTCAGGTCCTCGTGACTAGCAGCCTGACACGTTTTGTTTCTCTTTACTAGTAAGATACAGTTTGGGCAAATGGCAGTCTCACGTGCCAGTCCAGTGGGTCAGTTTGGTCTTCAGTGTCCTTGTCTCTTCTTCAAGTTTAGATAATAAATAATAATGGCATTCATCATGACAGTTACTTTTGTAGCGCTTGCTATACGTTGAATGCTGTTTGAGGCACTTTACATGTATTTCATTTAATCTTTTTTTTTAATATTTTATTTATTTATTTGACAGAGAGACAACACAAGCGGGGGAAGGGGCAGAGAGAGAAGCAGGCCTCCCGCTGAGCAGGGAGCCCGATGCGGGGCTGGATCCCAGGACCCTGGGATCATGACCTGAGCGGAAGGCAGACACTTAACCCACTGAGCCACCCAGGCGCCCGGATTTCATTTAATCTTGACAGCAATCCCATAAGGTGGATATTCTGATTACCCCATTTTACAGATGAGGAAACTGAGGCTAGTGAGTGGCCCACGTGCTGTCAGAGTCAGCACCCTGAGCTGCCTCGTGCAGTGGCGTGCTGCAGCAGCGACCCTCAACCCTGTCCGCACGCCAGAATCATCTGGGGAGCTTGCCCCGAAACTGTTCACGTCCAGCCCTCACCCCGGGTCAGTTAAATCACAGTCTCTGGGGGTGGATCCCAATCCCGGCTGGTTTTGAAAAACTTCCCCGGTTAGTCTCATATGCAGCTGAGAGTTGAGAAACACTGGTATGTGTCATTTGCATTCCTTCTTCCTTTGGGGGTATCTTTGTCTGGGCTGCAATCACAGAATACCATAGACCGGGTGGCTTGAACAGTCGGAGATCAAGGTGCCGGCAGACTGGGTGTCTGGTGAGAACCGTCTTCCAGGGGACACCTGTGTGGCTCAGTCGGTTGGGCGTCTGCCTTCGGCTCAGGTCCTGATCCCAGAGTCCTGGGATCGAGCCCCATGTCGGGCTCTCTGCTCATTGCGGAGCCTGCTTCTCCCTCTGTGTGTGCTCTCTCATCTCTCTCTCAAATAAATAAATAAAATCTTAAAAAAAAAAAAAAAAAAACCCTCATCCTGGTTTGCACACGGTGGAGTGAGAGAGATGATCTCTCTGGTGTCTCCCCTCGTGAAGGCACCAATCCCATCATGAAGGCTCCACCCTCATGACCTAATCACCTCCCAAAGGCCCCACTGCCACATACCATCACACGGGGGCTTCAACATAATGAATGTTGGGGGCACAGAAATATTGTCCATAGCAGGGGACAGCCAGGAATCTGTGCTTGCCTTTATAGTCCTTTAGTCCGACACGGATAGTGGCATTTATTCAATAACACCATGAGTCCCGGGGCGCATGGCTGGCTCAGTTGGTGAAGAGTGCTACTCTTGATCTCAGGGTCGTGGGTTCGAGCCCCACGTTGGGTGTAGAGACTACTTAAAAAAATTTTTTTTTAATCTTTTAAAAAACTACCATGAGTTCCAGTTTTAGCCTAGAGAATTCATTCCGGGTACACGCTGTGGTAGCCACATTCAGTGATGATTGTATAGTAAGTGTGCCAAGGGCTAAGAGAGTATTCTCAGTCCTGGGTATCAGAAGACAGTGGAGCTGACTGGGAGAGAGCTTGATTCTGAGTCAAAGAGACCCAAATTCAAGTTGATGCTTTGTCTCATGTTCTGTGATTTTGGAGATTCATCCTTTCACAGACTCTATTTTGTCATCTGCAAAATAGGGCTGATAAGGTCATACTACTTATTTCACGAGGCTTTTGTGAGGATTAAATGAGATGTAGGTGTCACGGGCTCAGCATAATGCCTGCCACCTAGCACTCGGGAAACATCACTCATTTTTTTGCTTCATGACCATCCATGTGGCTTATTTGAGCCTGATCACAAGAAAACAGTTGTATTTGGGAAAAGCTACTGGTGACACAGATACTGAGGGGAATTTGATTTGACATTTGATGAGTGCCTGATATGTGAAATGAAGGGCGTTAGACCCTGAAGAAGTAGGACAGAAGGAAGGCCTAGTGCCTGATCCCATAGGCCCATAGGCTGCCAGCCCAGATTTGCACGCAGATAACTCATACTAGGTAGATTGTCCCAAAGCAGAGGTCCAAACAAATAGCTAAGAGAGCACAAGACAGAGAAAGAACCTCGACTCAAACATAGAAGCTATAAAATAATTACAAGGCAATGAAGGAAATGTGAACACTGGATACGTGATATTAAGGCATTATAATTTTAGGTGTGATAATGGTATTATATATACTTATATTTTAGAGAAGAAGCCATTATATTTTAGAGAAACATAATTAAATATTCACAGATGAATTGAAATGATGTCTCATAGGGGTAGAGATGAAAAAAGATTGGCCATGAGTTGCTAATTGTTGAAGCTGGGTGATGGAACTTTGTGTTCATTTTACCCCTTTTGTATATGATTGAAATTTTCTACAATAAAAAGTGTTTTGTTTTGTTTTGTTTTTTAAGTAAACTCTAGGCCCAACGTGCGGCTTAAACTCCTGTCCCTGAAATCAAGAGTCACATGCCAGGCATTGGGAATGCAAACTGGCACAGCCACTCTGGAAAAAGTATGGAGGTTCCTCAAAAAGTTAAAAATAGAATTAGTCTACAATCCAGCAATTGCACTACTGGGTATTTACCCCAAAAATACAAAACACTAATTCAAAGGAATACATGCACCCCTACGTTTATTGCAGTATTTACAGTAGCCAAGATACGGAAGCACCCCAAGTGTCCATCAATTGATGAATGGATAAAGAAGAGGTGAGATATATATATATATACCCCCATATTTTTATATATATATAAATACCCATATATATATATGTGTGTATGGGTATATATATATAAATACCCATACATATACAATAGAATACTATTCAGCCATAAAAAAGAATGAAATCTTGCCATTTGCAAAGACATGGATGGAGCTAGAGAGTATTATGCTAAGCAAAATAAATCAGTCAGAGAAAGACGAATGCCGTATGATTTCAGTCATATGTGGAATTTAAGAAAGAAAACAAACAAGCAAAGGGGAAAAAGAGAGTCAAAGCAAGAAACAGACTGAACTCTAGAGAACAATCTAATGGTTACCAGAGGGGAGGAGGGTGGAGGGAGGGGGCATAGGTGATGGGGATGAAGGAGGGCACTTGTGATGAGCACCAGGTGATGGATGGAAGTGTTGAATCACTCTATCGTACACCTGAAACTAATATAACACCGTGTGTTAACTAACTGGAATTTAAATAAAAACTTAAGGGGTGCCTGGGTGGCTCAGTTGGTTAAGCGACTTCAGCTCAGGTCATGATCCCAGGGTCCTGGGATCGGGCTCCCTGCTCAGCCGGAAGCCTGCTTCTTCCTCTCCCACTCCCCCTGCTTGTGTTCCCTCTCACGCTGTCTCTCTCTCTCTCTCCCCCTGTCAAATAAATAAATAAATAAAATCTTTAAAAAAATAAAATACATAAATAAAAACTTAAAGTAAAAAAATATATTAAAAATGTTAATTTCGTCTTAAAAATACCTTTACAGTGGGGCGCCTGGGTGGCTCAGTCGTTAAGTGTCTGTCTTCCGGCTCAGGTCATGATCTCAGGGTCCTGGGATCGAGCCCCGCATCGGGCTCCCTGCTCAGCGGGAAGCCTGCTTCTCCCTCTCCCACTCCCCCTGCTTGTGTTCCCTCTCTCGCTGTCTCTCTCTCTCTGTCAAATAAATAAGATTTAAAAAAAATACCTTTTCAGCAACATCAAGACTGGTGCTTGACCAAATATCCGGGTACCATGGCCTAGCCAAGTTGACACATGAAATGAACCATCACAGGCTGGTAATGGAAAATAATACTGGGAAGACAGGTGGGCGCCAAACTATAGAGGGTTTTGAATTCTGTTACATTTCTCTTTGGAAAACTTTTCTTAGAAAACTGGGAGTTGGTAAAGGTTTCTCAGCAAAGCAGTGACAGCATCTGGTGAGTTTGGAATGGTAGCTGGCTGCGGTGTGGAGGATGGGCTGGAGAGGGCAGAGACTGGAGGTGTGCGGATGGGTTACGAAACCGTGTCAATCTCTTGCTCACGTTGAAAAGGTGAGCAGGGGCAGATCGTGTAGGGCTTATAACCTTCCAGTAGTGTGGCTAGAGCCAGCTCCTCTTGGCTCAGGAGAGCTGATTTTTTTTTAAGAGTTTATTTATTTACTTACTTGAGAGAGAGGCAGAGCGTGAGCATGAACGGGGGGAGGGGCAGAAGGAGGGGGAGAGAGAATCTCAATGCGGGGCTCGATCTCACGACCCTGAGATCATGACCTGAGCCTAAATCAAGAGTGGGTCGCTTAACCGACTGAATCACCCAGCTGCCCTGGGAAAGCTGATTGTTAAATGGCAGGAAATCCCGGAGCTGGTGGACCTCACAGTTGGTAGCTTGAAATCGGCCATGTGGGAGTATTGACACCGTTGAAATTGGCAAATGCTACAACTCAAGGCTTTTTTTCTCCCCAGAGAATCAGTTGTTAAATATTTACCACTACATTACCACCACAGCTTACAGGTAACACTAAGAAATGTAGATTTTATTCTAAGTGTTCTATAAAGCCATTAAAATATTTTAAGCAGATGAGTAAAAAGATGTGATTTTTTAAAAAATCTCTCTGGCAACTTTTTAGAGAATGGACTATAAAGGGGCCAGGCGAGGAGTCTCAAACTCGCTGTCCCAAGGAGACCAAAAGGGAGCTGCATAATGGTCCATAATGGTCAGCAACGATGGTGGCTTGGCGGTGAAGGTAGAGTGAAGTAGACATTTGGAAGATGGTTAAGGTCCTAAGATTGAATATAGGTGGCCCTTGATTCATGACAAGTTGATTATAATTGCCCTGTTCTGTAACTCATGTAACTTGCTTAGTGTCTTTTTGTTTTAGTTGTGGTGGGGGGCACCGCACCAGGTTACAAAATGATGACCTTGACTCATGACTCAGGGCTTTTTTGTAGTTTTACTGGAAACCAGCAGAAGATAAATCAATCATATGATTTCATAACAGAATAAGAAGGTTAATTTCCTGCATGAACATAATCTCTTTTCATTATGTCAGTCTTACAGTAGCAGGAGGAACTTCAAGTCTTATGACTAGGCAGATTCTTTCTAAGGGGAAAGGAAGCTTTTTTAAAAAAAAAAAGATTTTTATTTATTTGACAGAGAGAGAGACAGCAAGAGGGAACACGAGCAGGGGGAGTGGGAGAGGGAGAAGCAGGCTTCCCGCTGAGCAGGGAGCCCGATGCGGGGCTTGATCCCAGGACCCTGGGATCATGACCTGAGCCAAAGGCAGATGCTTAACGACTGAGCCACCCAGGTGCCCCGGAAAGGAAGCTTTTAATACCTGTTTGGCAATGGTGCTTTATCGGTGGGGTGAGAAGGACAGGAGGTCAGGTCGCAACAGTGTCCGGGTAAACATTTTAAAGTAAGACATTCACTGAAGACCCCTGACCATTTTGGCTCCTGAAACTCCAGGCTGGGAGACTCAGCTTGTCCATTTCATGTTTTATTTCTCATACTCTGGTATGTACTTGACTGTTTCTGTACCCCAAAAGGAAGGGCTAACCCAGAGGCTCACCCTTCACCTTGATATAGGACTCTATATGGTTAAAGCATACAACGTTGATCCTTCCATGGGTCACTGGCTGGCTCAGTCAGTAGAGCGTGCGAACTTGATCTCGGGGTTGTGAGTTCGAGCTCCACATTGTATGTAGAGATTCCTTGAAAATAAAATCTTTAGGGGTGCCTGGGTGGCTCCGTCAGTTTAAGTGTCTGCCCTCAGCTCAGGTCATGATCTCAGAGTCCTGGGATCGAGCCCCACGTGGGGCTCCCTGCTCAGCGGGGAGTCTGCTTCTCCCTCTGCCCCTCCCCCGTTGTGCTTGTGCGCTCTCTCTCTCTCAAATAAATAAAATCTTAAAAAAAATAAAAATAAAATCTTTTAAAGATTTTATTTATTTGACAGAGAGAGACACAGTGAGAGAGGAAACACAAGCAGGGAGAGTGGGGGAGGGAAAAGCAGGCTTCCCGCCGAGCAGGGAGCCCGATGTGGGGCTCGATCCCAGGACCCCAGGACCATGACCTGAGCCGAAGGCAGACGCCCAACGACTGAGCCACCCAGGTGCCCCAAATAAAATCTTTTAAGAAAAAGAATGTTGACCCTTTGAGCTAGATTAACGAGGAAAGATACAACAGTCTTTCATATATAAAATGAAGAACTGTGGAACCTTATTAATTTGCACGGCACTAAAATTATAATAGCAACCCAGGGTTCAGTAAGGAAATGAATAATATAAACAGCATATGAGGTATTATTCTCCCCGTTTTTGCAATGAGGAAATCGAAGTTCAGAGAAGTTAAGGAACTTGCTTACGATCACAGAGCTAATGAGTGGAAGAGACGAGGGTGCAAATCCAAGCCTGTGTGATGGTAAAATCCATGCACGTGACCTTGTGGTCCACGTAGGCCCAGAAAGTCTCTCTACTTCGCTGCCCTTCATTAATCCGGTTTCAGTCATATATAATAAAATGGAATATCATCCCCAAATTTCATAATTTAGGCTTCACTAATTTAAACTACCCCCCCACACACACACATACACACACATACACATTGGAATTACTGACATTTTTCTGTATTGTTTATCGAATGCCCTTATGGTGGGGGTTCACGAGAGAGACTAGAGTCTGACGAGAAAGAGGATGACTGTCCTTGCCAGGGCCATGCAGCAACAGGTGGCAGGGTGGAGTGTCCTGCGGGGGCACAAGCTGGGTAGGTGTCAGGTACAGCACATGTCATTTTACGTCTTGGAACCTAGAGACCAAGGTCAGGGAGTCACTGGGAAGCAGGGTCCCGGAAGGCAGACTGCAGCAGCCCAGGAGGCGGGGCACCTGGCTTTTGTCACTCTTGGTCACTCTTCCTCTCAAGATCTTGGGTTTCCATCTGTAAATGAAGTCATTGGATCAGAGTATCTTTTTTTAAGGATCTTATTTTTAAGTAATCTCTACTCCCAATGTGGGACTCGAACTCACGACCAAGAGATCAAGCATCACATGCTCCGACTGAGCCAGCCAGGTGTCCCCATTGGACTGGAATATCTTTTTAGAACCTTTTTTTTTTTAAGATTTTATTTTTATTTATTTGACAGAGAGAGACATAGCGAGAGAGGGAACACAAGCAGGGGGAGTGGGAGAGGGAGAAGCAGGCTCCCCACCGAGCGGGGAGCCCGATGCGGGGCTCGATCCCAGGACCTTGGGACCATGACCTGAGCCGAAGGCAGACCCTTAACCGACTGAGCCACCCAGGCGCCCCTGGACTGGAATATCTTAAGGTCCCTTTCAGATCTGAGTCTGTGGTTTGGGGACTCAGGGTTATGGGGGCCTGGAGTCATGAGATCCAGGAACCAAACCGAGAGCAAGAAAGGGCCAGGTTTCGTGGTCAGAGACGACAAAAATCTATAGTCCACAAGGCCTGACCTTCTGGGTAGTTTGTTTCAGTGATTAAAATTGAGTTTTAGTGCTACTTCTCTAGTTGTAATTTATTCCTACGTTCTACAGAGTTTTATGGAGGATGGAGAGAAGAGAAGCTGAGTAAGACGTAGTCCCCCCCCCACCAGGCATCACAGTCTCCTGGAGGAAAGAACGTGAAACAACTAACTCATATGAAATAGAATAAAATGTGTCATTTACTAGCTGTATGACCTTAATCAAAGCACTTAGCCTGTCGCCAAGCCTCAGTCTCCTCACCTGGAACAGGCACGTAAGCAGTCCATAAACCTCTGTATTAGTAGCTGCGGTAGCAACATCATTACGGATATTTTGTACTTGGACGCTGTCACTTCTTAGTCAAATAGAACTATCTATACGCTGTTGTTGCGAAGAGAGAAGAAATCATCTGAAGTGTGAGCCTTGTTTTCTAAAAAGAGTCTATATCATTTTGTATAGGTGTTGACCCACCATTTTTATAATTCGTGCATAGCATTATGTCAAAATGCTTTTAAAATTCCAGACCACTCCTGTACTGAACATTCTCAACACAGCAGCCAAAGTGATCCTGTTAAAATATAAACTAGGCTCCGTCACTCTACCTTTTTTTATTTATTTTTATTTTTTTTAAAGATTTTATTTATTTATTTGCCAGAGAGAGAGAGAGAGAGAGCACAAGCAGGGGGAGCAGCAGAGGGAGAGGGAGAAGCAGGCTCCCTGCTGAGTAGGGAGCCCGATGTGGGACTTGATCCCAGGACCCTGGGATCATGACCTGAGCCGAAGGCAGACACTTAACCACCCAGGCGCCCCTGGATGGGAATTTCTTTTTTTTTTTTAATTTATTTATTTGAGAGAGAGAGAGAGTGAGAGCACGAGTGGGGAGAGGGAAGGGCTGAGGGAGAGGGAGCCCGACATGGGGCTCCATCCCAGGACCCTGAGATCGCGACCTGAGCCGAAGGCAGAAGCTTGATGGACTGAGCCACCCAGGGGTCCCAAGGCTCTGTCCCTCTTCTGTTGAGAACCCAGCAGCATCTCCCATTCTCACCCAGTAATTCAAGTCAGAATACTTACTATGGCCTACCAGCCTTACGGGCTCCAGTCGTGGTCTAGTCGCCAGTTACTTTTCTGAGCCTTGTCCTGTTACTCTCTCTCTTGTTCATTCTGTTCCCACCACGTTGGCCTCCTTGTTGTCTCTCTAACACCCCAGGCAAGCTCCTGCCCCAGGGCCCTTGCAGATAACTGTACAATTCACTTCCTTCAGACCTTCACTCAAAGGTCATCATCTTCTTGGTGAGTCTCCGGGGACCACCCTAATAAAAACTTCAGCACCCTCCAGGCACTCCCTGTATCTTTTCCCTGCCTTTATTTTCTTCAGAGCCTTCGCTGCCTTTTAGTATTTGATATAATCATTTATTTTTTTTGCCTGTTCCTTCCCCACAAGTAGAATTTCAGCTCTGTGGGAACAGGGACTCTTTGTCTGTTTGGTTCACTGCTGTAACCTCAGTGTCTTGCACATAGTAGGTACTCAGTAAACATCCGAATAAATGAAAAGTCTTCAGAGGGGATAAGGGGAGCTAATAGAAGTACAGAAATATTGCTAAGGAGTGCAGGGGGTGAACGGTGCTTTTAATGCTAGGAAAATTGTCATTTAAGGGCCTTGTATATCATTCTAAGGAGCTTGGATTTCATCCTATAGGTGGTAGAAAGTCGGTGAAGGAGTCAGTGGTCCGCACTGAAATGTTAGAGATGCATTCCGAATGCACTGGGAAGAACAGGACTGGGTCAAGATTCACGCATGAGATGGTGGTAGCCTGAACTAAGAGAGTGGCAGTTGAGAATGTCGAAAAGGAGATGGATCTGAGAAGTACCATATTTAGAAGATAAAAGTGATCGTACTTGATGACTGATGGGCTAGGGCAGTAAGAGTGAGCAGATCAGGAATCCCAGGTTCCTGGCTTGGGGCAGCCGGCTGGGCAGTCGTGCCATTTACTGAAATAAATACAGAAGAGGTGCACCTGGGTGGCTCTGTCGGTTAAGTATCTGACGTCGGGCTCCAGGCTGGGTGTGGAGCTAGCTAGATAGCTAGCTAGAAATAAATTTGATGTGGTCAAGGTGAAAGGCAACACTGGGTTCTAAGTGTGTCAAGGTTTGAGAACCTGTGTGCTATCCCGGTGGAGATGTCCGGTAGGCAGCTGGATGCTTGATCTTGGAGCTCAGGGTGGGGAGGTCAGGGCCAAAGAGAAAGATCTGGAAGTCGTCTACCTGTAGATGGTGTTTAAAGCCATGGCTACAGTAGAATTCCCTAGAGAAGTTGTATAAATTGAGGAGGACAAAAAGTTGCTGGTTATTAGTGCCAAACGCTGCCCAAAAATCCAGTAAGAAAATTAAAAAAAAAAAAAAAACCCATCTACTGAATTTGGCAGGTAGGAGGCCCTGAGTGAATATATTTCATCTATTCAAATATTTCTTGAACATTTGCTACGTGTTGAGGATCCTGAAGATACAGCAGTGAACCAAACAGGCAAAAATCCCCTCTTCCACGGAGCTAAAACTCTGGTTGGGAGGAGTAGATAAATAAGAAAAGAAATAAGTAAATTATACCAAATCGTAAAAGGCAATCAACAAGCAGAGTCACGGACACGGATCCAACTGCAGTGAGTAGAGCAGCGCGTGGGGAGGGAGGAAGTGGAGTCCGCCAGAGCCTACCGCTGTTTCAGTAAGTGCAGACGAGAAGGGAGAGGGACGTCCATTGACAGATGAGCGGACAGACACACGGTGGTACGGCCACACAATGGAATACTACTCAGCAATAAACAGGAAGAAACTACTGATGAACACAGCAACATGGATGAATCTCAGAAGCATCGTGCCGAGTGAAAGAAGTCAGTCTCAAGGGGCGCCCGGCTGGCTCAGTCGGAAGAGCGTGCAACTCTTGATCTCAGGGTTGTGAGTTCGAGCCCCCCATGGGGTGTAGATTACTTAAATAAATAAAACTTTTTTTTTTTAAAGATTTATTTATTTATTTGAGAGAGCGAGAATGAGAGAGAGTACATGAGAGTGGGGAGGGTCAGAGGGAGAAGCAGGCTCCTCGCTGAGCAGGGAGCCCGATGTGGGACTCGATCCTGGGACTCCAGGATCATGACCTGAGCCGAAGGCAGCTGCTTAACCAACTGAGCCACCCAGGCGCCCCATAAATAAAACTTTTAAAAAATACTTTCGGAAGCTAGTCTCAAAAGGTTACATGCTGTTTGCTTCCATTTGTCTGACATTCTCAAAAGGCAAAACTGTAGGGACAGAGAGAAGACCGGTGGCTGCCCAGGGCTGGGAATGGGGGAGGCCTTGACAGCAAAGGGGCAGCACATGAGAATGGTGGGGGCGGAAGGAGCAGTTCTGTGTCCTGATGGTGACGGTGGTCACACAAATGGGTACGTATGTTAAAACTGCTAGCCCTCTACCCTGAAACCAGGTAATTTTACTGTCTATTAATGTGGGAATGAGAGGTTGGACTGTATCTGAAGGGCAAAGTCAAGATCGGCAGAAGGAATTGTTTTGCAGATGAGAGGGACTTGAGTTTATTCATTTGCTAAGGAGGAAAGTCAGGTCTCTTGGGAAGGGTGCCCAAGAGGAGTTCAAAGGTGTGAGATCCAGGGCACTGGTGGGAAGAAAAGATGTTTATGCGAAGAAGCAAAAGGTGAGGCCCCGTACAGTCTGTTTTCTCTGTGAACCAGGAGACCAGGTCACCCACCTAGAGTAGAGGACCGGGTGCGGGGTGCCGGGCGTCAAGGGCTGTGGGAAGGTTGGGCAGGGCCGCCTCGAGGAACAGGCAAGGATGCTCTGAAGGCTCGGTTCGCAGTACGAAAGCCCAGCAGAGGTTGGCAACCTCGAAGCTTTAGTAGTACCGATCTGCCCCTTTGTGGATTCGTCTTCAGTGGCTTGGGGCAGAGCAGGGGTGTGTGGGTGAGAGCGGCTGGAGGACGACGGGCAAGGATTTTGAGAGTAGGAACAGAGAAAGCTGGGCGAGGATTGGAAAGGGAAGCCACTGAAGCCTGCAGGGAACTGGTGGCCTGCGGAAGACGGGAGGGGGCAAGTGCCTGGGGGCTTGTGATGAATAATAGGAACCAGCGAGGGAGGGGGCCGGTGGATGAGGACGCCGTGGTCCCGGGGCTTCTGAAGTCTAAGATTTGAGAGGTGGGTGGGGAGGACTAGTAACGTTAGGTAAGGGATTGTATTGCTATTTAGCACACTTTATTTTTTCTAAGATTTTATTTTATTTATTTGAGAGAGAGAGAGAGAGAGAGCACAAGCAGGGGGAGAGGCAGGGGGAAAGGGAGAAGCAGACTCCCCGCTGAGCAGGGAGCCTGACGCGGGGCCCGATCCCAGGACCCCGAGATCATGACCTGAGCCGAAGGCAGACGCTTCACCGACTGAGCCACCCAGGTGCCCGTATTTAGCATACTTTCTATGTAATAGTAATAGCACTAGCTCATACCTACTGATCCTTACCATGCGCCTGACACGGCTGATCGCTTTACATGCATATCTCATTTAATTCTCACAGCAGCCCCATGAAGTGGGTACTGTGAATAAGGAAACTAAGGCTCAGGAGGGTTAGGTAAGTGCCCAGGGTCACGTGGCCCGTACGTGAAGCGGCCAGAGCTAGACTCTGACTTGTCCGACTCCAGAGGTTCTGCTTTTCGGACTGTTAGACTGTCCTGCCTCTCCCACATGCAAGATCTTTTTTGGTTGCTGTTTCTTTATTTATTTTTAAGTAATCACTACATCCAACCTGGGGCTCGGAACTCAGGACCCCAAGATCAAGAGTCGTGTGCTCTTCTGACTGAGCCAGCCATGCGCCCCTCCTAAGTGGAAAATCTTGATTCCACTTCACTAGAATGCTGTGCTAGTCTCAACTAGACGTTTCAGAAACAAACCAAAGTATGTGCGAAGCTTCATGTGAACTTGACACCGTTATTGAAAGCCAGCTCTGAGGGGCTGTCCCCTTCCCACTGGGCAAGAGGTGTCAGTTTTGTATAGAGATGGTCCACTGAAAAGTCCTTTTGGGGCGCCTGGGTGGCTCAGTCGTTAAGCGTCTGCCTTCGGCTCAGGTCATGATCCCAGGGTCCTGGGATCGAGCCCCACATCGGGCTCCCTGCTCGGTGGGAAGCGGGCTTCTCCCTCTCCCACTCCCACTGTTTGTGTTCCCTCTCTCGCTATGTCTCTCCCTGTCAACTAAATAAATAAAATCTTAAAAAAAAGTCCTTTCACCTGACCCCAAAACTGTCTTCTACTGAAGGACAAAAATGTTACTTTCAGAGATGGAGCATGTTGGTGATCAGTCAGGATTGTTCTGGGAGTCGTGATGAAGTCCATGAAGTGGCCAAAGTTGTGGGTGGCCAAAGAGGCGTAAAAGTAAGGATCACTGAAGTCGAGGTCCAGAAACTGGGTGTGGGATGGGTTGGTTGTCTTAGAGATGCTGAAGTTCCCTAAGATGATGGTGAATCTGGAAGAGGGGAAGCCACCAGGTGGCACGGTCTTCAGTGAATGGAGAAGACCTTCAGGAGGTCAAGAGATGCGAGCAGCAACAAGGAGTGTGGTTGAGGGACATGAGCCCCAGGCAAGAACTTCTGGCACAAGAGGGAAGGAATCGGGGTCTGGGGACAGTAAGAGGGAACTAGAAGAATGCCGCTATCCCTCTGCTTTTCACCCTGGAACATCTGGGATGTGGGGAAATGAGCAGCCCACGCTTGAGAACTTCACAGAGGAGGCATCAGTTAAGACAAGGAGACCAGGGGAGGAGGGGTATTTAGAAAAGATTAAGGGCGCGGGAGAACATCTATCATGTCCAGGGGGCATAGGTTGGAAAGCAACGTTAAGTATGAAGTTTAGTCTGTCCTGAATGGTTGCTTCCTTCCAAGCAAAATAAGCCACAAATAGGTGAACGGGGTGTCCTGACTTCATTGCGCGTTAATATTCATTCTGAGCCCGTCGAACAAGCGCCCTGTGGCACCCATTCTTGGCAGGCATCTTGGCCAAGAGCATAGCAACCAGAGCCCAGACTTGAGACCCTGGCGTCCCTGACTAGAACATTTCTTTCCTGGTGACCAAATCACCGCGTCCCATCTTCTGTATTTCCTGCCAGGCTCAGAGCCCGCACCTTCCCCACCATGGAGGAGTGGATGTCCATTTCTCAGGAGCAGTGGACTGCTTCCGGCAGATAGTCAAAGCCCAAGGGGTCCTGGCGCTCTGGAATGGACTGACAGCCAACTTGCTGAAGGTGAGAAGGGCGGTCCATCCCTTGCTTCCCCACCTCTTCGGATTCTAGCCCTTTCCCTTGCCGCACCCCTACAGGTTGCCTGGGGACACCCCCGTCTAGCACTGACCCATGAGCACGGGCTGGCGGTCAGCCCGGAGACAGGGGGACCCTGTGCAGTGGCAGGGCATCTGACACCCCATCCTGGAGGAGCTGAGTATTCAGTGTAGAGGCTCCTGACATGGGGGTTCATGGACTCCTAAGGGGAACCTAATCTCCCAGCCTAACATCATATGCAAAAATGTATAGGTATGTGCATCTCTCTGGGGAGAGGATCCATAGCTTTCATCATATTCCCAAAGAATTTCATGACTCCCCGCCTTCCCCACAAAAAAAGGTTAAGAACTCTGGACTAACCTCGAACAAGTGTCAGGTTGTCCACAGGCACATTAATCCAGGCCACGCTCCCCCAACCCACACTGGGTCAGCTTTCATTCTGCCATCTTCCCCGACTCCAAAAAGAATGATGTTGTATTGTCCACAGCCTTTACCTCAGTTTACCCTGGTCCAGGTTGACTGCGGATGCACTGACATTTTCTTTTTAAGATTTTAACATGATCTTCATTTCTTTTTAAACAGATAGTTCCATATTTTGGAGTTATGTTTGGCACCTTTGAGTTCTGCAAGAGAATCTGTCTTTACCAAAATGGTTACATTGTGTCTCCTCTGAGCTGTAAATTGACCCCAGGGGTGGATCAGAGTTTGAAGCCCCAGGAATTGCGGGAACTTAAAAAGTTCTTCAAAACTGGACAGCTGAAGTCTAAAAAACCAACTCTTTAAAACTGAATGAAACAAGAAGTGCACTGCCCGAAGGCGTGTTATAATCATAAAAAAAAAATGTCATCTCATAACTGTGTGTGCGCAGAGTGGCAAGAGGATACTCCCATCTGCTGCTCTTGGAAGTGAGAAGATTCAGCCACAGAACCAGCTCCAAGCTCCAAACTGATGTCCTGGTGATCACCTGTGCCCTGGAAGAGCTTCCCAACACGACTGCTGCATGGTGGCCTTCCACCAGATTTTGTAACAAAAGCTAGCATTAACGAAACGTGCGATTACACTCCGTAAATGTGCAACTTACACAACACCAAAGAAAGGGCATCACCGTGACCTCAGAGTGTCATGTCCTCAAAGCAGCTGAGCAAGTAGCACATCAGGAGCTCAGCCACAGGGCTGCAGCTTGCACTAACCCACACTGGCCTCGCGTTGTCCATTTGACCCGAGTCTTCCCAACACGCTTGTTTCTGAAACTCCTAATGTTTGCTGACTTCTGCGTGTGCATGCTATAGCATAAATTACACCCTATCAGAAGCTAAATGAAAGGGGCGCCTGGGTGGCTCCGTCGGTGAAGCGTCTGCCTCCGGCTCAGGTCATGATCTCAGGGTCCTGGGATCGAGCCCCGCGTCGGGCTCCCTGCTCCGCGGGGAGTCTGCTTCTCCCTCTCCCTCTGTGGGTACTCTCTCTCTCTCTCAAATAAATAAATAAATCTTTTAAAAAAAGAAACTAAATTAAAACCTTTAACATTTAAAAGTCATCACTCTCTCATAGTAGAACCATCCTTTTTTATTTAAATTTGAAGCATCTCAAGCTTAAGAATTTCAGGAATCTTTTTTCAGGAAGGCAGTTTTTACTGTGACTGCTTAATGCCCCAGAAGACCTTCTTCCAATTGAAATCATGTACAGTTGAAGTGGCCTGAATTCCCTGCCTTTTCCACTTGCTTTGCAAGCCTACCCTGAAAATAAATTATTTAGTCAACTTAAGTTATTCTCACAAGATGTCCCAGTTGCCTAGAAAAGGATCAAATAGAACATTTGACACACGTGTCAAAAAGAAAAATAGAACTGAACGAAAACACTTCAGGCTAATCATCTCTACTCGATTTTTTAAAAATCGAATTTTGCGTTGTTCCACTTTGGGAACTCCATGGCAAGATTATATAACCTTACTTTCAAATAGTGCCTATCTATGCATTAAAAGACAATAATATTAAATTGTTAATTTATACACACACACACACACACACACACACACACACAGGCTTTCAGTATGTTGGAAGTATTTTTCCCTGTTAAATGTAATTTCCAAAGAAAAATGTTGTTTGGTCATTCATCCCTAAGCTGAGTTATAGCGGAGGATCTCATCTGGAGCTCAATCTGTTACAGTGCAGAGGGTGGCAACTTCTTTACCCATAGTGAATAGTCCCTATTTATTAGCCCTTCATATTCCTTGAGGCGACCGATTTTTTTAAAGTTCTGAAATCTGCAAAAAAATTATTTTTTTCACTAGCTCTAAAATCCGAGCCTCAGGTTACTTACACCGTGTTAATATCCTCTGTGTATTCTCCCACCCATACGATGAGACGGATAGCCACACTCTTGTTACTGTCACACACAGGAATGTCCCCTGAGCTGTAGTTTTGGCTTTTTCAATAAAGTTAAGTGGGGAAAAGGAATGCCTCGTTTTTCTAATTTCAGGACAACTCTTAAAACTCTGGTTTTGGGGGGCGCCTGGCTGGCTCAGTCGGAAGAGCGTGCGACTCTTGATCTTGGGGTCGTGAGTTTGAGCCCCGCGTTGGGTGTAGAGATTACTAAAATAAATAAATAAATAAATAAATAAATAAATAAATAAATAAATAAAATTAACTTTAAAAAACCTCTAGCTTTGTTCCTAAAATAAACTTCCAGCTTATTTTCATTTTCTCAGGGAGTGTTCTGCTTTTCTGCTTTACGGCTGGAGGTGTGCATCAAACTGGACTAAGTATTTTAGGAGGATTATAAAGAAATGTGATACAACATTAACACAGGAAAAGCACAGTCTTAAAAATAAAACATCCCTACATACAAGAAATGGCCCTGATTACAAAGCAAGTACAAGCAAAGACATGATAATGTGGTAGCAACTGTCTATAAGACTACCAAGGGGCTCCCTGTATACCTACTGAATCAATGATTAAAGGGATCATCTTAGGGGCGCCTGGGTGGCTCAGTCAGTTGAGTGTCCAACTCTTGATCTCAGCTCAGGTCTTGAACTCAGTGAGTTCAAACACCTGTCGTGAGTTCAAGCCCCACGTTGGGCTCCACAACAGGTGTGGAGCCTACTTAAAAAGAAAGAAAAAAGAAAGGGATCCTCATAGGTGAGAGGAGCCAGTAACGAGTCTTGAGCTAAGTTTTGAAGGAAAGGAGAGGATATTAGTTGGTCAAGAATAGTTTGGAGATCGAATAGGTCTAAGGATAGGTTGCAGGTTGAAGGTGGGTCATATGCAGTGTCGCAAAGATGGAAGCAAGCAAAAAGTGGGATAGAGTAAGAAGACTGGCTTTCACACATCAATTTGACAACTGTTGGGACCTCTGGACACAGTGGAAAGTAAAGCAGATAAGTTCCTTGCCCTCATGGAGCTTACATTCTAGAAGGTTGAGAGTCAATAAAAAAGTAATCTGCAAGTCAGGTAATTATAAATTGTAATGGTATGAGGGGAACAAACAGGGTACTTTATCAGAGAATTAGGTGGGAGTGAGGGAAATTTTTTTTTTTTAAAGATTTTATTTATTTGACAGAGAGAGACACAGCAAGAGAGGGAACACAAGCAGGGGGAGTGGGAGAGGGAGAAGCAGGCTTCCCGCTGAGCAGAGAGCCCGATGCGGGGCTCGATCCCAGGACCCTGGGATCATGACCTGAGCCGAAGGCAGATGCTTAATGACTGAGCCACCCAGGCGCCCCTGAGGGAAATATTTTAAGTGCTCTGAGAGGTGATATTTGAGATGAGACCTGAAAGATGACAATGAGCCAACTGTGCAAAGAGCTAGGGAGAAGAGCATTCTGGCAGAGGGAACAGAGGTGCAAAAGTGCTACTGGTAGTGGGAAAAGACTGGTAGTGTGGTGCTCAAGTGAGCGTGTGTGAGAGATGAGGCTGGACAGAGGGCCAGATCATATGTCACTGTTGGCGCCATAATAAGAAGTTAGATTTTGGGGCACCTGGGTGACTCAGTGGGTTAAGTGTCTGCCTTCGGCTCAGGTCATGATCCCAGGGTCCTGGGATCGAGCCCTGCATGGGGCTCCCTGCTCGGCGGGGAGCCTGCTTCTCCCTCTCCCTCTGCCCCTCTCCCCACCGCTCACGCTCTCTCGCACTCTGTCTCTCAAATAAATAAATAAAATCTTTAAAAAAAAAAAAAAGAAGTTAGATTTTATTCTAAATGCAGTCAGGAGTCATTGAAGGTTTTTATGTACAGAAGCAATATAATCTGATTTTCATTTTAAAAATATCCCTCTGGTTGCTGTGTGGATAATAGATTAGAGGGAAGAAAGGCTGTGAGTGGGAAGACGAGGTAAGAAGAGACTTACAAAGTCCAAGTAAGAAATGATTCCTTAGGGGCGCCTGGGTGCCTCAGCCGGTTAAGCGTCTGCCTTCGGCTCAGGACATGATCCCAGGGTCCTGGGATCGAGCCCCGTATCGGGCTCCCTGCTCAGCGGGAAGTCTGTTTCTCCCTCTCTTTCTGCCCCTCCCCACCCCACTTGTTCTCTCTCCCAAATAGATAAATAAAATCTTTTAAAAAATGAAATGATGCCTTAGATTTGAATGGTAGCACTAAAGCTGGAGAGGAGAGAGTATTCAGACATATTTTGGAGTTGAACTCAGCAGGATTTGAGGAGCAATTGAATGTAGCAAATAAAAGGAAGCAATTAAAGACGGCACCTAGGTTTTTGGCTTTTGATTTGATTGACAAGGTGGATAATGTTGCCATGTGACAATGTAGGGTAGATTTTTGGTGGGGAAGGAATTAAAAGTTCTCTTTTGGACATGTTAGATTTGAAATGCCCATGAAACATCCAAGTAGAGAAGTCAAGCAGACAGTTGTCCAAACCTGGGGTGAGAGAATGATGATCCCTGCCTCAAGGGTATCCACATCCTTATCTCTGGAACCTGTGACTATTTACCTCACATGGCAAAAGGGACTTTGCAGATGTGATTAAGGTTTAAGGACATTGAGATGGAGAGATGATCATGGTTTATCTAGGTGTGCCCAATCTAATCACATGAGTCCTTAACCATGGAAGAGGGAGGTAGTGAAGAGCGGGTCGGAGAGACTCAAGGACGGAACAAGAGGCAGAAGAAATGGGGCATGAGAAGGACTTGACTCACTGCTGCTAACCTTGAAGACAAAGGTGCCCATGAGCCAAGGTGTAGGGTGGCCTCTAGAAGCTGAGAATAACCCTCAGCTGACTGCCAGCAAGGAAAGAGGATTCCAGTCTTACAACCACAAGGAGTTGAATTCAGCCAACAACCTGAATGAGCCAGGAAACGGGCATTCCCCCAGGGCCTCCAGAAAGGGCCACAATCCTGCTAGAGCCCTTGGTTTTAGCCCAGTGAGTACCATGTCAGACTTCTGACCTACAGAACTGTAAGATAATAAATTTGTGTTGCTTAAGCCACTGAGTTTGTGGTGATTTTTTACAGCTACAATAGGAAAGTAATACACCAGAACACTATTAATAATTATGTCAGAATAGTAACGTATAACCCAGGACCGTCCTGGGCAAACCTGGACAAGTCTGGATGGAGTTCAGGGGAGAGTGGTGGCCGGAGATCGGAATCTGGGTGTTATCAGCAAAGAGATGGCTTTTAAAGCCAAGAGACTGAAAGACACCACCAAAGGAGTGGATGGCAAGAAACTCTTGGGGGAGGGGATGCAACATGAAATGACAAGGAAGAGCTGGTGGCTAAGACCTCACGATGTGAAGGAACTAGAACTCTTGTACTCTGCTGATGGGGATGTGAAATGCTACAATCATTTGGGAAAACAGTCTGACAATTCCACTTCTAGGTATATACCTCAAGAGAAATGAAAACGGGTCCACGCAAAAACTTGTACACGAATGTTTATAGCAGCATCATGCATGATAGGCAAAAGGTGGAAACGACCCAAATGTCTATCCACTGATGAATGGATAAACAAAATGTGGTGTATCCATGCAGTCAAATACTACTTCGCAATAGAAAGGCACTAGCTACTAAATCACAAAAAAGCACAGATGAATCCCAAAAGTATATATATACATAGATATTGATATGTTGATTTATATACATACATCAAGTGAGAGAAGGCAGAACGCCCCAAAAAGGGGTACATACTGTATGATTCTATTTCTTCATTTTTTAGAGAGAGTGTGTGCACGAGCAGGGTAGGGGGGCGTAGAGGGAGAGGGGGAGAGAGAGAGAATCATGCAGGCTCCACGCCCAGCGCAGAGCCTGACACGGGGCTTAGGCTTGAGCTCACAACCCTGAGATCATGACCTGAGCCGAAATCAAGAGTCGGACACTTAACCGACTGAGCCACCAAGGCGCCCCAACCATTTATTCTTTTAAAGTTTATTTTGTTTAGTAATCTCTACAACCAATGTGGGGCTCAAGCCCACAATCCTGAGATCAAGAGTCACATGCTCTTCCAACTGAACCAGCCAGGCTGCCCCTGTATGATTCCGTTTTATATGCAATTCTAGGAAAATGGAAACTACAGTGACAGAAAGCAGATCAGTGGTTGTTTGGGGAAAGAGGGAGAATTTTTAGTGTGGTTATGGAAACATTCACTATCTTAATTGTAATGGTTTCATAGATGTACACATATGTAAAAAAAACTGATCAAATTGTATACTCTAAATAAGTACAGTTTTATTGTATGACAATTACACCTCAATAAGATTGTTTTGCTTTTTTGTCTTAAGCAGCTGCCCCAGGGCTAGAATCCAGCAAACGCTTTCTAAGCCTGCCCAGAGTGGCTAGAAATGAAATCCTTGGGGGGGGATGGGAGGGAAAAAGGCTTCAAATGCTAAGCTGAGGAGTTTAGGTTTGACCCACCAAGCAAAGAGGGAGGAATCACTTGTTTCTTGAGCAACACAAGGGTTGTGATGAAAACTGGATATGGGGGCGCCTGGGTGGCTCAGTCGGTTAAGTGTCTGCCTTCGGCTCAGGTCATGATCCCAGGGTCCTGGAAGCAAACCCCACATCTGCATCGGGCTCCCTGCTCAGCGGGGAGCCTGCTTCTCCCTCTCCCCCTCCCCCCAACACTTGCTCTGCTCTCTCTTTCAAATAATCTTAAACAAAAAAGAAGAAAGAAAGAAAGAAAGAAAGAAAGAAAG
Source organism: Halichoerus grypus (assembly GCF_964656455.1). Taxonomy (NCBI): domain Eukaryota; kingdom Metazoa; phylum Chordata; class Mammalia; order Carnivora; family Phocidae; genus Halichoerus; species Halichoerus grypus. Next base: position 30,683,451 of record NC_135727.1, on the reverse strand, counting down.
AAAGAAAGAAAGAAAGAAAGAGAAGGAAAGAAAGAAAGAAAGAAGGAAAGAAAGAAAGAGAAAGAAAGAAAGAAAGAAAGAAAGAAAGAAAGAAAGAAAGAAAGAAAGAAAGAAAACTGGATATGAGCAAGACTGTTCCAGAAGCTGAAGTAGTAATGAGAGGCTAGAGACAGGAAGATTGGTTGACAAACCATGAGCATTGTTTTCTCCTCAGTAACTGCACAGCAAACACCAGGGTCTCATCGCAGTCTTCCATATTGCAAATGCAAGCCAGGTCACAAAACCGAGAGTGCTTTTTCTGGGTACCTCTTAGACACTCAAATCCTGCTTAAATTGTCTCTGATATGGTTACCAGATTATAGGTAGGGTCCTTGCCTGGGACTGAGAACTGGCTTACAGCCCTACTTAAGCAAAGTTGGAGCGATTTGTCCATTAAAACTCAGAGTTGGTCAACCTAAGTTAGTATTTTTCTTAGTATTTTTTTAACCTTTTATTTATTTTTTTTAATGTGAGCTCTATGCCCATTGTGGGGCTTGAACTCCCAAACCAGAGATCAAGAATCACAGGCTCTACCGACTAAGCCAGCCAGGCCCCCAGTGTTTTAATAAAATCTAACGTGTACTGAATGCTCACTATGTACCAGACTGTTTATGCATACATTATCTCATTTAATTGTCCCTACTTCCTTCCAATGAAGGAGAGGTGGAAGAAAGGCAGGCAGGGACAAAGGGCCCGGCCCTATAAAGATGACAAAAACCTGATTGGGTGACAGGCGCATGAGGGTTAATCAGATTAAAACAACCCGCCAGCAAGCCATAAAAAACCCTAGACTTAGAAACTCCCGTGGTAACCCTCTCGGGTCCCCTCCCTCTTTGGGAGCTTTGTACTATCGCTCAATAAACATTGCTTTGCTGCCCACCGCTCTTCATCTGGTCTACCTCTTCATTCTTCGAAGCGGTGTGACCAAGAATTGCGGGCACCGAAGGAAAAGAAATCCTATAACACTTCGAGATATAGGTACTATTATCATTACTATTTTACACCAGAAGAAATTATAAGTTTGGAGGGTTTAAGCAACTTACCCAAGGCCTGACAGCAAGTGGTAGAACCAGTGTTGGAACTCTAGCAGTGTGTCTCCAGAGCCCACTCTCTTGACCACTGGGCTAAATTACCTCTCTCTTCCTATTTTGTCCCAGATTCCCAAACTCAGATGCTCAAAGCCATTCAAACTTATAGAGAGACAAAGGATACATAAGATACATAGACAGGTACATGAATAAGAATAAGATACATAGAATCTTAGAATCAGAAGGGTGCAGAACTCTTCCCAATCGACACAACAATCTCCTCTACAGTGTCCCTAACAAGGGGTCATTCTGCCTCAACTCTTAACATCTCCAGCGGTGAGAAGTTCCCCACATCATAAAGCAAACCATTCCACCTTTAAGCAGCTCATATTTTAGGGACGCCTGGGTGGCTCAGTCGTTAAGCGTCTGCCTTCAGCTCAGGTCATGATCCCGGGGTCCTGGGATCGAGTCCCACATCGGGCTCCCTCCTCGGGGGGAAGCCTGCTTCTCCCTCTCCCACTCCAGCTGCTTCTGTTCCTGCTCTTGCTATCTCTGTCTCTGTCAAATAAATGAATAAAATCTTTAAAAAAAAAAAAATCTTTAAGCAGCTCATATTTTAGAAAGTCATCTCTTGTTCAGCTCAAGTTTACCTTCATGATACCAGCTGGTGTTGACTGTCCATACAGAATGTCTAATCGTCTTCTCCCTGACAGTCCTTCAATTATGAACACAGTTATTTTTTTAAGTTTATTTATTTATTTAAGTAATCTCTACACCCAACACGGGGCTCGAACTCATGACCCCGAGATCAAGAGTTGCATGCTCCTCCCACTGAGCCAGCCAGGCACCCCACGAACACAGTTATGATGTCCCTCCTTGACGCAAAGCTCTTTCCCGGTATCTCTCATTCAAATATTCAGCCATTTCTCATACGACACAATATACAGGCACTTCACTTTCCTAATGCCTTCTTTGAATACGTTATAGTTTGTTGATGTCCTCTAAAACATGGCATCCAGAAGTGAGCATGAATCTCTCCGGGCCGGCCAGCAGAGGCCCTGACCTGTTCACCACCATCCCCTTGGCCCAATGCAATACTCATCAGCAGTTTTTCGCATTGCCAACTCCCAGTCAACGAAGCCCCTCAGTTCTTTATCACACACACTACCGTTAAGCTCTAATACCTCATCCTTAATTGTCCTGCAATAAATATAACATTGGAACCCTTTATTGTGGTCCATCCCATTTTATAAGCCTGGGTTTATTCTGGACTTTAGCCCTTCTGACTCAGTTCCTAGAGGTTTGTGATACTCTTTGGTCTTTGTCCTTGGAAGTCCAGCCCTCCTGTCATCTATATATGTACTTTTAAAATCTGAGCTCTTCAGACAATAATCTGTAAGGACACTTACATTTATCTCTCCCTTTGTAATTTCTCATTGGAATTTTTCTAAATTGTACAGGTTTGAATTTTATCTTTGGAACCTGTTGCCCTCTTGAGCTATCTTTCTCTTTCGGTATTTGGCCAGGGCATCTATTTATCTTTTCTCTGATCTTTTTGAATTCTACCCCCCCCCCCACACACACACATTTCTTAACCTCTCTGACCATGCCCAGAATTCTTCTGCTTAACAGATCCAAATGGCATGGTCAGTGTCCCCAAGATTCTTGTCACTTTCACTTTGCTAACCAGATCTTTCTTATTTATTGTCAGGATTAAGCCCAGTTTAGCAATTTACCTCACTGAGTCTTTAGTCTTCTGAGAACTGTAATTATCAACAAGAGAGTTAAGAATGTGTCCAATGTGTTGCTATCAGAATAATGAGACCTACAGCAGGTATTCGGATGGTTTATGCCTCTGATCACCATCTCTCGCCTATGTGATGGTTTTATGAAGTATTATTCACAGCTGTTATCTAACCAGGCAGTTCCTTCTATACCTCCCCGACCACGATCACTTTCATTTCTCCCTTTCATTTTCACTGAATGCTTTCCCCCCTCCAGCCAATTAATTACTGGTTATACCTTCTTGATATATTGTTACTACACTGCTATCCTTCTACATGGTATCTCTCTGAAACAGGTTTCCCCTTCCTTTTCCAGACAGAAGTCCTACTCTACCAAGTTTGCACCATACCTATAAAATTGCATTTTCTTGCTTGTATTAACATTTTACATTCACTTTATTACCTATATTCTGGGTGTGTTGGTACATAGATAACTGAGGCCCAAGTATCATTTCTGACCTTCCTCCTAGTTTTTTCTTGAGAATTACTAGGCACTACCTTAGCTTTAGTTCCTCTTTCTTAATTATACATGTATTCTAAAAAGCTTCCAGAAACACAGTAGTTACTAACACAGAGCCCCCACTAATGCTTCACTGAAGGAATTTGTTTTTAATGAATTGACCACCATATATCACCACCAACATCATCATTATCATCATTAATATTAGTCTCTATTTTTCCTGGGCTCTTGTTCCTTGTTTCTTCTTCTCTCTTTTTTTTTTTAATTTTTTTAACTTTCAGACACAAAAATTTTGCACACACACACACACACACACAAAGTATAAAGAATTCCTAGGGGCACCTGGGTGGCTCAGTCGGTTAAGAGGATTCCTTTGGCTCAGGTCATGATCCCAGGATTCTGGGATCAAGCCCCACGTTGGGCTCCCTGCTCAGTGGGGAGTCTGCTTCTCCCTCTCCCTCTGCCTCTGCTGCTCGCTCTCTCTCTGTCAAATAAACAAAATCTTTTTTTAAAAAAGAATTTCTATATTTCCTTCACTCAACTTCTCCAAATGTTACCATCTTACATAACCATTGTAACTAAGAACAGTATTGGTGGACTACTAGTAACGAATCTACAGATACTCAAATTTCACCAATAGTACCATCAATTTCCTTTTTCTGGTCCAGGGTCCAGTCCAGGATCACACATTGCATTAAGCTGTCATTCTCCTTACTCTCCTTTAATTTGTGACAGTTCTTCAGTCTTTCTTTGTCTTTTATGACCTTGACACTTTACATCTATCTGACTCCTTGAAGCATACCTGTTCATAAGCAACTAAGAAAGCTCCCGCCCACAGTGGATTTAGCAAAATAGCAAATCATGGCATGGAGTTGCTTTTTGTATTTCATCTTCAATAAAACTACACTTAAGCACCCAAAGACTGAGAAGGGACAAATTCTACGTCATTATTTGATCATCTTTTTGCGGTGAGACGGAAATCTGACAGAACAGTACATGTGAAAGTGCTTGAAACAGCGAAAGAGTTTTGGAATAGAAAGCAGTAGGGACATCATGCTCAAAGGGAGTAGCAGAGGCGGCCAGTGAAAGACAGAAAAGGGGTACCTAAGTGAAGGCAAGGGGTATCATAGAGTAATTAACATTTCAATAAAAATGCATTAACCAGAACATCAAGAGTTCAAACTGGAAAGGTTTTGAATTCTACTTTGAAATGCATTCTAAAAACCACCTCCATCTCAATAAAATGCTCCGCAGATTTTTGGTTTCGCTGTTAATTCTCTCACCAGTAAAGGTAAGAGGAGGGACTATCACTTCCAGAGAACATACTTCATCACTGAAACTCTACAGCAAGGTCATTTCTGTATCCAGCTGCATCACCGTTATAATCGACTCATGAGAAAGGGAGCAGCTTCTCATTAACATAAGTCAAGGGTCTCAGCCAGGATCAACAAAGCTGGGTTCCAGACTGCTCTTCTTTGAACACTCTCCGTGTGTGCTCATCACTTCAGATTGCCGGGGTTCCCGGGAAGACTTACAAATTGCAAAGCATAATTAAATGAAGGACCTCACGACGCTGGAGGAACCCTAGAATTGGGCCCTTCAATGGGCAGATCTGGAGAAGGTGGGAGAGGGCAGGAAAGGAAAGTGAGGGATACACACTGTGTGTCTTCGGTGTGCTGGGCGACCTCCGGATCGGCAGCGGTTGCAGTTTCCAACAGTATCATTTTTATAAACATTGTTGTGATTACTTAGACATATGATATGTGATTACACTCTCCGCTACTGTTCCGAACCTAAGAGCGCACTCAAGCTAGCAAGTAGGTTTTTAAGGACTTGTCTGGCAAATGCTTACCCACTGCAGGGATTAAGGGGCTCAGTAAGCACTTGTCCATTGACACAATAGCTGTCAATCAAATTCTATTGATTCCTCTAAAAGCTTCTGGAGTTCAGGAATCTACTCAATCCAAGAGCACTTTACTTGGCGTCCAAGGAGCTAAATGCCAACCTAGTTCACACAGCCTCTTAACCTTCCTGGTACGACCTCTTTATTTGGCTTCTGGCTAAAATAATGCCTCCACCCCCAGCCGAGTCCTTTGGCCTCTCCTCTGCCAATTCCCGGCAAGATCTTTGTTAAATCGTTTTTGCAAACCAGAGTCTGGGGCACGCTGACAGTGTCCCAACTCTGCTGTTCCCCCAGTTTCCTCTGGCTTCACTGGGGAAGCTCCAGAGCAGTGCCAGGTCTAGGGTGAAAAGAATGAGGCTCCTGCCCTAGCACAAAATTTAAGGGGCACCAAACAACTCAGCAATCAAATCAAATCAAATGATTTTTAGTGCACCATTTTTAAAAAGTCAAAAATAAGGCCAAGGGGCCCCTGGGTGGCTCAGTCCTTAAGCGTCTGCCTTCAGCTCAGGTCATGATCCCAGGGTCCTGGGATCGAGCCCCGCATCGGGCTCCCTGCTCAGCAGGAAGCCTGCTTCTCCCTCTCCCACTCCCCCTGCTTGTGTTCCCTCTCTCGCTGTGTCTCTCTCTCTGCCAAATAAATAAAATCTTTAAAAAAAAAAAAAAAAGTAAGGCCAAAATCCATGATGAACAAATTATCAACATTTTAAAATAAAGACAAGATCGCACCCCGCACTCGCAGGACCCTGCCTCATCTGCCTCACCCTAATCCCAACCCTGGGGCTCCAATTCAACTTTATTTACAGAAACGAGCGACCGGCCGTCGTTTGCCCACATTATTATTTTTTTTTAATATTATTTATCTTAGCTTCCGAGATTTTGGGGGGGCGTCCCCTTAAATACTGCAGAGGTTTCTATCCAGGCACACCGTGACCTCACCCGCCCTCCCCACCCGCAGGCCTCTCCCAGGGTCCAGCGGCCGGGCCCCGGGTATTCCCTGGGGCCGCCGGGTCCTCGGCGCCGGGTCAGGTGCCGCGCGCGAGCGGCGCGGCGGGGAGGGCGGCCCCGGGCCCGACTCCGCGGCTCCGCCCCCCGCGCGCCGAGCCACTCAGCCGCCCCGCCGGCCCGCGCGCCGGGGTTCGGCGCCCGCCCAGGCCCGCCCAGGCCCGCCCCCGACGCCGGCCGCCCGGGCACCGGCTCGCCCTATATAAACCGGCCATTTGTTTCGCTCCGCCCCAGAGTCCCGGAGTCCCGGCCCGTTCGTCCCGCAGTCGCCCGTCTCATTCCTTTCAACATGACAGATGCCGCTGTGTCCTTCGCCAAGGACTTCCTGGCGGGTGGAGTGGCCGCGGCCATCTCCAAGACGGCGGTAGCGCCCATCGAGCGGGTCAAGCTGCTGCTGCAGGTACCTGCGGGGATGGGGGAGTCGGGACCAGGAAGTGGGGGAGGGGGCGCGCAGAAAGCCTGGCTGGAGGGGGTACGGCTCCCCAGCCCTGTCGGGGGAAGCGGCCCCGTGCGGGCAGGGGTGGCCGCGGAGGCGGACCAATAGGCCAGCTCGAGGGAGGTGCTTTGGTGACCTGGAGTTCTAGAGCTAGGAAGGGGTCGGGGCGGAGGGAGGCGAGGCGGGCCAGGGCCTTGGCATCCCCGGGGGAGCGGGGGGAGGCAGCGAGCTCGGAGGGGCAGCCCGGCAGCGGCCGTCTCCCCGGGGCCTGGAGGTCAAGGGCGAAGCCTGGAAGCCGGCGCTGGAGGGAGGGACACCTGGCCGTGCCGAAGGCCTCAAGGTCGCGGCAAGGAGATAACCTCACGGGCTTGCGGAGGCCATGCGGCAGGTCGAGGGGCCGCGCAGCGGGCGGACGCTCCCCCCGCTCGCCGGGCCGGAAGCCGGCGCCGGGAAGCGCGTGTGCCTGCTGCGTCCGCCCCCGCGCAGCCGCCGCGCGTCCCCGCCGCCGCGTCCCCGCCGCGCTCTCCCGCTCCGGCTCTAGGGGGCGCGCCCGGACGGGCGGAGGGCTGCTGGCCCCGCGGGTCACCTCTAGGAGACGAGCAGGGGCGGAGCGGGAGGGAGGCGGCTCCGCAGACCCGAGGCGTAGGCCACGGTCACCAAGGTGACCGCGCCCTACGTGGGACAGGCCCAGATGCCTCAGAACCTGGGTCTGAGGTAATGACCTTTCTCCCAGGTCTAAAGGTCACGGGTCCAACCGAGGGTGCCCCCTTCCCACCCAAAGGGGTGGAGGCTCAATGCCTTCTGAGGGTGCAGAGCACTTCTCCCACGGTGACGGCCTCAGAGGGTCGGGAGGGTCCATCCTGTATGAACTAGAAGACTAGATGTGGGAAGTAGCTAACAAAGCCCCGCCAGAGATTCAGAGGCTCATATTCTCTTCCTTTCTCCCTTCTCCGTGGTTGTAACTCTCTCCCTCTTGGCCTCCTTCTTGTCTGTCAGGTGCAGCATGCGAGCAAGCAAATCACCGCAGATAAGCAATACAAGGGCATTATAGACTGTGTGGTTCGCATCCCCAAGGAGCAGGGAGTCCTGTCCTTCTGGCGCGGTAACCTGGCCAATGTCATCAGATACTTCCCCACCCAGGCTCTCAACTTCGCCTTCAAAGATAAATACAAGCAGATCTTCCTGGGTGGTGTGGACAAGAGAACCCAGTTTTGGCGCTACTTTGCCGGGAATCTGGCGTCAGGTGGTGCCGCTGGGGCCACGTCCTTGTGTTTTGTGTATCCTCTTGATTTTGCCCGTACCCGGCTAGCAGCCGATGTGGGCAAAGCTGGAGCTGAAAGGGAATTCCGAGGCCTCGGTGACTGCCTGGTTAAGATCTACAAATCTGATGGGATTAAGGGCCTGTACCAAGGCTTTAACGTGTCTGTGCAGGGCATTATCATCTACCGAGCTGCCTACTTCGGTATCTATGACACCGCAAAGGGTAAGTCCGCTCTGTGCTTTGGAGCTGTGTACCTTTCATCTGAAAGATCATTAATGCCGTCCGAATCTTACTGAGCCAGAGATTTTCTGTAATTGCTATAGGAAGCTACTGTCATCCCGTGCAAACTTCATGTACGGATGAGATGTTTCGGGGGCGGGGGCGGGGGTGGGGGTGGAGGAAACAACAGACCGCTAAAACTCTGCTTTCTAGTAAAAGTGTCTCTCTGCTGTTCTCAGGAATGCTTCCAGATCCCAAGAATACTCACATCTTCATCAGCTGGATGATCGCACAGTCCGTCACAGCGGTTGCCGGGCTGACTTCCTACCCGTTTGACACCGTTCGCCGCCGAATGATGATGCAGTCAGGGCGCAAAGGAAGTAAGTTTCCCCTTGAGCTAAGGATAAAAAGACTGTGGGGCCCGGGACAAGCTGGGGCCCCAGGCAAGCGATGCCTGGCTTTAAAACCGCAGTCTGTTCTGGTGGCGGGCTGGGGTTGATGGTGGCCTGCCTTTGAGCGGCCCTCTGGATGCCTATGAATGAGGGTGCTTAAACGGTATTAGAGGGTCAGACCAATGAGTAGGCTCCGTAGCCCTGTTCTCTGCTCGGGGCGTTAATAGTTCAGTGCTGCCCACGTGAATGTGTAAATGTCGGGTTTCCCAGAACTGCCATCTGCTCTTAGAGGCGAGGCGAGGCTCCGGTTTGTCTAGTAAGTCTGGGGAGGGCGTTCATCAGCCTTTGGTCCCCAACTCTGTGTCTTTACTCTTTGCAGCTGACATCATGTACACGGGTACAATAGACTGCTGGAGGAAGATCGCTCGGGATGAAGGAGGCAAGGCGTTTTTCAAGGGGGCGTGGTCCAATGTTCTCCGAGGCATGGGTGGTGCTTTTGTGCTGGTCTTGTATGATGAAATCAAGAAGTTCACATAAGTTATTTCCCAGTCTTTCCCCCACTGTGAACAGGCATGTCGTATTATATAACATATCTTGAGCATTCTTGACAGACTGTTGGCTATTTATCAACGGCAACTATTCCACTGGTTGAAAACGGGAAGCAATAATATTCATCTGACCAGTTTTCTCTTAAAGCCATTTCCGTGATGACGGGACTCAATTATATTTTTTATTTCAGTCACTCCTGATAAATTTGAAGAAATAAAAAATATCTGAAATACGTTTTTGTCTGTGACTTAATTTGCATGCTTTAGTGAGTGCTGCATTTGAGTAGATGCTCCATGTTGAGTAAATGCTACAGTATTTCCTGAGATGGAAAGCTTTCTTTTCAAACCAGTCTCTAGCCCTTCACTTCTCAAAGAATACCTTGGTTGTGTGACCCATCCATATTCCCAATACAGTAGCAGAATTCAGGCCCCGTGTATCCAAAACTACAGGTCCATTGCCTGTGGATGGTCATAACTGAATGAGCTTTCTCCGAAGAAAAGGACCACGTACCCACCTTTCCTCGTCCTGTGGTTATTAATCAAGAAATATAAACTGAATTGTCCACTTTAAAATGGCCGTTGTGTGAATTTCATCTAAACAGGAAAAACCTCGGGGCGGCTGGGTGGCTCAGTCGGTTAAGCGGCTGCCTTTGGCTCAGGTCATGATCCCAGGGTCCTGGGATCGAGCCCCACGTCCGGCTCCCTGCTCAGCGGAGAGCCTGCTTCTCCCTCTGTCTGCCGCTCCACTTACTTGTGCTCTCTCTCTGTCTGTCGAATAAATAAAGAAAATCTTCAAAAAAAATAAACAGGATAAACCTTAAAATATAAGGTAATGGCAAATTTTCATCCAGTTGCCTTCCCTCATCCACCTTGACCTGGCCCAAGCCATTTTATTTTAATCCCATTCAAAGCGGAGGATTAAAGCTGGCTCAGTTAACACAGGGCTGAGGTCGCAGCGCTGGTCAAGATTACAGAGAACGAGACAACTGCCCCCACCTCAAAACTTTCACAAAAACGGTAAATGTGGCATCTGCTGCATTCTGTCAGACATGCTAATAATAAGCCCAGTCAATGGAGGACATGTATGTTTCTTTTGGATAAGCCCTTACTTGGGATCCACATGAGAAATGGTTTAGGGGCACCCAGGTGGCTCAGTCGTTAAGCGTCTGCCTTCGGCAGGGTCATGATCCTGCAGTCTGGGGATCGAGCCCCGCATCGGGCTCCCTGCTCAAGGGGAGGTCTGCTTCTCCCTCTGCCCCTCGCCCTGCACCCCTGCTCATGCTCATGCTCTCTCACACGCACGCTCTCTCTCTCTCAAATCTTTTTTTAAAAAAAAAAGGTTTCGTTTCTGTAGCTCCTGGCTAGACCTCGGAAATCAGTGGATTTTGCCTGTAACCCAAGATTTGTATGAAGAATAAAGCCCCACGGCTGTCAAACGGCAACATTGAAAGTAGAAAGTGATGGGTGAGCCACGTGCACAGGCGAACCCCATTCCTGAGCAAGAGTGTGCACCCGGCCCGGTCAAGTGCGGCTCCCGGCCGGGGTCTGCGGGCAGGGGAGGCGCTTGGTGCATGCCCCCTGGCCAAGCATCAAGATCGAAGTATGGCTTAGTTCGGAACACTTCCCAACGTATACATATATCGAAACCTCAAGTCGTACACCTGAAATATATACCACTTTTATATGTTAAAGATATCTCGAAGTTCTTTTGGGTTTTTTGTTTTGTTTTTTTAAAGAGTTTATTAGAGCACACGAACAGGGGGAGAGGCAGAGGGAGAGGGAGAAGCAGACTCCCCGCTGAGCAGGGAGCCCGATGCGGGGCTCGATCCCAGGACACCGGGATCATGACCTGAGCCGAAGGCAGATGCCCAACCAACTGAGCCACCCAGGCGCCCCGATATCTCAAAGTTTTTAGAAACCTGAAAACTCGTGGTATCAGAGAAGCATGGATTGTGCTGTTCAGTTGTGCTGTTAGGCAAGTTACTCGATTTCTCTAAGCCTTGGTTTTCTTCATCTGTAAAATGAGGATAATAATGCCTCAGAAGGTTGTTGCAGGGATTAAATAATTTATGCAAAGCATCTACCATAGAACATACATAATAACCACTCTAAGTGCTAACTATGATCATTGTTAGGAGGCAGTGAAGTTTTCGGGGCTCCAGAATCAGAAGTACTTGGATTTGGGGGGCACCAGCCTGGCTCAGTTCATAGAGCATGGGACTCTTGATCTCAGAGCTGTGAGTTCAAGCCTCACCTTGGGTGCAGAGCTTACATACACACATACATACATACATTAAATTAAAAAAAGAGAGAGAAGTACTTCAATTTGGATCCTGGCTCTTGTGTACTTAGCTGTATGACCTTGGGCAAGTCACTTCATCTCCCAAGTCTCAGTTTCCTCATTCATAAAATGGGGATATAATAGAGCTAACCATATTTCCTAGGGGTGTTGTGAGTGAGGATTAAGTAACATAAAGCATTAGAACAAGCACGGCATCTGGCATCTAATAAGTAAGCACTCCAATGTGAATTTTTCATAATTAGGCTCCATTTTGTTCAATGAAGATTTGCCTAAGCAGAGCACTACTTAAGAATGAATTCAGCTGTCGGATACATGCAAAGATACTCAACATCACTCATCATCAGGGAAATGCAAATTAAAACCACAATGAGGTATCACCTCACACCTGTTAGAATGGCTATTATCAAAAAGACAAGAGAAAACAAGTGTTGGCGAGGATGTGGAGAAAAGAGAAGCCTCGTGTAGGTTGGTGGGAACGTAAATCGGTGCAGCCACTACGGAAGTTTCTCAAAAACTTAAAAATAGAAATACCATGTGATCCAGTAATTCCGCTGCTGGCTATTTACCCAAAGAACATGAAAACACCGATTCAAAAACATATATGCACGCCTGTTCATTGCAGCATTATTTACAATGGTCAAGATATGGAAGTAACCTAAGTGCCAATGGATAGATGAATGGATAAAGATGTAGTATATACATACGATGGAATATTACTCAGCCATAAAAAAGAATGAGATCTCGCTATTTGTGACAACATGGGTGGACCCGGAGGGTACTATGCTAAATTGGAGAAGTCAGAGAAAGCTAAATACCATATGATTTCATTTATATGTAGAATGTAAAAAACAAAACAACAGGCCAACGAACACACACACACACACAGTCTCAAATACAGAGAACGGTGGTCGCCAGAGGGGAGTAGGGTCGGGGGGATGGGCAAAATTAGGCGAAAAGGATTAAGAGATACTGACTTCCAGTTTTAAAATAAGTCACAGTGATGAAATCCATAGGGAATACCGTCAATAATATCGTAATAACATTGTATGGCGGCAGACGGAGACTACACTTACCGTGGTGAGCATCGTGTAATGTACAGCATTGTCGAATCACTGTTGTTCCCCTGAAACTAATATAACATTGTATGCCGACTACACTTCAATTAAAAAAAAAAAAAAGAATGAATTCAAGCCTACTTTTCTTTTTCTGCAACAGACTAGACACATTATATTGTGTAGAATTTATATAAAATAAATTTCAGCTTAGGTCTTTTTCAGCTATAGATTTGATCCTGGAAGAGGGTAAGGGGCTCTCCGCTTAGGGCCGCAAACCGCAATACAAGGGAACCCCCACCCTCTTTATGGTTATTACGATAGATGTGGACTCACTGATCCGGTAGCTATTAAAATAAACCTGGGACCAGGCATTAATGATCAGAAAGCAAGAAATGGTGTATCCTACAACTGGGTGGCTGACATGGATGAGGGGTTTTTGTTGTTGTTCTTTCTATTCTTGTTGTTCAATGATTTTTGAAATTTAATTTAAAGACAAAGTGGTTTTAATCTCTCCAAGCTGTGCAGGATAGTGCTATAGAATTCATTATGTCCATTATGTTCATGTGAACATTGATGGTACACAATCTTAGCAACACCCTAATTTATGCCGTTGTTTTGTTACTATTCAATGCATAACAGAATCCGTGAAGCCTGATTCCAGGTGAGAGAGCCAGAATACAGGTCAGCTTGCGCACAGCCGCGCTTCTCATTCCAGGGGCCTCTTCACTCGGTCACTGGAGGCAGCGTGCGGCGGGTGCTCCGGACCGCTGGAGAAAGAAACCAGGGGTCTCCCCACAGGGGCAGTTTTCGTGGATGGTAAGTCATTTAAGCCATTATTTTGGTATTAAAAGAGATGCAGATATGTTAGAGAGTCTCTTGCACAATCTGAATGCATTTTAAAAAACATAGGCTGCAAACGAAGAGAGTTCTTGCGTACCGAGGACCACTGATTGCTCGCACTGTCCCCAGACCCCTGGGGAAAACCTATTCAGCCTCCTCTGCCACTATGGATACTTTGGTAGAAATGTTTTAAAAGTACTGCGGTACCAGGTAACAGATTTTCAAGTGTCAGGGTTACTGGGATGAATTTCATTTCTCCTGTGAAGTTTGCAAATATAGTATCTTTAATTTGTTGGGGTTGTTGTTGTTGTTGTTTTAGATTTTTAACACCATTAATATCTGTACGTGGTAATCAAAATCAAATAGTAAAGGAGAGACACAAGACGAAAAGCAAATCTCTTGTCTTCCCTCTCCCATCCCCTGTGCCCCTCCTCAAAAGTAACCATTGTGAACAGTTTCTGGTAAATCTCTCCCCTCCAAAATTGACGCATATGGTAATAGCAGCTGATTTGTTTTTATCGGAATCATATTCTGACTGCTTGGCTTCAAAATGGAATGATTCTTTCAGACCGGTGTCATCCTGTGGGGTCTACCAGCACTCACAGATGCTGTCGGAGACAGGGGCGTTGTGGAAGGGGTGGCTTCTGGACTCGGAGCAAGGGTTTATTTCCAAGTGCGACCCTTTATTAAAAGCCCAAACCAGTACTTTCCTTTCGCGGTTTAGCTTTGGTTGCTGAGCGACCGGGGGGCAAGCCACATCTCACATCAGAGCTTTGGTTTCTCCTGTGAAGTCCCCTCCAGTTTTAGATGTCCTCAGGCTCCATCGTTTTTACATAAAGCCGAATCGGTGAAAAGACTAGGATTAGGTGATTTAATCCTTCCAGAGAACATTTTTAAATATCGAACACAGTTGTAAGTGAATAGTCTCTGACTCAGAGCAGTCATTTGCAGACTGTGTGGGTGGGTTGGCGTTGGCAAGTGAAATTACAAATGTAAAGATTTACATTAATTTCGGGACCAAGAAGCTGAGCAACAAAATTACAGCTCGGAGTTTGGGTCAAAGGTGACCTGATTTACCTCCAGATAATTAACATCTGTCTTTTCAAAGCCCGATCTTATTATGTATAATGTGCACTTCGGTATGCAGGTGGAGATTTATTTGAACAACAAATACTGGATGTGGCAATTTCTGGACACAAAAAAATGCCTTGTGTTCCACTTAAAATGTTTGGAGGAGCTTTCCCATCATTTCAGCCATTATTTGCTTTATGTGCAGGTGAACAAGTTCAGATGCATGGTGCTCTTCTTAGCCAAAGGCTTAACAGAGCCTTTGGTATCCTGGCAACAAATATAAACAATGTTCAAGTGACAGATTGAATGGTTGTTTTTACTGGACCCTCTTCAGATACAAAACTGAGTTAAATTAAAAGAGTCTATGAATCCATGCCTTTTTCATGACTGTCAATGAAGGGGACACGGGAAGAGAGGTCTGCTTTTGATGGTGAACATTCATCCTGAGTTTTCATTTCCTTGGGCAACTTTTGCAAGGCAGGCAGGAAATGTAGCACTCTTGAGATTTAAGAGAACGTGCCAAATGTGATCACATGACCCATTTCACCGACTCTAACGTTTTCACTCCCCAATTGGAGATGGTTGTGGCTGGAAAGGCATAACCAGAGAGCGAAGTCTGTACTTCGCGGTTGACGGATGGGTTCCCCAGGGCCTCATGTCGGGGAGTGAAAAGGAAAAGTCTTCCGTCAAAAGGAGATTCCAGTGCCCTGCTCAGCCAGGAGCAGAGACGTCTCCGGGCCAGAGGCAGGTGCACGGCGAAGCTAAGGACGCTTGGGTTTCAGAGCCGCCCCTTGCCCGGCCCCCCCCAGCCCTGGAACGCACCATAGCAACGTATCCATTTGGTCATGTGGTCTTGTAAAATGTTCCAAAGTAAGATATGCTTGTGTTTTTTTAAAAGAGGGTTCCAAAATTATATAAGCTGATGTCCTCCACAAAACCTGTACTGACTCCTGCTGGAGGAAGGAATTGGGGGCCAGCCCCGTACGTCGGGGCAGAGGCCTCACCCAAGTCTGGGACTTCCTTATCACCCGATCTCCCCGCTGTTCCCCACTTTCCCACTCGGGACTCACTCGTGGGACTCTTGAGCTAGAGGTCTCGTTTTCAAACACCAAACTTTCTCATGGGACAGCTATCCAACTCAACTGCTTTGCACCTCAGTTTCCCCATCTAGCACATGTGGATACCACCAGCACCTACCTCATAGGAATAGATTAAAAGGGTTAATATGTGTAAAGTGCTTAGAACAATGCTTTACATTATTTTCATTTTATTCATGGGCTCTATCCCTGCCCTCCAGATTTTCTGAAATAGTCTCAAGAAAATGCCACAGGTACTATAGACAGTGAATCACGGGGCGCCTGGGTGGCTCAGTCGTTAAGCGTCTGCCTTCGGCTCAGGTCGTGATCCCGGGGTCCTGGGATCGAGCCCCACATCGGGCTCCCTGCTCGGCGGAAAGCCTCCTTCTCCCTCTCCCACTCCCCCTGCTTGTGTTCCCTCTCTCACTGTGTCTCTCTCTGTCAAATAAATACATAAAATCTTGAAAGAAAGAAAGAAAGAAAGAAAGAAAGAAAGAAAGAAAGAAAGAAAGAAAGAAAGAGAAGGAAGGAAGGAAGAAAGAAAGAGAAAGAAAGAAAGAAAGAAGAAAGAAAGAAGAAAGAAAGGAAAGAAAGAAAGAAAGAGAAAGAAAAGAAAGAAAAGGACACTTTTGAACTGGACTGAATAGGGACATTGCTTATAGTGATAATTCTGAGCTCTAACTCAGAGCACTCATTTTACAACAATGATTATGAAACAGAGCAAAGGTCAAAAAAAAAAAAAAAATCCCTCCGGCCTCACACCCAGACCCCACTCACTGCCGGCCCATTGGGTACTGTGTGATCACCAGAGCTGCCTCTGCTCTTAGAGTATTTCAGGGAATCCACAGGGTCGCAGCCTGATTCCCCAGCCCTAGGCCTTCACGCCCCAGGGAAAGAAGCTGCTGGAAAGAGGCAACACACCAAGACCTTTGAAAGCAAGAGATCTCTTTTCACTTTTGCAATGAAGCTCACAGCTCAGGAGTGCATTATTATAAAAATTGAGCCTTGAGGTGGATTTATCTTAGAAGGGAAGGTCAAGGGGTAAAGGCAGGTGCGTGGGCCACTAGGCAAAAGCATGCCGTTTGCCAATTAGGATAGAAAGCTGAAAGTTTGGCCAACTGACATCGTCATTCCACTTCAGCCCCATGCTTCTCTGCGTGTCTTGGGTCATCATGGGTTAGTGCCTTGGTCTGTCCACCAGGAAGACTGGAAATCAACTTTTTCTTGTTGGAGTTACAATACCGTTTCTTAGTTCTCCTACTAGGGGCTGTGGCCCTTTTCAGAATTTCTAGAGCCAGACAGATTGGATGAAGTGAAGCCTGTTTCTTGTGATAAAACAATTGATAAAACCAAATACCAGGGACTTCTCAAAAACTACAGAATCAGGGTAGGATCATGGCTATTTTGACCTCTTCTGTGCCCGATGTCATGCTAAGCGCCTCACAGGACGCAGATGAACTCTCCTGATCCTCTCAACAGGCCTGAGAGATAGGAATTCTAATTAATTCCATTTCACAGCTGACAAAACTGAGGCTTGCCGAGGCAAGATAATGCATGCACTCTGAGCTGTCTGACTTGACGGGAGTTTCCAACGAGCACGGCAAGGTGAACCTGTCCAACTTTTTATTGCGGGTCATGAAACATATTAAAATATGAAAGCCGGCTAGTTTCAATAACAAAAGACAGAATCCACTTGACGAATAGTGAAGAGAAATTGTAATAACCAAAGCACGGTTTACAGAATCCATTTTTAGAGGATAGGTTATTTTCTCTTTTTATTATTTTTATTATTTTTTTTTGTTTTTTAAAGTTTTATTTATTTATTTGAGAGAGAGAGTGAGAGCCAGAGAGAGCACGAGCGGGGGGAGGGGCAGAGGGAGAGGGAGAAGCAGACTCCCCGCCGAGCAGGGAGCCTGATGCGGGGCTCGATCCCAGGACATCCCCCCCTCCCCCCGAGATCATGACCTGAGCCGAAGGCAGATGCTTAACCGACTGAGCCACCCAGGCGCCCCTATTCTCTCTTTTTAGCCAATTTAAGAATTATTGTTGTAAAACATCACTGGAACCTAAAGCTCTTGAGTTAAATTTGATTTTATTCAAGTTTCGTTAACCTTCCTTCTAAATGAAGGCTCTTAACAAAGAACGCTGAGCCCCCGTAAGGCTGCATGCCTGGAGGCTGGGAATATGGGGCCCCGGGGGTAGGCTTAGCCCAAAGCGAATACCACAAGCACATGGCCAGATGGTGTTTGGCACCCCTTCGCCTCTCACCAGGGTTGGGTCTCAGAAAAATGCGGAGACCCGGCTGGGCCTTGGTCTATTTTACCCGACTGTGCCTTACCTGGAGAGACATTTCTACCACTCTTTTCAGCGCATGCTCTGCGGTCCCAAACCAAGCCACTTGCCATTCCTTGTCACACCGCCCGTCCACTTTCAGGTTTCCAGACTGTGTTGTATTATTACTCCCCCCTCCCTCGCCCTTGGCCAGGACACAGTCCTTCAAGACCCAGCTGAGATCACAAGTCCTCCTCCTCGAGCCTTGCCCAGACTCCCCGCCCAGGTTCTCTGCCCTTGTCTTCTTTGAACTGCTCAAGTAGTCTATATCAGCTCCAGGAGCACAGTGATTTTGTCTGTTTTATTCATGGTTGTAGCCCCTGTGCCTAGAGCAGTGCCTGCCACATAGTAGGTATTCAAGAAATCATCAAGTGATTGCATTATAATGTTTATTTCATGGTATGGTAGCCACGGGCTTCCTTGTCTGTTCCATTAGGGGCTCTGTCTTGCTCCTCTTTACGTTCCTAACACCAAGCACAGGCCCTAACGCATAGTGAATGTCCACTGGAGAGAGAAATGAGTGAACGAAGGAAAGAAGGAAGGAATGAGGGGCGCCTGGGTGGCTCAGATGGTTGAGCATCTACCTTCAGCTCAGGTCATGATCCCGGGGTTCTGGGATCGAGCCCCGCATCGGGCTCCCTGCTCCTTGGGAATCTGCTTCTCCCTCTGCCTCTCTCTCTCTCTCTCTGTCTCTCATGAATAAATAAAATAAAATCTTAAAAAAAAAAAAGAAGGAAGGAATGACATGTGGAATCTGTTCCTTTGGTTATCCATCAGCATGAATGATTTGGGCTGGATCCAGCCTCTCCGTACCTGGGGACAACTCGGCAGGGCTAAATTGCACGGGACCTTGCCTGTCTTGCATCTGTTGTTCGCCCTGCCCCTGGATACAGCAGGGGTTTGGAAATCCTGTACTACTGTTATGCTGTCCATGCTAGAGAACTGGAGAGCCAGGGGCTGGGACACCTCCCGCCCCAAATCTGTGTCAAAACAGGTCCGAGTCCACAGGAGGTCCCCTACCATCCCGGGAGCACACGGAGCCCGTTTGATCATAAGCCCCTGACACAGAGCCCTCCGTATGGTAAATACGAGGTGGGTATGATTGTGATGGTGACGGTGCTGAACACCGATTGTCACACCAGATGACTCAGGCCACTCCAGGGGAGAGGGACAGGCATGTTAGCGGGGCACCTGAGGACACTGCCATCAGAGCTGTACCAACGGCACACCCACGTGACCTATTAGGGCTGATTAGACCCGACATACTTCTGCGCCTGGGCCTGATGTTCCCAGCTCCCAAGACAGCATGGTCACTGAAAGCGGGCAGAACCCTAGAGTGAACGTGACCCTCTTTGACCTGCTCTGAAAGCAAGTGAGTCTTTTCTTTCCGTCCCTCTCTCCCTCCATCTCTGTCTCTGTCTCTCTGTCTCCTTCTCCCTCCCTCCCTCTCTCTCTCAGGCGGATGGGAAGCCCTTAGGGGTACCAGGGTCTTGGTCTGTTGCTGCTCACCCATCGTCATCTCTTGAGCGTTTTACTGTGGGCCAGCACTCTTCTAATTGTGTATGGATTTTCTCATTCAGTGCTTTCAGCAGCTTTATGATGTGAATGCTATGATGACCATTTCTCAGATGAGAAAACTGAGGCAGCTGACAAGCCACATAAAGCCCCTGCCGCTGAAAGCAGAGGCCCCGCCACTCAGAGAGGGCCAGGGAGCAGCACAGGATAGTGCGGTGCCTGGAAAATGACCGTGGAGAGCTGGGGAAGGGGACCGCTTCAGTCTGGGAACCATCGGCCTGTTTGGGGACTGACCCAACGTCAGCCGTGAGGAGAGGCACTTGATATAGCGCTTTATTAAGAGCATGACTCGGCCTCTTTCCAGCCGCGAGACCGTGGGCAAGGAACTAAGCTCTCGGTGCCTCAGCTTACTCGGCTGTGAAATGGGGTCAAGAACAGCACCGCAGTGCGGACGGAATAAGTGAGTCAGGATCTGCGAGGGGCGCGGGCGACAGCTTGGCACAGAATGTGTGCTTAGCGCGGAAGGCCGCCGGCTCTCGCGGCGACAGGCCAGGCTCCTCCGTTCGGAGGCTGGCTTCTTCCAGGGAAGCTTTGTCGGGGCGCTCCCGGCGCGGTGGCTGTGCGGCACTCTTCGCTGTCAGCGGGGGAGTGGCACAGGGCAAGGTCACCGCCGGCCACGGGGGGAACCGAGGGCGCGTCCCTGGCCGAGAGGAGGGCTGGGCACGCCCTGGGGGGCACGACACGGCTGCCGAGGGCCTCGTGACGACTGAAAGCCGCTGGCTGTGCCAGGCTGGACGACAGACGCGGGCTGAGAACGTCCCCGCGCAGCCGCCGCCGCCAACGGCGAGCTCACGGCCGCCGCGCCCCGGGCGCCTCCTCGCGGCTGCCTGCAGAGGGCGCGCTCCTGCGCCCCGGCGCCCCTGTGCCCCTGCGGCCCGAGGCCCTGCGGCCCTGCTCCCCTGCTCCCCTGCGGCCCTGCTCCCCGGCGCCCCTGTGCCCCTGCGGCCCGGCGCCCCTGCTCCCCTGCGGCCCTGCGCCCCTGCGCCCTGCGGCCCTGCATCCTGCGCCCCTCGGCCCTGCGGCCCTGCGCCCTGCGGCCCGGCGCCCCTGCGGCCCTGTGCCCCTGTGCCCCTGCGCCCTGCGGCCCGGAGCCCCTGCGGCCCTGCGGCCCTGCTCCCCTGCGCCCCTGCTCCCCTGCGGCCCTGCTCCCCTGCGGGCCTGCTCCCCGGCGGGCCTGCACCCCTGCGGCCCTGTGGCCCTGCGCCCCGCGCTGCCGAAGGCCGGCTCCGGGTGCGGTGCCCTCCGCGCAGGCTGCTCCCCGCCCATATTGTGCCAGCCCACCTCTCCCAAGAAGCCCCCTCTGTCCGCTGCAGCCGAGAACTTCCGACCGAGAACCCCCCAACCTGTCGTCCGCACTTGCGTAATTTGGAACTTGGACGTGTGCTGGTTGGTTCCCTAAGAGGCGGCGCAAGGATAGCAGAGCAGGTGTTTCTCCCCCCATCAGACACAGCCTCCGGCCCCCTGGGAGCGAGTGCCCAGCAAACCCTTGGCTTGCCTTTATGAGGTCTCGCTGTAGTGGCTCCCGAAGGAGAGCCCGGGGGGGGGGGGGGGCTGTGGCAGGAGAGGCGCCTGGCAGGATGCCTGCATGGCCTCAGTTGTCGCCTTGAGCCTTCACTAACTGGGTGGGACTGGGAGGCAAGTACTCGGTGCGGAGGGTACCGGTCCGCAAGGGAGCGCGCTAACGTGGAACATTTCAGTACCGAGCCTCGAGCTGGGCACCCAGGGCGCAGGTATGAACGAGCCGCTGGCCCTCGTGGGAGGCAGATGGAAAAATTGAAATGAGAGATTTTGAGTTGGAAATCCGCCCCCACTAGCTGTGTGACGTTGAGCACATGTTTCCTCGCCCGCATCTCTGAGGGGGTCTAGGGTGGGGTGGGCTGGGGTGCTCAAAGAATACTGGAGCCAGGTCTATAATGTTTGCATATTCACGAGGAGAATATATTTAGCTACTAAGTAATTCAAATTACATGTTATTATTAGTTTTTAATTTATTTTTGTAAGATTTTATTTTTTTAAAGTGATCTCTACACCCAACGTGGGGCTCCAACTCACAGCCCCAAGATCAAGAGTCGCACGCTCTACGGACTGAGCAGCCAGGCGCCCCTAAATGACATTTAATAGTTGAAAAGTAAAATGGCAGTGGTAGCATTTTGTAACAATCAAGTGATCAAATATTTATGAAAGCTCTTTGTTCATTCAGAGAGGCTCCACAAAGGTTCTTCAGTTTTTCCATCGCTAATCTTCAGTTTTTCCATCGCTAAAATACACAGTAGCCACTTGCTAACTGCTTCTTGATGAGAAAGAAAGTGTGTTCTGGGTGATGATGTGAATAGTGGGCAAGTTAAGTGACAGAATCCATATACCAATGTGAAAGTTAAGGATGCAAGACCGTCTGGCATGTGTCAAGTGACTTGTGCGGACACCCGAGTTGTCCAGATGGCAAATGCTGAGTGACCTCAGAGCCGGGAGTAATCACCCGTCACTGTGAGTGGGTGGAGGCCAGGCTCAAGACGGGCCTTGAGGATTGGACTGGATTTCAGTAAAGAGGCATAGGGAAGGGCATCTAGACAGAGGGAATGGCATGCGTAAAGGTGCAGAGGCAGGAAGGTATGAAAGGTTGGGCACGGCAAGTGCCAGAGGCCGGGGACCTCTGCTTGGGCTCCCTGTCATGTCCCGGTGACTAGCACGGTCCTTGGCACATAGTAGGCCCTCAGAAAGTGTTTGGGGAAGGAACCAATAAATGAGTGAATGAACTTGGCCGAGTTGAAACCAAAATCTCCCATACGTTGAGAGAGTCAGGACAAGCAGACAGAAACCAGAAGGACACAGTGGCTTTCAAGAACATTTTCTCCCCGGCCAGATCGGAAGCTCTAAGAAGCGGGCCCAGAGCCATGCCGGGCCTGTTCCTCCCTGTATCCTCAGCACCGAGAACGGGAACCAGCGCACGGAAAGAGCTCTGTAAATATCCGCCGAAGTGAGTGGATGGATGCGGCGGTTCGCGGGGAGGCACAGACTGGAGTCACAGAGCCCTCAGTTCGGGGCCCGGCTCTGCTGGTGATCGCGTGGGGGACCTCCGAGATGTTCATTTTCCCTTCTGATCACAATTCCCACTTCACAGGGTTGTCCTGAAGACTCAGTGACCGCGCCTGCTGCCACCTGCAGGGACGGTCGGGAGCCCTCACGATCGCACCCGTTGAGCTGGAGCAGATGCGGGTGTCCGGCGCCGGCAGCTGGGCAGGCGGAGAGAAAGGGGTGAGGGCGAAGGGAGGATCGCAGGGCCCTGTTATTTCCGAAGGGAGACCGCACGGTGCACGCGTGCATGCAAACTCAAAGCAGAGATAGGGATGAGCTCAGAAAGGGGCCGAAGAGCATGGAGCCAGGGCTGGCTGGAGCCCCCAGGAGCCAAGCAGAAGAACCCAGACGACTCACAAGGGGTCCTGCCGTGCCCGGTCAAGGAAAGCCACCGTGGCCGATTCCCAGACCCTGCCAGGTTTGCGGGCAATGGTATTTTCGCAGGACTTTAGAGACGCGTGTATTTTCTTCTCTTCTCCCAAAATGTCAGAAAAGCACAATCCACAAGGGGGCAGATGCTATGTGGCAGAGTCCAATGACTGTAGAAACGCGGTGATATTAAAAGGCTGCCTTCCCTCGTAGATGCTCCAGGATCCTTGGGGGCAGTCCCCTCCCCGGCCTCATTAGCAGAGGTGTGCGAGTCATGACGGGGCCACGAGGTGAGCGCGCTGGGAAGCCGCCGGGCCCTGACTGATGCCAGGGGACATCGGGTCTTGCTCAGACTTGGCATGGCTCCCTGCTTCTGGTCTAGCTCTTGGCCGCCCTGCTGTTTGCGTCTCCCTTGCAGGACCAGGGAGGAGCCAAGGGCCTGATGGGGTGAGCAGAACCCCTGCAAACAGATCAATCTGGCTCGTGCCCACTCCACACAGGGCCCGGGATTGGGTGTCGGGAGCTGGAAATCCAGAAGAAAGCAGAAGATTCTAATGGAAGCAAGGAGGCAAACCCACACTGATTCAGAGAGAGGCTCTGGGATCAGAGAGACCTGGGGTCAGATCCCAGCTCTACCACTTCTTAGCTGTATGTCCTAGGACATGTTACTTAACCTTAGTTTTCTCATCTGGAAAATGGGGAGAGTAATAACAGCGCCCACATCATAGGGTGGTTGTGGGGTTTCAATGAGACAATGTATCAATGAGAGAATGCCTGGGCAAACAATACTCAGTAAATGGTGGCTGGCATCCTTGTTACTCTTTATAGTAAAAATAAAGCAATCTGGTACATGCTGAATACCGAAAAAACCTGGAAGACACAGTGGCAAGGTAGTAGGAGGTGGGTTTTATCCTGAGTTGTTGAAGGTGAAGAGGCAGGAGTTGTGAGCACAGAATGGGGAGGGCGTCCGAGTAGAGGGAAAGGGGGAATGTCTTCAAGGTTGGCAGGGAGCTTCGCGTGGCTGGCCGCTCGGTCTGCATTGACTAGGGTGAGGCTGCCTCGCTGGGGCTGAGTGGCTGCAGGCGAGGGAGGCTGCTTGGCTCCCCATCTCAGCATTAAGAAGCTGGGGAAGTGATGTGAAGAAAAGAGTGTCTCAGGTGATTGGCAGAAAAGTCTCTTGGTTTCCAGCCTCAGCATTTTAGAAGAGGAAGGCAAATCCAAGAGAGCAAGTGCATTAGAGTTCTCTAGAGAAACAGAACCAATAGGAGGTAGATATAGATCAATGATAGAAAGGTAGATAGATAGATAGATAGATGATAGATAGATAGATAGATAGATAGATAGATAGATAGATAGATATAGATAGATGATAGATAGATTTTTTTTTTAAGATTTTATTTGTTAGAGAGAGAAAGCACGTGTGTGTACGTGTACGTTCGTGTGTGTACGTGTGTACGTGTGCGTACATGAGAGAGAGAGAGAGCAGGGGAAGGGGCAGAGGGAGAAGGAGAAGCAGGCTCCCCACTGAGCAGAGAGCCCGATGCGGGACTCGATTCCAGGACCCCAAGATCATGACCTGAGCCGAAGGCAGACACTTCACCGACTGAGCCACCCAGAGAGATATATATTATAGGAATTGGCTCATGTGATTATGAAGGCCAAGAAGTCCCAAGAACTGCCATCTGCAAGCTGGAGACTCGGAAAACTGTTGGTGCAACCCCATGCCAGTTCAAAGGCCTGAGAACCATGTGGCCAGTGGCATGAGTCCTGGTCCAAGTTCAAAAGCCCAAGAACCAGAAGCATCAATGTCTGAGGGTAGTATAAGATGGATGTCCCTGCTCAAGCAAAAAAAAATAAAAAATAAAAAAAGAGCAAATTTGCCTTTCCTCCATCTTTTTGTTCTATTTGGGCGCTCAACAGATTGGCTAATGCCCACCTGCACTGGTGAGGGCAATCTTTGCTCAGTCTCCAGATTCAATCGCTGATCTCTTCCAGAGACACCCGCACAGACACACCCCAAAATCATCTTTTACCAGCTAGCGGCGCCTCCCTTAACCTGGTTGACACGTAGAACTAACCAGTACAGCAAGCCGAGGAAGAGAAGCATCCCAGTGTTCTCTCTGCAGGTGCAGACCCAGGGGGAATAAACTGAGAATACAGAATAAAGCAGTCAGACACATATCTAGAATTCCACCGTGGTGACCCAATGGGACCTAGAAGTCAGCTTCTACCCACAAACCCCTCAGCCAGCAGCTGCAAAATGCTCGTTCCCAGGCAGTGCCCTCCCCCAACCCCCACCCCAGGGCAGCAAGTTGGAAGGAGGTTCCTGACATTTTGAATCCCAGGGCCTGGTCTAAGGCTTTCATTTCCATACTGATTTTATAAGTTTAACTTTCCCTGTTAGCAGATCTTTTTAGGACCTTGACTCAGGGCCAGCAGAGCTGGGCTTATTTCCTGTCGGCCCAAATGGTAGGCACCCAGAGAACCCTTGGTCCCACAGGCCCTTGGGGCGAGGCCTCAGCCCAAAGAGCCCCAAACAAGAGATAATAGAAGAGCTTTTTATATTTAGCTTTAGGATATCCTAAGTGATTTTTTGGCAGCACATTTCCTTCCCTAAATAAGGTCGGATTAGGCAAAGATTAAAATTAACTTTATGAGAGGCAGTCGAGCAGAGTGGTTAAAAGCCTCTAAGTGCCCCGGTTATGGGCTCGTAACCACATGGACCGATTTCCAATGGGTCCCCACCACTTACTAGCTCTTTCTGTGAGGCTGAGTTTCTTCAGCTTTAAAACGAAGACAGCCAGAAGCCCTTCCTTGTGGCATGTCCATGAGGACTGCTTGGGAGAGAATGCGTGTATAGCGCTGAGCTCCGTGCCTGACCCACGGGAGCATTCCCGAGAGGGTCGTGATCATGCTTATTGTCACATGGTTACTATTTCCCAGCAGATGGGACGCGCTTCGCAGAGAGGAAGCCTGAAGGTAGTCTGGGGGCGGAGGGCACAGAGGGAAAAGTCAGAGCCCACGATCCAGAGAAACCACGCTACACCGGAAAACTGACTTGTCCATTTGCCCTCGCCAAAACCACCAGAACCTACTTTGCCAACCCTTGTTCTCAGACTGGGGCTAGCTCCTTAGCAGGTTTCGGCTGGATCCAGCCGGAGGCATTGACCCCTGCCCAGCTGGCCAGAGCTGATCGGGAAACACTTCTCTGGGCCAGGGCCAGGGCCAGGCTGGGGACAGGGGCGTATCTGCAAGGTGACAGGCTGTCACCCACGGAGTCACCTTTGTCCGTGAAGGGCGGATGACGTGGTCAAAGCCCGTGGAAGGACAAACTCCCTTCTGCCTTGGGCAGGGCTCACCTGCCTCCGCATTCTTGCCGGGTTATCAGTCTCCTCATGTGATGTGCTTGGAAAAATGACTAGAAAACACCCGCCTTTTTGTAGCCAGGACGTGGTAAGAAGACCTTTTGGGCGTAACTGCCACGGCGAAAGCCCGAAGTGTGTCCCAAGCCAGGAAGACCGATGGGTCAATTCCGTCGGTATATCCTGGATCCTTCGTTGTTGTCAACAACCTTGGCACTTTAAATCTTTTTTTTTTAAGATTTTATTTATTTATTTGACAGAGAGAGACACAGCAAGAGAGGGAACACAAGCAGGGGGAGCGGGAGAGGGAGAAGCAGGCTTCCCGCTGAGCAGGGAGCCCGATGTGGGGCTCGATCCCAGGACCCCGGGATCATGACCTGAGCCAAAGGCAGACGCTTAATGACTGAGCCACCCAGGCACCCCTAAATTTTTTTTTAAGTTTTATTTAGTTAAGTAATCTCTACACCCAACATGGGGCTTGAACCCGCAACCTCTTCCACCAAGCCGGCCGGGTGCCCCTCATTTATTGTCTGCATAGGTAACGTGTGCTTCTGATAGCAAATTCACAAGGCAGAAGGGGTTTGCGGTGACCCCTTAGTCTCTCTCCCACTGCTGTTGCCCTCCCCAGATGATCGATGGCATGTGCGAGCGTAGATTATATCAGCACAGATGGTAGCATTTTTACTCCTATTTGTAGTCCCTGTGCCCAGCAGAGAGCCAAACACATCTCCCTTTAAAGAAAGTTTGGTGGTTGGTTGAAGGTTTTGGCTCCAAAGTATGTTGCCCTCGTCCCAGCCCCGGGCGCGTGCGCTGACTGGTTGATATTTCCACGGGAAGAGCAGCGCGTGCGTGTCGGGGCTTGCAGCTCTGACCATACTTTCTCAGGACTGAGATTTATGAGGAGGCCACTGGGGCCTTGCTCCCTGTAAACAACTTGTTATCTACCCCGATGTACTCTTTTCTTCCCAGTTCTGTTCCATGTCCAGCCAAAGCTTGGCTCTGGCCACTCTTTGGTGGTGGTGTTTGCCCAAGGCTAGGGTTAGAAAGATTCTGATGCCGTGGTCATCTTTGGGGAGTCGCTAAGCACACTCAGCTCAGAATTTGGGCTAAATTAACTGCAGGGGTTTGTGAACCCTGGAGGTACGCCTCAGCCACTGCCAGAGCTGACTTTTCCAGAAACATCCGAGCATCCAGACAACGTCCTCATTCTCTTTCTCCCTCTCTTTGTCTCTGATGTGACTAGGGGACAGGCTGGACTCCTGCACTTGATCCATATAAAAGGACCTACGGAAAAAAGGAAAAGGGGAAGTGGGAAGGTTGCTCCTTGTCCTGCTCTGTTCTCACAAGGATGATAAGCCCAGGGAGGCAGCAGGACAGAGGAGTAAAGAGAACGGGGTCTGGAGTCACACTACCTGGGCTGGAGTCACTCTGCCATTTATCAGCTGTGTGACCTTAAGCAAGTTATTTAACCTCTCTGTGCCTCAGTTTCTTCAACGATCAAATGGGGATGATGACTGGACCTACTTTAAAGGGTTGTTGTGAGAATTAATGAGTTAACAGATTGCAAAGCATTTAAAACAACGCCTGGCACATGGTCAATGCTATGTAAGTGCTTTAGAAATAAAAATGAAAATGTTCATGTTAGTGGCTCCTGTGTTAGATCCATATCCCTTAGTCCCCGGCTGTGAGTTTCAAGGCTGCCACTGATGGATCTGGGGCCCGTTGGTGAGTACTTTTCCTATTGGGAAAAAGCTGAATGCCGTGGGGTGGACGGCGCATCTCTGACACAGCGGGAAGGCTGGAGAAGAGCGTCTATCTAGACAAAAACTCTGTACAAATCAGGACTGTCCTAGCTAAAGTCCTATGACACCGACCTTTGCCTGAGGCTGCCCTTGGGGCCCCACTCCATCTCTAGGGGGCTGAGAAGAGCCCTCCCGGGAGCTTCCCGAGCTTCTGGGAGGGGTTGCCCTGGCTGCTGAGCTGGGCTCAGCTCAGCCTCCCCCAAGGGGGTTGTGCTGTCATGGCAATGGGCCTCTGCCCTGCGGGGCTGCGGAGCGAGACACCAGCCCGAATCCAGGTCCAGGTCTTGGCGGGCATCGGAGTTCATTCTGCCAGATTGGCAGGCTGGGCTCCAGACGGCAGAGGTGCCCTGTGCTCTTCAAAGGGCTGGGTTATCAGCCCGGCTCCTCCTAGGCCTTCTCTCCAAGCCTCTCCTGTTTCTGTTTTATCCTGACCCAAGCAGTGTGCCTTCCAAGTGACCTAGCCCCAGAAAGACTTCCAGGGTCCGCTGGGCCAGCGGCTCCTGGAAAGTTCCATGGGCGAAGCCAGGGACTGTCATCTAGGAAGACTTCAGAACCCCAAAGATGGGTCCCGGACAGCCCTCAGTCACCTTTGGAGACTCACTCAGGTTTTGGCATCCCTCGGTAATGGGAGCCCTAGTGACGCTGACCACATACACTTACATTTCCTGTGCTCAGGCAGGGCTCGGCCCAACTGTGCCGGAACAGCCCGGGTTCGAAGGGCACACCCCCTGGTTCCCAGGTGTCACCCAAACAGAGTTTAGTGCAGTTCTGCGGAAAGGTGGGGGTGGGGAGTGTACCCTGATCAACCGGTACACGTCTGGACTTACTCAGCAGACCTTTGTTGAGCGCCTGCTCTGAACTGGGCCCCGTGCCAAGTACGGAGGGGAGGGGAAGAGGATGCAGAGATGAATCAGGTGTGGTTCTTGTCCTTAAGGACTTTGTCCTCTACCGGAAAAGCCAGCTATATATACGTATATTATATATACATATATAACTAACTATAACATGAGACCGAACCCGTTCACTGGTCTGACATTTGCTGAATACATATTCCAGGCGGGGCACAGCAGAGAATAAGAGAGGAAAAGTCGTACCCTTAAGGAGCTTATAGCCCAGTGAGGGAGGCAAAGAAGAAGACAATTACAATGTAGTGTGACGAGGGTGTTGATAGGGTCTGCAGACAGAGCTTGGGGAATCTGGGAGAGCTTCCAGGAGGAAGTTTCATCTAAACCAAGACCCCCCCCAGCTGCCACTTGGCATGGCCACAGTGTGAATGGCGCCCCCTGGAGTTGTGCACCACTTGTGACAGCCCAGGCTGGGGGACGAATAAGAGTTAGCCAAGAGTTCTTGGCAGGTGTGGCAAACGGACAGTGGTTCACAATGGCTAGAACGCAAGGGCCAACCGGTGACTGTGGATGGAGGGAGCGTGGGAGTCGGAGACTTGTCATTTTTTTAAAAGACTTATTTATTTTGAGAGAGCGCGCGTGCACACGAGAGCAGGAGGAGGGGCAGGGGCAGAGGGCGAGAGAGAATCTCAAGCAGACTCAACGCTGAGCGCAGAGCCCGACGCGGGACTCAATCCCAGGACACTGAGATCACGGTCTGAGCCAAAATCAAGAGTCGGACATTCAACTAACCGAGCCACCCAAGTGCCCTGGAAACTTGTCATTTTGCAGCGATCATTGCAAGGACTGGATCGGACAAAAATTATCAATGGATGCTAAACCGAGCGGAGATTTTATTTTTATTTATTTATTTATTCATTTATTTGTGGGGGAGGGGCAGAGAGAGAAAACCTTAAGCAGGTTCTATGCCCAGCACAGAGCCCCAGGCGGGCTCCATCTCACCACCCTGAGATCAGAACCTGAGCCGAAATCACGGGTCCCACACTTATCGGACTGAGCCCCCCAGGCGCCCCCCAGTGGATATTTTAATGAAAAGCAGGATATTTGATGGTTTTAAAGTGTCTCCCCACAGACTGTTATATGCAAGGGAGAAAAAAAAGTAGCTATGGGGTAGATACCTCGGGCGCCACCTTGAACTGGTGATCAAAATTAGCATCACCAATGAGAGACAGATATAGGCTGAGCGCCCCCAGATCGGACACCATATGACCTACACAGCAGAGAGGGAGATCCCCAATCGAATCATGAGGAAACACCAGGCAAGCACAGCATGAGGAGCATCCTGCTGAGAAATGTTAGCAGGAAAGAAAAACGCGAATATTTATATTGGCAGGAGGGGGAAGTGATCTGTCCAAAAACAACAAGGTCATAAGAGACCCAAAGATGCTGTGGGGTGTTCCAGATTAACACAGGCTAAATAGAAAGAAAAACTCCATGCAACACCTGATGCTAGATCAGCTCCTGTACTGGAAGGGAAGAAATGTTCTAAAGGGCATCAGTGTGTCACCTGACAAAACTGCGATATGGACCGTAGATTAAAATATTGTGACACCAGGGGCGCCGGGCTGGCTCAGTCAGTTGAGCATCTGACTCTTGGTTTCGGCTCAGGTCATGATCTTAGGGTCATGAGATCGAGCGCTTCTCTTTCTCCCTCTGCCCCCCCCTCAAATAAAATAAATAAAATCTTAAAAAAAAAAAAAGAGAGAAGGAGAGAGAGTGCTCAGAGGGGAGGGGCAGAGGGGGAGGGAGAGGAAGAAGCAGAAGAGGATGTCTCTCTGTTTAGGAAATTCACTGAAGTGTAGGAGTAAAGGATCATGATATATACAACATACCCTCGCATGGCTCAGAAAAAAATGTGCACGTGCGTGTATCAAATGGCATACAGGACGTATACATGTAATGTGGGTATATGTATGTGTGTATATATAATGTATATATATAACGTGTGTGTGCGTGAGTGTGGAGAGAGAACCCAAACGATAAAGGCAATGGGATAAAATGTTAACTATAGGCTTATCTGGGTAAAGGCTATACAAGTGATCCTTGTGCTATTTTTATTCTTCCAATGCTTTCTAAATTAGAAATTCTTTCCAAATAACAAGTTAAAAAATGATGACCAGGTGTCAGGTCCAAAGGAATGGGGGTTGGGGGGAGCGCTGAGAGGTAAAAACTGAAGCCAGAGCTTTGTTTTCGCAGCTTCACTGAGCTATATTTCACAGAGAACACTGCGTGAGTTTAAGGTGTACAACGTGATGGTTCGCTGCATTTATATATTGCAAAATGATGCCCATCAGAGTGTTAGTGAACACTTCCATCACGTCACAAACCATTTCTTCTTTGTGCTGAGAACATTTAAGATCTAACTTCCTAGCAACTTTCAAGTATATAATACAGTCTGATTAACTATAATCACCATGCTGTACCTTAGATCTCTGGAACTTAGTCATAAATGCAAGTTTGTACCCTCTGACCGACATCTCATTTAGCAGCGGCCAGATCTTGAAGAGACTTGCAAATTATGATTGGAATCTGGACTCTAATCCTGAGGACAATGAGGTCTATACAACGCGTATCTGTAGAAAAAAAAAAAAAAGACCTTGCATCATAATGTTGACTCATGTTTTGTTTTGTAATTTGTAGCTTTGGGTAGATTACAGATTTGGGAGCCTCGTCACCTCCTCCCGTGCGTTACAGGGCTTCGGGGCTGTGACAGGTAAAAGGTGGATTCCCCACGAGTTCAGGGAAAGGGGTTGGTCTCAGAGGAAGAACCACCGCAGAGGAAAGACGGGCCCATTGCAGGCTGAGCAGAGAGAGGCATTGGGTAATCTTCTGAGCCCATGTTCTGTTTTGGGGGGGAAACGTGGGGCTCTGTCACCTCTTCGAGTCAGAGGTCTCAGAGGGGAGAGTGGGGGCTACTTCTACAGCCCCGCCCCCGGGTTTCGGCCTCCCTTCTGGAAGGAAGCCCAGCCCACCTCCTGGGAGATCAGAGCCCTCTCCCTCTGGGAAGTCTTAGATGGCTCCACCCCTGAGAGACCGGGGGAGGGAAGTTTCCACCCAGTCACTGCTGGAGCTGGCCGGTTCCTTCCCCAGGGCAATGCCTTCCTCCTGGCACACTTTCTGCTAGATGGTCTCTTCGGGACCCAGCCCAGCCCTTTCCAGGAAGCCACCTTTCTCGAATCCTGGGAATCCCCTCTGGCCCCGCGGACCTGCGCATTACCCTACTCTGGGCCTTCCCCTGCCTTCCTCATTGGTGTCAAAACTTACTTTTCATCTCACATTCCTTCCTTTCTGCCCAGGAAAATTCGATGCCAGTAGGAAAAGTCAGAGAGGCTGGGTTCTGCTCCAGAGTGAGCTAGCTAATACGTCAGTATGTGTCCCCAGAACTTACCGAAATAAGAGGCACTTCGGGCACCTACAAGTTGGAGAGAAAGATGCGTTTGGGCCGGTGGGCCTTCTCCCCGCTGCCTGGGGCACATCGTTCGGGGCTGGTTTAGGGACAGGGCTGGGGATGGTGTGGGGGCTGGAGCAGGGATGACGGGAGGACTGGAGGCAAGAAAGCACATCAAGAGGCTGTCACTGCGCTTTGAGAAGTTGGTGACCTGACCTAAAGTCTTGGCAGGGTGTGCAGGGCCAGCTGGATGAGGCACAAGCGTGCAGGAGAGAACAGGCTCGACTTGGTGGCCGAGGGAAATAGGGGGATGTGGGGTGAGGGAGTGCCCAGGTTTCCCGGTTGGCCA
The DNA here is from genome assembly GCF_964656455.1 of Halichoerus grypus. Classification (NCBI taxonomy): domain Eukaryota; kingdom Metazoa; phylum Chordata; class Mammalia; order Carnivora; family Phocidae; genus Halichoerus; species Halichoerus grypus. The sequence goes on along the minus strand of NC_135727.1, from coordinate 30,650,882 downwards.
CGTAGGTGAGTGGCAGCGCGATTACTTGGGAAAGGGATCGTGGGACAGGACCAACTGTGGGTTTGAGGGGGAAGGAGAGGACGAGAAACATAGGGTATGTGAAATTGCAGTTGCCTGTGGGACATCCAAGTGACACTTGGATTGGGGCTCTTGAACACGGGAGCAAAGTCTGGTCTGGAAACACAGTTTTAATATTTTAACACACACACACACGGACACAGACACCAGAACTTCAACCTGGTACACTCCAAGGGTCATTCAGCCCAGGACATGTTGGGAGAAGGGGCGCTGTGCTCCCCGGAGACAGGCATCCGGCCTTATTAGAAGGACATGATTGGCCTCCGGCCTTATTAGAAGGCCGGCAGTAACAGTGGGCTCAGAGACATCTCACTCCCGGCACTGCAGTGCCGGGCCTCTCTGTTGACCTCCTCGTAAGGCCTGCCCTCTCGCTCGAACCCCCGTGAATGGTGTTGTCCGAAGGCGGTTGCCGGCGGATGCATGTGGATGCTGGGGTGTGGGTTGGGTGGGGCGCTGGGGCTTGGCAGGGAGCCGACCGCTGGTACATCTGTCCCCAGGGATCCCTCCCGCTTCAGAGGGTACTGAGCCCTTATTGTCTGCGTCCTCACCCTGGTCACTTCCCACCCCGTGTCGTAGAGGGAGGGCCGCCCCGGCCTCTACGCCGCACAGCCTGTCCTCAGGCTTGATGCCAAGAGCAATCGCTCCCGGTCAGCACTTGGGCCAGCAGCCCCGGGAGCGGAGGCGCGCGGGGGGTGGGGGGGGGGGAGCGGCGCAGACGGAGGGCTGAGGGGTAAAGGTGACTGTTCTCTTAGGGTGGAAGGAAAACCACTGGCATCCGGACTTCCTGGTTACCGAACAGCTAACTGGTAAAAACCCGTGTCTGCGTGGGGGTGGGGAGTGGGGAGTTTGCCCTGCCCCCCCGCCAAGTGTTAGCAATAATAGAGGACACTCCTTGGACAAGGTTCCAAAATGAGCGCTTCCACACGGGGCTCCACACTGTGATTCGGTTTCACCAGGAAGAAATCTTGACTGTCTGCCAGGCTTTCTCATTGCTGCATTCCGTCACTGAGGACTGCTCTTTGTACTGAGTGGGGGCGGGGGGGGGGTGCTGGGGACAGGGCCCTCGGAGAGCCACCAGCCTAGGTGCAAACAGAGAACGCTCATTCATGCGGTGGCATCCAGAGCGCAGCATGGCCCAACCGTATCCAAGCAGTTGGACCTGCTAGGTTGCCTGGCGGTGACCTGGAGAGCAGAGACCAGGCCATGTGGCCTGAAAGGAAACAGGGTTCGTCTGTGGCCTGCATGCAGAGGATGGCCCAGAATGCTGGGCAGACTTCCCACCAGTCAGATTCCAAAACAGACGCAGCCAGTCAGCAAGAGGCCCAACCGAAGACCCAAAGTCCTTGCCACCCCTCTCCTGCTGGAAAGGAAACGGGCCCCAAAGGTAGACTCCAAGAGCAAACATCGGACGGCCCTCGGGAGTAGCGTCCAGGGCTCTGGCTAACATCCCAGAGGCAGGAGGGAAGGGTTTGTCTCGGCTCCCCCCTCCACTAACCTATAGTCTCCAAGGTCACCAGCCTTTCTGGAAAGCCTTCAACAAGAAATTATAGCCCAGGAGTAGAGCCAAGTGGACAGAGGGCTGAGCCCGAGCTCTCTCCTGCCCTCACCCCTTCATCCTTCCTTTCTCTCTTAGCCGTGAGTGCTTGCCAGATGTGCCTGCCTTCCAGAGTCACCGCGAGTGTCCCTGACTCTCTTCCACCTCTGCTTTTGCTCCTCAGGCAGAAAGAGGCCACCCAGTCATGGAGAAGCCACTGGTGTCACCCTGTCCCCAGGGCCCTCATTCAAAGTGGCCACTAGGGTTAGCTCTGGGATCTAGGAGCTCCCCATCCATGGCGGTGGGCTGGGAGGTCCCGAATCAATGACAAAGGGGCGTGGGAGTGGGGCTGAGGGTCATTCAGGGCCTGGAAATATAGTCAGGCCCAGGGCTGTGCTGGAGCCGGCTCTTTCTAATGCTATGTTGTCACAAATGTGAGCTGGCTGTGAAAGTTATACTGAAATAAATTCTATTAAAAATTAGGTAAGAGGGGCACCTGGGTGGCTCAGTCGTTAAGCGTCTGCCTTGGGCTCAGGTCATGATCCCAGGGTCCTGGGATCGAGCCCCGCATCGGGCTCCCTGCTCCGCGGGAAGCCTGCTTCTCCCTCTCCCTCTCCCCCTGCTTGTGTTCCCTCTCGCTGTGTCTCTCTCTGTCAAATAAATAAATAAAATCTTTAAAAAATTTTTTCTTTAATTAGGTAAGAAATACCCCCGAACTCATCACTTCATCATTTTACTCTATTTCACAGTGATCTGTGCACTTAGGTGATTATCTGCCACGTCCGTGTGGCTGAAATACCGTGGGATGGTGGGCAACAACCTCGCAGCGAAGCTGGTGACTTGCCATGGGCCACGGGCTGAGTGCTTGCGACTCAGAGATCAGTAAATGCTCTTAATCAGGCTTTGCTTTTTCTGTTGTTGATTTTCTAGACCTAAGAAAGTGAGAGGGAAAATGTTAATAATGCAGATTAAACTCAACTGTGAGCCATGTCGGTAGCTGTCACATTGTGAAATAATACCAGATAACGAAGAAATAATCTTCCAGTGTCTGAAAACCATTATCCTATTCAAGGAAGAAGTCACTCACATCATCGAGGAATGAATGAAGTTCCGACATATGTCTTTGTTGTTTCACACATAAATGCAAAGATCAACTCACCTTCATGTCAGAACTACATTTGTTTAGCAACGGCAACCACAAGTTGGTTACAGATACGAGAGTCTGGCAAAAATCCACAAAAGCCATCTGTGAGAATCAGTTAGCTACTGATTAACAATTAACATTAAAATTATTAATTAATACCAACAACGTTATTAATACTAATAATGTGCTGATAATAAACTAGTTGAATACATTTACAAAATTAATTACCTTATTAATGATATTTTGTGCATTTTATACGTAATTTGTGAGGCACACATACTTTATATCAGTAAAATTTAGAATTAACTTATGTACATATGTACATGCATACACTTCCCCCCAGAGAGCTAATTGTTAAACATTTACCAACACTCCACTGGTTAAGCCCAGGGTTCAGAACTACTTTGGCACCAGAAACACAAGTTTCAAAGGTCTGAGAGGTACTCCAACCCTAACCAAAACTTGGTAGAGGATGGACACATGACTAAAAATCATATGTGTGTGTGTGTTTTTAAAGCCAACAAATGAAAACCTTTTTGGGATCTCACGAGGATACCAAGTCTACAAAGGTAGGGAAGGACTTTGCCCTTCTCATTCACAGTGATATCCTGGACACCCGCTCAGCGCCTGGCTTGGAGAAGGTGCTCAGTCACGCCTTCCTGAAAAAAAATGAATGCCTGGCTGGCTCAGTCAGTAGAGCATGTGACTCTTGATCTCAGGGTTGTGAGTTCAAGCCCCATGTTGGGTGGAGATTACTTAAAAAAAAATCTTTAAAAAAAATGAATGGTTCTTCTATACCAACTCACTTAGATCTAACTTCCTCACAGTATTACCCAGAGATGGCCCTGACTGGAAACCTAGGCCTGTAGTCCTGAGCCTAGAAATTCCCCTCTCCACAGGTTCCTTGCTTCACCCTCAGTCGGGCCCTGAAAGGACTCCGGCTCTCGCATGTCACGTGGGCGCCTGACAGGAAGGTCCACTGCTTTGCTTCCTGGCCCCTGGCTCTGCAGAAGTTAGCCTAAGCTAGCTTGGGGCCTCCACCACCTGACAAGCCACTTTGGTCTAGCTGCCGACTGTACCAATAAGGACAGAATGAAAGAAAATTAGGGCGGGGAAGGAGAGTAGAAGCAATGAGGGAAGTCCAGAAAAGTATGTCCCAGATGGGAAGCCATTTGGCCCGGGGAAAAAAACAAACATAGACCAGGCTCCCGACTAGGAACCTATGGAAATTTCTAGTTCTACCTACCACTTAGTGGCTGTGAGACCTTTGTCAAGTCACTTTACCTCTCTGATCCTCAGTTGGCTAATGTAGAGAACGATCTCGAGGGGCTACTCTAGATCTCCTTCACCAGCTTTGCTGGCACTGGGGGCTGCTGCTGGTACATACGCCTGCCATCTGGGGGGGATTCCGATGCACCAGAAGACCACATCGCCTGACACTGGGGAGGGGTGTGTTTTTCAGAAAAGAATTTCTCTGTAGGAGGAAGCAAAAGTGTGCGGAAAACGTTCCAGTTGGTGAGGCCGACTGAAAAAAATAGTACTGCAACATCCGAAAGGCTTGGATAAATTCACAGCTGACAGTTTACTAAAGGACTCAAGGGCATTTGGGTTTTTGCGTCCCATGATGTCCTTGTCCAAGTCCGAGGAATCGGGCCTCACCCACAGCGTGGCATATTCATACTCTTGTGTTCTCATGTCCTTCAAATGCTCTGGCCCAAGTCCCTGCAGCCACAGAGGCATGCCCACACCTTCTCCCATATCCTGAAACCACCGCCCAAAAGCGGGCAAGGTGATCTGCCAGATGAAGCCCAGCGGCTTCCGGGCTTCGGGCTCCGGGCTTCCGGCGAGCAGACAGGAAGCTGCTTCTCGGCTCCGCCCCCGCTCTCGCCACTTCCTGTCCCCAACTGCAGTGTGGGCTCAGCTCCCCGGGGAGTGTAAGTCCTAGGCCCCTCGCTCTGGCCCTATGTCCTGATGCCGTGGAAAGGGTAAGGCCGGCATTTTTCAATCCTGCCACCACACTGCAGGTAGGAGTGGAGCCTTCCCCAATGGTGTTTTCCTCCTGCTTCTCTTCTGCTCAGAATGCCTCCACCTGCTTGCTGTTTTGAGCCCAAATTCATGGCCCGACCTTCAAAGGGAAGTTACCATGAGTGGACACTGGCTATGTGCCAGGCATGGAAGCCAAGCCTGGTCATACCCCCTGAACCCAGTAGCTAGTCTAGGTTAGGCTCAAATGAATGAGTGAAGAAGTCCTCAGAACAGCCCTGAAGGGCAGGTGCTTTTATTCCCTGTTCTACCAATTAGGAGACTGAGGCACAGGGAAGTTAAATAACTTGCCCAAGGTCATGGTTAATAAGAGGAAGAGTCGGGATTCAAACCCAGGTCTGTCTGACTCCGAATCCTGGAGACGCTCTGTATCTATGGTTCTTCAGGTCTCTCCCTCCCTCCCGGGGGGCGGTTCTGGCCTAGCAGACACAGCCCTGTGATATTCTGGGTTCCAGTTATTCCTGCGGAGGCGGCTACAGCCCTTGGGGGGGGGGAGCGCCTATGCCGGCCGCGCCGTCCACAAGTGGCTTGTCGCATCCAGAGGCCTGGCCGGGTAATAAGGCGCTGCCCCTGGGAGCTTCCACAGCCTTCCCGGGATAAGCAGACCACTGGCCGGTCCCAACCCCTGGTACAGCCGGGGAGAGGCACCCCCTAGAAGCTCTGGTGGTGGAAGGATTTCCTTCCAGGCTCCTGCCGCGCAGCCAGGAACCAGGTCGGCGGCGATCGGGGACGGGGGCGCCGCCTTCCCACAGGAGGGACGCCTCGCATTCGGCACTCCGCGGCCACGACACCTGCTGACCCCTTGTGGGCAGAGTGTGAATGCGCTGTGGCCAGACAGCCTTCCAGCGCCAGCCCCGCGGCCGCTTGCCTCCCGGGAGCCGGGCTCCCTCGTCTTCCTGTCCTTCGGCAGCCGGTTTACCAGGCTTACCAGGTTTGACTCGTCTCTGACAGTGCCGAAGCAGGTAGGTCTCTGGACCTTGGCTTCTTTCCCTGTCAAATGGGGATTTAAAAAAAAAAAAAAGACCCCCACCATATTTTAAGACACGAGGAAAAGCTTCAACTGGGGGGAAATGTAAATTCAAGACGCCAAAGGCCCCCAGTGCACACTCAAGAAATTCTTGGTGCCTGGCCAGAGTGATCAGAGATCATTCGACGATATGAATCAACCCTTTTCATGTCACAGCACATCCAGAAAATACTTGGCTAGCACACTGGGAGAGAAAGGAAGAGGCTTCTGTGGATCAGAGCTGCCCCAGGCTCACGGCCCAGCTAGCCCCAAGGCCAAGGGCGCGGACAATGCTGCAATCCTGAGCTGTCCGCGCCAGAGACAGAAGCGGTGGCCGAAGCGGCGGCGAGCCTTGCTGACATTCTCTTTCCCCTCTTTCCTGGGGTGGGAGGCCCTGCTCGCCGAGACTCGGGGGGGAGTGGTCGCTGAGCCACGGGCAAGGCTCTTCTCTGCCAGGCTGTGGCCACAGCGTGGCCGGCTCGCTTGCGCTCCCCTCCTAATGCAGGAAGGTGAGGCCATCCCAGCCAGCCGCAGAGCTCGGGGCAAGCAAAATCCTGAGAGGGGGCACCTGCCTTCGGTCTCCTCCCAAGCTTCTCGTTCTCTTTCCTCCTCCTGCTAGCCCTCCGTGCCTCATTGACTCATCCACCCCCCAAGCCCTTAATAAGTGGCGACCAGTGGCCAAACCCCGTGCCCGGTACTGGGACTGCGGGATGGAACTGTTGGCTTCAAGGAACTCAGTCCGGTGGAAAGAAAGACCTGGAAGGAGAGGCAGTGAAGAAGGTGCCCTAAGTCTAATGGATGTCTGCAAAGAGGAGGGAAAACCCAGGGGCCAGAGACAGCCTCAGAGAGCCTGGGAAGTTTGCAAGGACACTTGCAGCATAGATGGGGCCTGGAGGAGGGAAGAGGAGCCCGGGGAGTAATGAGGCAGCTTTCCAGAGAGAAGGACATGCACAAAGGAGGCTTTGAGACATGGAGAATGAAGCATGTTCAAAGCACTTCAAGTAGTCCAGTTGTTCGAGAATATAAACCACTAGATGGGGTCGGGGTAGGGGGGTGAGGAAGCCAGGCAGGCGGTAGCCAGATGAGAGAGGTGCCAATTACAGGAGTTTTTACTTCATTCTAAAGGCCACAAGGGGCCGCTGAGGCATTTTGAACAGGGGAGCCCCACGATCCCAATGCCTTCGAAGGAACACTTCTCTGGTGGCAGAGGCAAGGGCGAGTGTCAAGGCAGAGAGGCTGCTGAGGAGGCTTGTTGCAGTCATTCATTTGAGTTATACGGATCCAAAGCTCGAACTAGGACATTGTCAGTGAGGGCGGGAAAGAGGGATTCGAGAACCTTCGAATGAGCAGAATCAACAGACCATGATTGTTGTGGAGAAGGTGACGGGGGAGAGGGGTCATGCCGAGAACAGTGGCAGTTTTCCGGCTCGAGTCACTGGGTACGCGGTGGTCCCATTCACTGAGATTGGAACACAGGGAGGACGCAGGCTGGGGCAGGGGTGGAGACGAGCGCCATGGCGTTGAGGTACTTGTGGGACGTCAAGGGGGGAATGTCTCATAGCTTGGCCTGGAGATAGGAATTTGGACACCTTCGACCTATGGGGGTGGTTGAAGCCATGGTCATGAATGACTTTCAGAATAAGGAGAGAAGAGGACTAAGGGTGGAGCTCTGGACATCACACCATTCAAGGAACGTAAAGAAAATGGGAGAGAGCCGCGTGTCCTGGAAATGAAGAGAGGAGAGAGTGGCCATCAGAACCAGATGCCCCAGAGAAGTCAAATGAGACAGGGCCGAAGCCAGACGGCAGCGGGCCAGTCCCAGAAGCTTACACTGCGAAGGGGAAGAAAGAACAGAAGCTCGAAGGGGGCTCTGTGTCAAAGGAGGTTTTTGTTGAAGATAGTTGTTCAGGTTTCCATGCCGAGGGCAAGAGATGGAGGGGGTGGGGAGGTTGAAGCTTCGGGAAAGAGAGAGGAAATGAGTGAGTGATGGAGCAGGGCCCAAGGGGAGGTGAGGGGGACTGGACCCCAGCACACCGGGGAGGTGGGTCTCAGCCTTGGGCAGGAGGAGGGGGTGGGGGTAGGAGAAGAGAGTGTGGCAGGTCGGGTTTGCTGAAAAGCCAATTCTTTCTATTTTAAGATTTTATTTATTTACTTGAGGGAGAGATCACAAGTGGGGGGGCAGAGGGAGAGGGAGAAGCAGGCTCCCCGCTGAGCAGGGAGCCCGAAGCGGGGCTCAATCCCAGGACCCTGGGATCATGACCCGAGCTGAGGGCAGACGCTTCACGACTGAGCCACCCAGGCGCCCCAAGAAGCCAATTCTGAGATCAAGATCAGCAGGTTTATTAGGGAGTGCTCTTAGGAGCACTTCCACCACCCATGGAAGGGAAGGAATGGGAGCAGGATGGGAGGAAGGAGATGTTGAGCTGCAAGGTCGGTTCCCCAAAGCCTCAGGCAGCCCTATGGGAAACTCTGAAGCTAGGAGTGGGGACCAGGGGATTGGGCCTTTATACTCAGTCATTCATGGGGTGCAGGCTGCCCTGGGAAGGGGGCCTGCCCTCGGGCAGAGCAGCTTTCTTCAGCTGAGGCAATCCCCAAAGGGGTCTGAGAGCTGACGGCCATGTACCACAAGCACCACTGAGTCCAGTCCTCAAGGGGGTCCCAGGAGCACACCCAGTGCCGACGACAGAGAGGAAGGGGGCGCTGCTGCATTTGAGTTGAATCTGTGGGCCAGCCGGTGACACTGAAGAGGAGCTGCTCAGGGACAAACGACAGGATTGCCAAGTGGTGTTGGGATCTTAGTGAAAACTAGAGGACGAATCATTTAGGCACGCCCAAATAGTGTTCAGATTTCAAGGTCCCTCATCTTTGGCCACATGGATCCGCCCTCTCTCCCTTGGATTAGTTTGTACCAGGAAACGTGCGTATTATTTAGAGAAGAACTGTGTTGCTAAATTCCCCAACTTTTTACCTCAACTACTTCCTTTTTTAAAAGGGTTTATTTTTTTGTTGTAATCTACACCTAACATGGGGCTCCAACGGACAGCCCCCGAGATCAAGAGTCACATGCTCTTCTGGCCAAGCCAGCCTACCTACGCTACTTCCTAAACGGGACTCAGATCCCAGGATTTGGGTAGATAACCATTATTTTTGTTACGACAATCATTACTTATGTTAATGCCAACAATCTAGCTAATAGGCAAATAAAATTATGTGGATATTGCATGTTATAAAAACCACTCAGAAAACTATTTCTGAACGGACAATGAATAAACACTTGTCTCTGAGCAGATGAATGAAAATTACAGGCGTCAGGACTAAATCTAATTAGTAGGCAAATACAATATGTAGAAAATGACAAAGGAAAACTAATTATAAAGCTACAAAGGAAAACCCACGACGGTGGTGACCCGACATAGAACCGGAGGCTCATCAGGTACTAGAGTGACAAAAGAGAAGTATGCTGCTTAATTACATGGGCTTTCTGAATCCATACAGGAATGACATAGATGACCGTTCAGAAACAGTGCGGTCTGTTCTGAGAAGAAAGGGTCCCCGCATGGCGGGGGGGTGGCGCAGAATGAGAGCCCCCCTCAGCTTACAGGGCGGGGCCAGGCCACCAACTGTGCCTCACTCAGGAAGACAGCTTGCCGCCCCTGAGCAACTCTGAGTGAGTAGCAACGACTTTTCTAACCGGCCGTAGCAATAGGGTTCCTAGGACGAAATGAAATATCCAATTCAAGAACAAAGTCAGCCTTGATGACGGGGCCTCACCCTGTGTCCCCACACAGGTTTGCCGCCGAGCATGCATTTTAACAAAGGCTTTGTCGATAGGGCGATGAGTGACTCTGATTGCAGGAACATTAGGACAGAGAGAGTGGCAGACCGGGAGGGGAGCTATTTAGGAGGGATCACCTTGGTGTGCCCTAAATCATTCTAGATACAAGGGGAGTCAGTCCTGCTGCCAAGCCTGGCCTTAGGGGAGAGATGGGGCTACCTACAGCTTCTAGGGGCAGATCCCTCCTAGTAGATACCATTTTCTAGCTCTTGCCGCCAGCCTGCCAGACCACTAGGTGTGAGTTCTGGGAGTGCCAACTCTTGTTCGCCATCCCATACCTCCTAACCCTGGAAACACACGCACGCGCGCCCACACACTCACACACATGCACACACAAACACATGCACACACACATCCCACAGGTGATCTTCTGAATCTCTAATGACAGTACCTACCTTACCATGTTCCAGACCATCTACTAGGGGTTTTGCCTTGTCTTTTCCCCTCGAGAACCCTATAAAGTAGGCACTGCTGTGTTCCCCACTTTATAGATGAGGACATAGATGCAAAGACGTAAAGTGATCTGTCCAAGGTCACAGGCAAGCTGAAGGTAAGGTTGTGCGTTTCCCATAGACTATTATGCCTCCCACAGTTTGAGTAGATTCCTCCCACAGACCGGTGATTCCTAACCATTCTTTCTTTCTTTCAAGATTTTATTTTTTTATTTGAGAGAGAGAACGAGCAGGGGAGAGAGGCAGAGGGAGAGGAAGAAACAGGCTCCCTGCTGAGCAAGGAGCCCGATGCAGGACTCCATCCCAGGACTCCAGGATCATGATCTGAGTCAAAGGCAGACGCTTAACCAACTGAGCCACCCAGGTGCCCTTCTTTTTTTTTTTTGTAAGATTTTATTTATTTATTTGAGAGAGAGAGAGCATGAGCAGCGAGGAGAGGGAGAAGCAGACTCCCAGAAGAGGGAGAGCAGGGAGCCCAACTCCGGGCTCGAATTCAGGACCCTGGGATCATGACCTGAGCTGAAGGCAGACGCTTAACCGACTAAGCCACCCAGGCGTCCCTAACCATTCTCTCTTCATGGGCCCCTCTGGTGAAATCAGTGACTCCCCTTCACAGAAAAATGCCCATCTCTCGCATGCACACAAAACATATTTAATTTCAAGGAGTGCAGGGACTCTCTGAAGCTCAACCTGAACCCTGTGGAACCCAGTTTAAGGACCTCTGTTGTAGGCTAGTCCACTCCCAGGAAGCAGTTTGTCCCAGACCCAGCTTGGCTCATCGTGCCCCTAGCTTCCTCTGGGAGAGCTGACGTCCCGGCTTGGGGGCTACCCTCACAGCTGGGGTTCAGAATGCTCGGGCTTTGTAACCCGGCACTCGCGACCTCCTCTCCCCGCCCCCCCCCCCCCGACCCCGTGAGGTTTCTGGTGGGCTGGCCCAGCCGCGGGCCAGAGAAAAGAAAGCTCTAAGCTGTTCCACAACGAGATCGGGGCACTGGGCTCGGACTGCGGAAGCCGAGAGGGAGGGAAATCGAGCTCCCGGGCAGAGCCGGTGAAAACAGGTGAGGCCAAGGGCGCCCCGGGCCCTGCCACAGGTCAGAACTGGAAATGGAAGTCGAGAAAGGATACAAGGGGGCCCGCAGAGGGAGACTCGCTTGAGGGCCTGTAGGGTGGGTGCTGCGGTGTGGCTTCCCCTCCCAGAAGGGCAGTAGATGTGAGCCGTTCCAGAGCTCCAAGAGCTGGCTGTGCGGCAGAGCCGTGCGAGATTCCCCTCCGAGCTCAGGACAGAGGGGGCGACCCCGTCTGCGGCTCGTGCACGAAGCAACAGGTCGCCCGGCACCCGTGCTACGCACTTGACAAATGCGAACCCGCTCAGTGCTCCCAGCTCCAGGGGAGGTGGGTACTACCGTCGCCTCCGCTCGACAGATGGGGAGCCCTGAAGCCCGGGTGGGGGTGGGGGGTCAGGCGACGTGCCTGAACTTACACAGCGAGTAAGAGGCAGAGCGGGCTTCCAACTCCGGCCGTCCCGGCTCGGCACCACGGAGCTCGGCGGAGAGCGGGACCAGGGGCCGCGCCCGCGACGGGCCAGGGAGCCGGGAGCGGCGCACACGCACACGCAGACGCGGTCTCTGCCCCGGAGGGGCGCACGCCTAGCGGGCCACAGGTGACCCCGGCCCGATGGCATGCGTGTCCCCACCAGGGCGGGGAGGCTATGGCCGTGCTCCAGAGTGGCCGGGGGTGGGGGGTGTGGAGGGGGGCGGCCCAGGCTCCAGAGCGGCAGCCTGCAGCTTGCAGGGGGTCGGAAGCAGATACCTGGAGGGAAGAGCGTTCCAGGCGGGGGAAGGGCAAAGGCGAAGGCCTCAGGCGGGGAATGTGCCAGGCGTGTGTGAGAGCCCCTGACGGGACCGCAGGGGCTGGAGGGGAGTGAGTGCAGGGCCATCTCGTAGTAGGAGCTGGCGGTCAGAATGAATGAACGAGTACTGGCGATTGTGCGTGGTGCCTACGAGCAGGGGGAACCAAAGTGGTTCCCCAGCTTGGAAGCCCTCCAAATCGTGCTGGGACTCCCTGGGGGAGGGTGGGAGGCCCCACAGGAAACTCTATTAATAACTCGCTCTCTCCAGAGCTCCATTCCAAAGGCATGACTGGATTCGCTCCTCCACCCCCGACCCCCAGCCACCCGGGAGGACAGGCAGGGGCTTCCTGGAAGCTCATCCTCCCTCTCGGTCTGAGGCTGGGGCTGAGCCGGCAGGAGCAAGCTGAGATTAAGACCTGACCTTTCGGGGCGCCTGGCTGGCTCAGTCGGTAGAGCATGAGACTCTTTACCAAAAAAAAAAAAAAAAAAAGACGACCTTTAGAGTTTACAGTCTACCCTTCCACCTCCAGAGAGTACTCCGCTCACTCGTCCTCTTTGAGCCTGCGATGGAGGCCATGATGGGCTGGGCCCACCTGTTCCCTCTGGTCCTTCTGAGAGGAAAAAAACCCTTTCAGTGAGGGTCTTTAGACAGCAAATTCTCTTTCAGAGTCCTACTTTCCCACTTCCCTCCCTCTCTCTGGCTCTACCTTCAGAGGCAAAAAGAGTAAGTGGCCTTGCCCTCCTTGTGGGATGTCTGTGTCTCAGTCCCAAAGTCAAACCCTCTGTTGTCTAGAAGATGATTTGTAGTTCTCTAGAGATTTTGGACATGAGCTTTATACTTTCCTGTATTAGAAATATCTTCGCCCGCTCTGTGGTTTGCTATTACACTCTCTTAATGGTGGTTTTTTTGTTTTTGTTTTTTATGAACGGAAGCTCTTAATTTTAATGTAGCCAAATGCATACATCTTTTATGGTTAGTGCTTTTTGTGTTTTGATTGAAAAGTCTTTCATTTCCCAAAAATAATGAAAATATTTTGCTATATTATTTCCTAGACTTTTTTTTAGAAGTTTTATTTGTTTTGTTTAAAGATTCTATTTGACAGAGAGAGCGCAGGCGCACAAGCAGGGGAGTGGCAAGCAGAGCGAGAGGGAGAAGCAGGCTTCCCGCGGAGCAGGGAGCCCGATGGAGGGCTCGATCCCAGGACCCCAAGATCATGACCCGAGCGAAAGGCAGCCGCTTAACGACTGAGCCACCCAGGCGCCCCTAGAAGTTTTTTTGTTTTTTTTTAAGTAAACTCTACACCCAGTGTGGGGCTTGAACACATGACCCTGACATCAAGAGTTGCATTCTCTACCAACTGAACCAGCCAGGCACCCCATTTTCTAGAAGTTTTTTTTTATTTAACCTTGCTCAAAATTGCTCATTTAGATCTATGATTTATCTGGAATTGATATTTATGGATAATATGAGGTAGTGGTCAAGTTTTCTTTTTGCCATATGGCTAGATAATTGTCCTAGCAAAGTTTATTGGAAAAAAAAAAAATCCTTTTCCCACTGAAGAGCAATGGCACCTTTGTTATATAGCGGTTATATCTGTGTGGGTCTGTTTCTGGATTCCCTATTCTGTTCTATTGGTCTATTTGCCTATCACTGGGCCAACATCATATTGTTTTAATTACTTCTGCTATATAATAAGATAATATCTAGTAGAACTATCTTCCCACCTAGTTCTTCAAGAGTGCCTTGGCTATTCTTGGACCTTTTCCATAGAATTTATTTTTTTAAAGATTTTATTTATTTGTCAAATAGAGAGAGCACACAAGCAGGGGGAGCAGCAGGCAGAGGGAGAGGCAGGCTCCCTACTGAGCAGGGAACCTGGATGCGGGGCTCAATCCCAGGACCCTGGGATCATGACCCGAGCCGAAGGCAGATGCTCAACCGACTGAGCCACCCAGACGTCCCAAGAATTTAAATTACCTTGTCAAGCTCCCCCTGCCCCCAAACACACACACACATACAAATGTTGGGATATTTGAATGGGGTCTCATTGAATCTATAAATCACTCTGCTGAGAACTGATGCCTTAAAGCTATCGAGTCTTCCAACCCATGAATATCACTCCATTCATTTGGGTTTTAATTTTTCTCGATACTCTTCCATATTTTTCTATGTAAAGGCCTTACCCATGTTTTCCTAGATTTATCCCTAGGTATTTTTTATGTTATTATAATGACTTAGTATTTATTAAGTTTCCAAATGCTTGTTGCTTATATAGACAAATACAATTAGTTTTCCATATTGACCACATGTTCAGCAACCTATCTAAATTCATTTATCAATTCAAATGTTTATCCTTCAATTCTTTTGGATATTCTTTGTACACAGTTGTGTCTTCTATAAATGATGACAGCATTATTTCTTCCTTTCTAGATCTTTAATCTTTTTGTTTCTTTTTCTTCTTTTATTGCACTGGCTAGGCTTTCCAATACAATAGTAACAGAGGGAATCCTTGTCTCATTTCCAATTTCAGGAGGCAAGCTTTTAAGTATGATACTTCCTGTATAATTTTTTGTAGATACCTTTGATCATAATTAAGAATTTTTCTTCTATTCCTAGTCCCTTACTCCCGTGTGTATCCTTACAGTAAATCCCAATTATTTAAGATAACTTGAGTATCTGTTCCTAATATCCAAAAAAAACCTAATTAAAACAATGACCATTTTGTCACTTCCTTTAAAATATTTATTCCTCTCAATTTTCTTATTTTATTCAGTAAGGTAGAACATCCAGAATAATATTGAGTAATAGCAATGATGGCAGGCATCCTGGTCTCATTCCTAACATTAATGAAAATGCCTCTAGGATATCATCTAAATTTTACTTGTTAGTATCTTATTTAGAACTTTAAAACATCTATATTCAGGATTTTTTATATGTATATTTTTAGGTGAGATTGGTCCACACATTTCGTTTTCCTGCTATCATTGTTAGGTTTGGTATCAGTTATCCTATTTTCATATAAAGAATTGGGGGAAATGACCTTTTTCTAGTCTCTAAAACAGTTAAAGAACTGTCTATTCATTGAAGTTCTGCTAGAACTCAATGACACATTTTCATTACCCAGAGATCACCGCTGTTAGTATCTTAACGCATATCCTTCCAGATCTTCCCCCTCCCCGTGTATGTGTATATACACATGAACAGATATATAATAAACCAAGTAAGATCACTCCATATACTGTTCTGTAAACTGCTTTTTTCAGCCAATAGTCTTCACAATTTTAATAAATTTTCATCTCATCTAATCCCACATATTTATATTTTTCCAGTTGACCCTGAAATGACTATCCAAAGCATAACCCAATCCACAACAAGGCATTAATTGCATCTGATTGGTTTTTTTAAAAATATTTATTTATTTGTCAGAGACAGAGAAAGAGAGCACAAGCAGGGGGAGTGGCAGGCAGAGGGAGAAGCAGGCTTCCCGCTGAGCATGGAGCCCAAGGCGGGGCTTGATCCGGGGACTCTGGATCATGACCTGAGCTGAAGGCAGATGCTTCACCGACTGAGCCACCCAGGTGCCCTGCATCTGATTGTTTTGAAAAGGAAAGTTTTTCTAACAATTATATCTGCCTTATAATGTAAATGGCTGCTTTGGGAAATGGTAAGACTGGAGACTCTCAAGCACTGAGACATGGACCAATGTGTCTGGGGGGCTGCCCGGAGAATTCCGGCACATGGGAGGTTAGAGCACATGACTTTTAAGGTGGTTTTCCAAAGTTGAGTGATGAAGATACTAGGACTGATTTTCTACAAATCGTATGATTGTATCCCTTTTGCCCTGGCTCCTATCCCCTCCTGTCTACTCAGGTAGATTACTCCAGTAATTCTCTCTCCGGCATGATCAATTTCTACTTCTCTCTTGGCTTTTTCCACCAGCATTCAAGTATGCTGTTATTTCTTCCATCTTGAAAATACCTACTGTCAATCTTACTACCCACTCCACCCACATTTCCCCTTTCCTTTTACAGCAAAACTCCAAAAAAAAAAAAAAAAAAAGTCATCTGTATTCACTGCCTCCAATTCCTCTCCTCCCGTTCTCTCTTGAACTCACTCCTGTCAGGCTTTTTTGCTCACACCACTCTATTGAATTGCTCTTGTCAAGGTCACCAATGACCTCCACTAAATGCAGTACTCATTTCCAAGTCCTCATCTTATTTACATGTGCTGGCCATTTGCCTATTTGCTCTCAGAGCCACCCCCCTTCTGCTCTGTTGTGTAGAACAGACAACTACATTTCCCAGGTGCCCTTCCCCTCTGACTTCCGGTCGGGCTTGGCCAATGGGAATTCCTGGCTGAAGACTGGCGAGCAGGAGGGGAGAAGCCAGCCCCTTCCTTCCCTCTGTGTGGAGGGTCGTCTGTAACAGTGACTGCCTCTCTTCCATGGCTCCCCCTAGATAGGCCCTCCCTCCACAGACCAAGGTCCTGCTGGGCCGGCCTGCTTCTGCTTCTGCTGGGTGGTCCCTGATCCTGGACTTGAGTACCACCACCTTCTATTTTTACCTCCTGTGGAGGTGAAGCAGCTATAAGCTCTAGAGGTGAAGCAGCTTCCTGCCGTTGCTTAATTTCTGGGTTAATTCACCATCTCCACCTTCGCTTCTCAGCACTTCCTGAAAAGAACAGCTCTCACCTGAGTAACCAATTCCTCATGTTAAGTTCTTTCTGTTTAAAATTCTGTGTGGTTTCTGTTTTCTAACTGGCCCCTGGCTGAAAGAAAACATCCACTACTTAGGAGCGCCTGGGTGGCTCAGTCGTCAAACGCTGCCTTCAGCTCAGGTCATGATCCCAGGGATCGAGGCCCGCATCGGGCTCCCTGCTTGGCGGGAAGCCTGCTTCTCCCTCTCCCACTCCCCCTGCTTGTGTTCCCTCTCTCGCTGTGTCTCTGTCAAATAAATAAATAAAATCTTAAAAAAAAAAAAAATCCACTTCTCTTAGCTTTCAGGATGGTTCCCTCTGCTTCCCTCCAACCTTACTAGCCTAAGTAATAGTAAGCCTAAACTTACTATTTCTATTCAGTCTTCTTGGCTGATTTCTCCTCATCTCCTCATCAAGATCCCATTAAATGTTGGGAGTGCCCCAGGATTCAGTCCTTGCATCCATGCTCTTTGCCATTTATACTTACGTCTTTGGGACTCTCATCCTGGCTCGTGGCTTTGAATAACATCTATCTACCAAAACCTCCCAAATTTCTCTCTCTAGCTAGACCTCCCCAGTTGAGCTCCAGACTACATAGCCAACTGCCTACTTGATGTCTCCACTTTGATAGCCAGTAGGCATTTCAAACATAACACATCCGTCCAAACAGTGTTTGGCTTTCCCCCGCAAAAGCTATCCCTCTCCATCTCAGTAAATGGCACTTCGATTCACCTAGTTATTCTAGCCACAAATCAAGAAGTTGTCCTTGATTTCCCTCTTCCCCTCACTTCCCATGTCCAATCCATCAGCTCGTCCTGATAACAACCCCCCCCCCCAAACACATCTCCATTCACTTTCTCCAACTCTTCCTTTCCTACCCTGGCCCAACCGCTCTCATCGCTCGTCTGGGCTACGACTGTCGTCTGATTGGTCTCCCTGCTTCCATTCCGGCCCCCCAATGACAAACCATTTTCTGTGTGGCAGCTAGATTCATTTTAAAGCATAAATCATGTTACTCTTCTGCCTAAAAGTCTCCAATAATTTCCCCACTGTGCCTTTAAGGTCCAAACTCCTTGTTTGGGCCTGCAAGGCTGTATATGGCCGGGCTCCTGCTCACTCCTGTGACCGCACCTCTTGCTGCATGCTCGTTCTCTCACTCAGTGCAATCTAGTCCTACTGGCCTTCTTTCTGTTCCTCCAACATGCTCAGCTCACCACTCCGCAGGGCCCTCGTATTTCCTATTGCCCTCATCTGGGTTGCTGTCCCCTCCCATCCTTAGCTGGCTGAAATCTTTCTCATCCTTCAGGTCTGAGAGGATTAACGGCCCCTCCTCAGAGTCCATCCCTGGTCACCGGTCATTCTCTGTCACATCACGCTATTTTAACTGATCCATTTCGTGTTTACTTGTCTGGCACCCCTGCCCCCGAACGTGAGCTCCTTTGTTCTCCACTCTGTCCCAAACTCCTCATGCGAAATCTAGCACCATAACAGCTACTCAGTATAAAGTAGTTGATTGAGGAAGGTACCAGAGTAGCCTTGAGCAGGAAGCGGGCTACCTCTTCCTCCGGGACTGGAAGAAGAGAAGGTCGGGAATGGATGCAACTAAGGATGCCACTATGCCCTCGATGCTTTGGGAAGAAAAATGTCTGCTGCGAGAGGGGGGGGGCTTGCAGGCAGAGAGGTTGGGGGAAAGCACTGAAGGCTCTGAATTGTTCCAGAGGAAAACGGGAGGGCTGCTGACGCAAACACACGGGAGGATCGGCTAGCTGTGGCGGGACCCCATCTGATATGAAACCAGATATTCATGATGTCGGACTCCACCCACTTACAGGATCTGGACACTCATCTATTTGGGCAAGAGGTCAGAGAAAGCAGATTGTGGGGCTGCTGCTAAACTGGGAGTTTGCAGGGCAGATGGTATAATATTAAAAGGAGGTAAGGGGCGCCTGGGTGGCTCAGTTGTTAAGCGTCTGCCTGCGGCTCAGGTCATGGTCCCAGGGTCCTGGGATCGAGCCCCGCATCGGGCTCCCTGCTCGGCGGGAAGCCTGCTTCTCTCTCTCCCACTCTCCCTGCTTGTGTTCCCTCTCTCGCTGTGTCTCTGTCAAGTGAATAAATAAAATCTTTAAAAAAAAAAAAAAAGGAGGTAAGATTTATCTATTTATGTTTCCAATGAAGCACGGTTGCTGTAACAGAAAGCAAGTCCAGAGTATTGATCAGAATGCTTGATAATTAGGAATTGTTGGCAGCGGCTTAGAATATTTGGGCAGAAGAGCGCTACTGTATAAATTGGTGTAAATTTTTTTTAAAGAACTGTAGGCCTGGCCTCTGCACACCAGACTCTAATCACTGTCATTGCCTCTCACCCACTTCCCAGACCTGCTGTAACTCCATACCGGCTTACCTCGAGACCTCTGAGCCAAGAGACAATAATGTGTCCCCTGGACACTGCCACAAATACATATTATGAATTTTCCTTACGGCCTTCCCCAAAAGGTCCGGCACCTACTGACCACAGTTCCTGTCAGCTAGAGAAGGAGAGCCAGAACACAACCACACGATAAGTCAGACTGGGGGCTCAGAGCAGGGGGTCAGGAGATAAATGGAATTTCAGCCAGAGTTTGTATCAGAATAGGTCTCAGGGAGTTTGCAGATCCACTCGGAGATTATTTTCCTTGTTTAAAAGGAAGTAAGGCTTGGGGCACCTGGCTGGCTCAGTTGATAGAGCACGTGACTCTGGGTCTCGGGGTTGTGAGTTTGAGCCCCATGTTGGGTGTAGAGATTAAAAAATAAATTAAAATTAAAACAATAAAAAAAAGAGGTAAGGTTTACAATAGCACCAGAAAAAAACCCAAGTATTTAGATATAAATTTAAACAAAATATTTGCCAGATCTGTACAAGAAAACTACAAAACACTGATGATGGAAATCAAAGATCTAAATAAATGGAGAGATAACTGTGTTCATGGGTTAGAAAATGCACTATTATTAAGATGTCCATTCTCTCCAACTTGGTCTTTAGTTTTTACACAATTCCAATCAAAATTCCAGGAAGAATTTCAGAGATACCAACAAGCTGATTCTAAGATGTATATGGAAAGGCAAAGGAACTAGAATAACCAAAGCGATTTTTAAAAAGAGCAAAGCTGGACAAGTCATCCTACCCAATTTCAAGACTCACTACAAAGCTATAAGAACCAAGGCAAGCCAGTGTGGTATTAGCGCAAGCATAGACAACAGACAAAAGAGAAAGTCCAAAAATACAGTTAATTGACTTTTGACAAAGGTACAAAGGCAACTGAATAGAGAAAGGAAAGTCTTTTCAGCAGATGGTGCTGCAACAACTGGATGTCTATATGCAAAAAAAAAAAAAAAATGGGGTGCCTGGGTGGCTCAGTCGTTAAGCGTCTGCCTTCGGCTCGGGCCATGATCCCGGGGTCCTGGGCTCCCTTCTCCACGGGAAGCCTGCTTCTCCCTCTCCCACTCCCCCTGCTTGTGTTCCCTCTCTCACTTGTGTCTCTGTCAAATAAATAAATAAAATCTTAAAAAAAAAAGAACCTCTACACATGCATCACACCTTATACAAAAATGAATTCAAAATGGGGGCGCCTGGGTGGCTCAGTTGGTTGAGCGTCTAATTTTTTATTTCAGCTCAGGTCATGATCTCAGGGTCATGAGACCAAGCCCCACATCAGGCTCCATGCTCAGCGGGAAGTCTGCTTGAGATTCTCTCCCTCTCCTGGCTCGCTCTCGCTTTCTCTAAAATAAAAATAAATCTTTTTTAAAAAATTAATTCAAAATGGATCGCAGACCTAAATGTAACATATAAAACTTACAGAAGAAAATCTGCATGATCCTGGGTCATGAAAACTACTATCCTATTAAGAAAATAAAAAGACAACCACCACCCTGGGAGATATTGCAAATCACATGTCTGATAAAAGATTTGTATCTAGACTATACAAAGAGCTCTTAAAACCCAACAATAAAAAAACAAACCCAATTTAAAAATGGGCAAAAGATCTGAAGAGATGCTTCTTCAAAGAAGACATACGGGGCACCTGGGTGGCTCAGTTGGTTAAACGACTGCCTTCGGCTCAGGTCGTGATCCTGGAGTCCCGGAATCGAGTCCCGCATCGGGCTCCCTGCTTGGCGGGGAGTCTGCTTCTCCCTCTGACCCTACCCCCTCTTGTGCTCTCTCTCTCTCAAATAAATATATAAAATCTTAAAAAAAAAAAAAGACATATGGATGGAAAATTAGCTAATAAAAATATGTTTAAGACAACAAATCAAATAATCCAATTAAAATAACTAGACCTTTCTCCAAAGATATTATACAAATGGCCAAGAATCATATGAAAAGTTACTCAACATCAATAATTGTGGGGCGCCTGAGTGGCTCAGTCAGTTAAGCATCTGCCTTTGGCTCAGGTCATGATCCCAGGGTCCTGGGATTGAGCCCCGCATTGGGCTCCCTGCTCAGCAGGGAGTCTGCTTCTCTCTCTGCCTCTGCCCTTCCCTCCCACTTATTCTCTTTCTCAAATAAGTAAATAAAATCTTTTTAAAAAATTAAACATAGAATTACCATATGATCCAGAAATCCCACTTCTGGGTATTTGCCCAAAGATTTGAAAGCAGGGTTGCAAAGACATCAGCTGTCATTAGGGAGATGCAAATTCAAAAGCACAAGATACCACTGAGAAACTGTCATGGATCAGAGGAGACTAAAGAGACATGGCAGCTAAATGCAGTGTGCGATCGTGAATGGGGTCCTCGAACAGAAAGAGGACATAGTGGAACAGCTAGTGAAATCCAAATAAAGTGTGTGGCTTAAGATTATTGCACCAATGTTAACTTCTTAAGTTTTGGGCACTGTACTATGGTTTTATATATATTAGTCTGCTTGGGCTGCTATAACCAAATACCATAGACGTATGGTGGTGTAAACAACAGACATTTATTTCTCACAGTTCTGGAGACTGGGAAGTCCAAGGTCCAGGTGTCAGCTGATTCAGTTCCTAGTGAGAGCTCTTTTCCTGGCTTGCAGATGGCCGCCTTCTTGCCATGTCTTCATGTGGTAGAGGGAGAGGCAGGTAGAAAGAGAGAGAGCTCTCTGGTCTTTTCTTCTAAGGGTACTAATCCCATCATGAGGGTCCCATCTCATGACCTCATCTAAACCTAATTACTTCCCAAAGGCTCATCTCCAAATCCCATCACACTGGGGGTTAGGGCTTCAACATAAGAATTTTGGAGAGGACATGTTCAGCCCAAAGCATTATATAAGATGTTAATATTAGGGAACCTGAGTGAAGAGTATACAGGAGCTCTCTGGACTATCTCTGGAACTCTTCTGTACATCTAAAAGGATTCAGAGAGTTTAAGGTAAAAAAACCCAAGGTCAGAGGCACCTGGCTGGCTCAGTCAGTACAGTGTGTGACTCTTGATCTCAGGGTTGTGAGTTCAAGCCCCACGTTGGGCATATAGAGCCCACTTTAAAAAAAAAGAACAAATGGGGCGCCTGGGTGGCTCAGTCATTAAGCGTCTGCCTTCGGCTCAGGTCATGATCCCAGGGTCCTGGGATCAAGCCCTCTCCCTCTCCCACTCCCACTACTTGTGTTCCCTCTCTCGCTCTGTCAAATAAACAAATAAAATCTTTTTTTTTTTTTTTTAAGATTTTATTTATTTGCGAGAGAGAGAATGAGAGACAGAGAGCATGAGAGGGAGGAGGGTCAGAGGGAGAAGCAGACTCCCCGCCGAGCAGGGAGCCCGATGCGGGACTCGATCCCGGGACTCCAGGATCATGACCTGAGCTGAAGGCAGTCGCATAACCAACTGAGCCACCCAGGCGCCCACAAATAAAATCTTTAAAAAAAAAAAAAAGAACAAACAAACTCAACGTCAGAAGGGTTGAAGGTGAGAGGACTTCAGATCCCCAACCATAGGATCAGACTGGGTCAGAAAGATGATGGGTAGTGACAGAATGGCAATACTGGGAGAAAACAGGAGGATCGAGGTTCTGTGAAGTGTAGAAGCAGGTTTAGTTCATCATAAGTGATGGTTTTTGTTTTCCTGGAGGAGTATCAGATACTAAAAGCTCAAGTGTGATGGACTGTGCTTTGTTATAACTGAGTAAAAAAATGGAGTAGTTGGGGACACCTGGGTGGCTGAGTTGGTTGGGCGTCTGCCTTCGGCTTAGGTCATGATCTCAGGGTCCTGGGATCGAGTCCCACATCGGGCTCCTTGCTCAGCGGGGAGCCTTTTTCTCCCTGTGCCTGCCACTCCCCCTGCTTGTGCTCTCTCTCTGACAAATAAATAAATAAAATCTTTTTAAAAATCTTACAAAAAACAGAGTAGTCAGAGAGGTAAAGCAGCAGCAGAATAAAACATCAAGGAAATTAAAAAGGGAAGCTTTTGCCTTAAGAAAAGGAGGTGGTCCACAGTGATAAGGATCGCAAAATGGTGGAGACAAGCTAGTTTTTAAAAAAGATTTTCAATTTCTCTTATGCAGCAGAATTACACTTCCAAATGTCACTAATTATTAGTGGAAACATTTTATAACATTTTACTATTTTATTACAGTTGACAATCTGCACAAACACAAAAGAAAACAGAGTAAGAGTCTCCAAAATTTCAATATGGCTCTTAGTACTAACATTTTTTTTTTAAAGATTTCATTTATTCATTTGAGACACACAGATATCGAGAGAGAGAGCATAAGCAGGGAGAGAGGCAGAGGGAGAGGGAGAAGCAGGCTCCCGCTGAGCAGGGAGCCCGATGTGGGGCTCGATCCCAGGACCGTGGGATCATGACCTGAGCCGAAGGCAGACACTTAACGACTGAGCCACCCAGGCGCCCCTCTTAGTACTAACATTAAAACACCGTATTTGCTGCTAAAATCCTACAAGAAAATAAAGAGAATAGAGAAACCATGGCATATCATTTTAGTATTTCAATATGAAAGAAGCAAACATTAAAGAGCACATGTTTATTTGGTGCTAATGACATCATGATTTGCAGTCTTTTTTTTTTTTTTAAGATTTTATTTATTTATTTATTTGACAGAGAGACAGACAGAAGAGCACAAGCAGAGGGAGTGGCAGAGGGAGAGGGAGAAGCAGGCTCTGCATCGAGCAGGGAGCCTGATGCGGGACGCGATCCCAGAACCCTGGGATCATGACCTGAGCCAAAGGCAGACGCTTAACCATCTGAGCCACCCAGGCGCCCCATGATTTGCAGTCTTAAAGACGAAGCAAAATGTGTAATTTGAACCAGATGTTAAAATGGTTCAGGGATAGTATCTAAGGACACATATTTCAGAAAATATGTGGAAAGGTGACGACACGTCTGCTACAGGGAGTCCTTTATGTAAGTGTCTCGACAGCGCATTTTACTTGGCTTCTCATCATGAAATTGCTATCTGTTCTCAATATTAGATTAAAAAAAAAAATCCTACAGGAGAAGCAATTCAGCCTAGTTCTATAGTCAGATTTTTGGCTTTATCACTTCTTGGCTATGGGATCTTGGGAAACTTATGCTCTCGGAGCCTCAGATACTCGTTTGTGAAATGAGAATGAGAACAGTTAGACCTATCTCATAGGACTGTCGTCTTGTTTAGATTTGGATAATACCCCGTAAAGTGCTTTCCATGGCACGTGACACTTAGTAAGTACCCATTAAAGAGTATTATCCTCATCGGTAAACTACTGCTATTTTTGATTATAAGTACTGATAAAATAACCATCCTTCACATCTAAAAACAAACAGAACAGGTTTAGTGGAAGTAAGAGCATGAGAGCAGCAATGTTAGGAGGCTGTGATCACAGAAGTCTGGATCGCTCTAGAATCTTGGATCTCAGAGGTTGTGCACATGGCAGCCAGGCTGCAGTCATGGGAATTTGTGGCTAAAGTGGCATAAAGGTAAAGGTCACTGTTTGGAGGGGAGGTCAAGGAATTGTGAGGAGATTATGGTTGGCCATCCACATGCTGCTGAAGTACCTTTCAGAACAAGGACAGGAAGTGAGGTGGGGAGAGGAAGACTCCGTTGCAAAGACCTCACTGGACGCAGGAGAATAACTTGGGAAGATGGTAGCACAGCCACACCCGTGCTTTCCCAGGACCCCGGCCACCCCTCTTTCTCCCAGTTCTTGCTAGCTCACATCTACCCCCCTACTCCAAGCTACTTTGCCTTCCAAAGAAGGAAGGCAGGAAAAAAGCAAAGAAAAATGCCCTATTATTTCCCAACAGCGCCTCACATACATGTCTTGGGCGACTGCTCAGTGCAACCCACCGTAGAGAGTACAAGGAGGTTCAAGGCCCCTTCTGGCCCCGACAGCTTGTAATACAGGTGAAGAGATCAAAACAGGCATGTGACACTCCATACTGCTATCACTGAGATAGCGTGACATGAAATATTTTTTTTATTTTTATTTTTTTTTTTTTTTTTTTTTTTAAATTTTTTTTTTTTTTTTTTTTTTTTTTTAAGATTTTATTTATTTGCGAGAGAGAGAATGAGAGACAGAGAGCATGAGAGGGAGGAGGGTCAGAGGGAGAAGCAGACTCCCTGCCGAGCAGGGAGCCCGATGTGGGACTCGATCCCGGGACTCCAGGATCATGACCTGAGCCGAAGGCAGTCGCTTAACCAACTGAGCCACCCAGGCGCCCCTATTTTTTTTATTTTTAAAGATTTTACTTATTTATTTGAGAGAGAGAGAGCGTGAGAGAAAATGAGAGAGAGCATGAGTCGGGGAGGGGCAGATGGAGAGGGAGAGGCAGACTCCCGCGGGGCTCGATCCTCAGGATCATGACTGAGCCAAAGGCAGATGCTTAACTGACCGAGCCACCCCGGCACCCCTTAATATTTAAATAGACAACACTCCTCTACAAATAGCAAATGTGAAATACAAGCTAGCCAACAGATACTTTTGTTTTGTCTCAGTATCATTTCTTACTCTAGGTCTCCCTCCCCTACCCACATACGGAAGCAGTACTCTTCGTAGCTGCCTAACGGACGCTAGTTACCTTGGGTTGCTTAATGCGAGCCCGTTTTCCTTTAGATCTGGGCTACCCTACCCACCCCCCCCTTACTCTAATCTGGCTGTTCCTTCTTTAAGTACAAAGTCCGATAAGGACTCACCTATAACTTTACCATTTGAAGTAAAGGAAGCAAGACTATACCTTCAGGGATCATTTCTGTAGTTTGTTACCAGGGAAGTTTCTCTGAACGTGAAGTTAAAGGAAGCTTTATGTAGATTCTGGCTTTTCATGGATTCTTTTTCTGACAGTAGAGAGATTCAAACCCTAGCCAATTCCTGCCCATCTAAGAATAGAGTCACTTAAAAGAATCAGAGTTGCTGTAACTTTAAATATAATCCATGCCACTTTTTCTATGACACATCATACTACTTTTTTCAAAAATCTATAAACATTTTATTAACTTTGAAGAGGAAATAAGAACAGCTACTTTAGAAACAAGAGACACTCGAGCACTGATGTGTTCATAGAGTTTCCACACAGCTGAAGAAGTTTACATCAAATGGACAAAAAATAGTACAGAAGACCTATATACAGAAAGATTTAGAAAGCCCATCTCTAGAAAGCAGGTCAGATGGACTCAAAGACCTCACCAAAAGTAGGAGGAATCAATGGGAAGCAATGGAAAGCCTTCTGTTGGGGCAAAAACGTGGCCACCTGTCCATGGAGTCAAGAAACGGTTCTTTTTCCTCCTCCTCTAAACGCCTGCCTCCGGTCTGGGTTGAGAGAAGGGTCCTGATCACTTGAACTGGTTGTCAATCAAGGTCCCCTTCATCTTTGCTTTCTTGGCTTCCAGTTCAGCCTGGAAAGGAAGAAAAGTATATGCCCTGAGACGTGCCATAGAAATTCTGACTTTCCTTCCTTCTTCTTACTGCCCAAACACTATCCTTTGGTGTTCATTTAGTACAGAAACTAGAATAGTGGTTGGCAGGTCGTTATGAATCTCTGGCAACCGCTTTCCACCCCTCCTGATATTACGGTACAGACAACGATGGTGTCTGCGTGGTAAAAGGCTGCAGTCGAAGGTGATCAGCGCGGGGCTCCTCCAGCCCCAGGCCCCCCAAAGGGCCAAGGGAATGAATACTGTGGTATACCACTGGCCTATACCTGGCAGAACAGGAAGAGAAACACTGTTCTAGAACGGTGTTACTTCAGGTCGTATGGTCCACGAACTGTTGGTTGCTGGTTCGTGCAAGATACACGTAAAACCGAGTTAGCATTCGGAAACTTACACAGTCATTTGCCAGAGTAATAACAAAATAAAATAATTTAGTAAGAGCACTCGAGGCAAATGCATTTCTGTGGCATTTTATAAATTACAAATCTGTTCTTGACAAATAGGAGACTTAAAAAAAGAAGCAAGCCCCGGTGCTTCCCCTCGGCAAATGTGACAGGCACGGCTCTCAACCACGAAGGCAAGGCAATGCCGCTCCCGAGACCCACCACCTTTGTCAGCGAAGAAGCCTCTCTGGTCATCAGAAGGGCCGGCACAGCCCCTCATGGGGCAGCAACGCAGTGACGTCCGATGGTAAAGAGCTAGCGGAAGCGCATCAGGACCCAGAAGACCCAGCTTGCAGGCGCCATCGAACGGGAAGGGTGCGCGCGCTACGAGGAGCCCGTGGCCGACACAGAAAGTGGGGGCGGCCCCCGTCCCGGCGCTGCCGATGTAGGCCCTGCTGCCCGCCCTCACACCCCGGGAGCGCGTCCACAGACCCCGACCTTCACCTCCTGACCTCGGGCCCCAGGTAGCAGGTGCAGGTACCGTTCTGGTCAGGGCGAGCCGACAAGTCCTCTAACTTCGGGCCTGGAGCCCGTGGTCACTAGACAGGGTATGCCGACCGTTACAGGCCAGGGTGAGACAGCTGGCCGCCAGCTACACCGGTGCCCCCCGGACTTCCTGCAGGAGTTCCCTGAGCGTGGGAGGCTCTCTCAGACCGAGAAATGCCTGCCGCCCTGGGCCACTCACCAGCTCCTGCAGCCGCCTTTTGCTCATGCCCTTGCGCTCCAGCTGCTTTTCGATCACTTTGGCGTTCTGCGCGTACGAGTCGGCGACTTCTCTCTGGGGGAAGAAAAGCAGCACCCGTAAGCCGGCAGTACCAGAGTCAGAGACCGCAGGTGGCAATTCATGCTACTCAGATCTCACAATTATTCCGGAAATGGACTCTGTTCCCTTTAAACTCATCAGCTCTTCAATAATCCAGGAGAGCTCAGGTTTCGGCCGAAACCATTTGAAAAATAACCAATAGCATCTCCCTGTAAACCTCATTATACTGAAGGACCATAAAGGTTAGGAGAGCCTCATAAACCACTCGAGCCGGACTGGACGGGACCCGAAACCGTGGAGTCCAATAGGCTTTACACTCAAGAGGGATGAGGGATTTGCCCCACGAAAGCATCTCAAAACACATTAGGAAAACACCACTGATCCAGTCCAACTCCCCGGTTCTCATTTTACGGATGTCCTCGGGATCCAGGGAGACAGGAACCGGCCCAGGCTCCTCTAGTTTCTTACTAGCAGACTAACGCCTGGGAGCAACATTTCTTTCTTTCTTTCTTTTTTTTAAAGATTTTATTTATTCATTTGACAGAGACACAGCGGGAGAGGGAACACAAGCAGGGGGAGTGGGAGAGGGAGAAGCAGACTCCCCATTGAGCAGGGAGCCCGATGCAGGATTGATCCCAGGACCCTGGGATCGTGACCTGAGCCAAAGGCAGACGCTCAACGACTGAGCCACCCAGGCGCCCCAGGGAGCAACATTTCTAATTACTCCGCTACTCGAATGGGCTGGTTTTAGAGTCCCCGTTCCTTCCGGGCCCACCCCCCAATCCAGTTCCCTTGAGAGCAGAAGCACTCACAGCCTCGATCTCCTCTTCCTCCTCATCAATGGTCGACACCGTGACGGAGCTGAACTTGCCCATGTCTTTCGTCCGTTTGGTCATCATGACCTGGAGTCAGAGGAGGAGGAATCAGTCTCGTTCACTGCAAGAGCCTCTGTGAGCTGCGCATGCGCTCCTGTGTGTGTCCACCCGCGGGCGCGCACACATGACTGGTTGCAGGGGGAGGCGGTTGGGGGGGAGGACACACCTCTTTGGGACAGGCTGGCCTATCTAAAAGTGCCAATGGGGTGGGTTTGTTTTTTTTTTTCTATTTGGATTCTATTTTTCTAACATTTGCCGTCAAGGCTTTTTAAAAGTATATTCAAAAATGAGCCTCCTTCCTTTCGTTTTAACTGTCCACACTGAAAAAAGAAGACATTTCAAAGGAAATCAATGTGAATCAAAACCAGACAATTTCTAGCTTTACTCCTGGGACAGCCGTAGGAAAGAAAAAAGAACGCATACTGGATGTTACATGTAACATCGGCTTACCCATAAAGATGGCGTCCTCTTAATAAAGAATGCATCCATAAAGGGCACTTTCTCATTATAATCTTATTTAAAGATGGAGGGTGATCCGTAGATTCGTAGCTATATAAACCAGTCAGTCTCCTTCAATAATTACCTTCTTAGGAGGCTCTTGTTTCTGAGTATAGATGTTCGTTTTGCCAAAGCCCTGGCCGAACTTGACCACTGCTCCGTCCACAATGAAGGTCACGGGGGCATTCTTAGGCTGGGACTGATAGAAGAGTGGCAGGCCACACCTGCAAAGAGCAGAGCCAATCTCTGGGAAGCTCACAAGCCAAATCCCCGAAACACTGACTCCCAAAGCGTGCTCAGACGCTGGGGAACAGTTTTGTTTGTGGCGTAAACTAAGGATTCACTCCTTCCAGTGTTTCCCAAAACTACTTCGTAAGAATCACTGAGGAATCACTTTAAACAAGTAAGAATTTGTTACAACTGCTGCTTGGATTCCCAGGTCCCTCCTTCCAAAGATCGTGATTCAGCAAATTGGGGAGCTGAGGCCTGGGAACCTGTCACTTTCCTCAGTATCCCAAGTGATTCTTATCATTGGACAAGCTTGGGAAAGGCTGGCCCCTGCCACTGTTTGCTTTCCAGTTAAAGCTGCTGCCATTCTGGGGCACCTGGCTGGCTCAGTTGGGAGAGCATGCGACTCCAGGTCACGGGGTTGTGAGTTCAAGCCCCATGTTGGGTGGAAAGATTACTTAATAAATAAAAATTTTAAAATAATAAAAGTTTCCTAAAAATACGTATTTTTAAAAAAACTGCTGGGGTGCCTGGGTGGTGCATCCAACTCTTGGTTTCAGCTCAGGTCAGGATCTCAGGGTCGTGGGACTGGGCCCCGCGTCAGGCTCTGCACTCAGCATGGAGTCTGCTGGGGTTCCCCTCCCCCTCTCACATAGATAGATATATCTTTAGGGGGAGAAAACTGCTGCCACTCTTCCAAGAAGTCTGGGTACCTAGCATGGGGTTTTGTCTGGTTTTGTTTGGGTTTTTGCGGTGTCGAGAGGGAGTATGAAGGCTCCACTGCAGTGGTTAGCAAACTACTCTGTGGAGTAATCGTCGTACTTTCTTTGGTCGGGCAGTTTTACTGTACTTTTTCAGCTACATGAAGTAGACTCATAAGACATGATAAAATGGGGGGCACCTGGCTGGCTCAGTCGGTGGAGTGTGTGACTCTTGATCCTGGGGTTGTGACTCTGAGCCCCACGCTGGGTGCAGACATCACTTAAAAACCAAATCTTAAAAAAAAAAAAAAAAAAAAAAAAAGACATGAAACAAAGTTAACAACTCTAATGTGGCTGGGAACTAAAATGCCTTCTCAGGCATTTCCGTGCCTTGATTCTTCCATCATGAGTCTTCTGAGAGCCGAGATGTAACTGTCGTGCCATCAACAAGATGAACCTTACTGTAGTTTAGTATTCTCACTATTAACGGCCTAAAGCTGGACATGTATACATAGCTTTAAAGAACAGTTTCTAAAGTTCTTGGGTCTGTGGGCCTACAATAGGCTTTATAAATAAGTCTGGATTACATTATGCTATGTTCCATTTACCATATGACCCAGCAATTCCACTCCAAGAGAAAACGCATGTCCCCACCAAGATTTATACTAGAATGTTCATAACAGCTTTATTCAGAGTAGTCAAAACCCTTAGCAACCCAAATGCCCTTCTGCGGGTGAAGAGCAACACCGGTGCCATGGATACTACTCAGCCACAGACAGGAACAGACTAGTGATCAATGTGACAGCTTGGCTGAAACCCAGAAGCACTGTGCTGAGTGCAAGAAAGCAAACGTCAAAGATACGTACTGTACGTAGCAGAACACACGTTGCAGAATTTAGGTAACACTTTTAGGAAAGGCAATAACATTTTTAGAAAAGATGAAACCGTAGCTTCAGAAGGCAGATCAGTGGCTGCGGTGGGCGGGGGGGGAGGGGGGGCGGTGGAGGGTGAAGAAGGGGACTGACAGCAAAGGGCACCCGGGGAGCCGGGGAATGGCCTGCATCGTGGCAGGGGTGGTGGTAGAGGACCGCAGGCTTCTGTCGGGACTTCTCAAATTGTATGCTTAACACAGGCAAATATGGGGGGCGCCTGGCTGGCTCCGTCAGGAGAGCGTGTGACAGTCTTGGGGTTGCGAGTTCAAGCCCGACAGTGGGCACAGGGATTACTTAAGGAAAAAAAGGGCAAATTTTGTCATATATAAATTACATGTCTATTGAAAAAATGATACTATGTTAAAAAAAAGAAAAAAACCAGAACATTTCTGTGACCAGCTGGTCAGAGATGTGACTTTGACTAGTCTGTCCAAGGAGCATATTGGTATTTGTGTAGCTGCAGTTCGAAGGCAGCTGGGATCGTAAGGATAAAGATACAACAGAGAATTGTATCCGCCTAATTCTTTTCCAAACACGTTATTGCCTCTCCTTTCTTCTGCTTGGAGAAAGCCGCGCTGTTAGATACCTACTTGGCACACTTCTTCCTGTACTGCCGTTCAATGCCTTCAGGCCTGTGCAGAAAACAGAATTAGAAAAAAAAAGAGATGAACAAATCTCATAACCTACCCGCCTCACTACCTCATTTCTTCAAATGCTAAAAAAGGGCCTTTCGAAAGTTTTCATTTCCTAGATGAACCGGCTAGCTGAACGTGTATTAATCTTAAGACATCCCCGCCTCCCACACACATTTCCTGAGCCCCGAGGACGGGTCAGGCGTCCCCCTGACCTGGGGGGGAGGGGCAGAAGCTATAGTCATAGCAGCGGCCAGGCTCACGGGTAACAACAACAGCAGCAGCGCTAATACTAGCAACCACGTGTACACCGTGCTCAAGATCACACAGAGTAAGTCACTTGCGCCTTAGAGCGACGCTGTGAGGTAGTTCCTATTACCATTCCCATTTGACAGATGAAGGCCCCCAAGCACAAACCAAGCACATGATTTGCCCCAGGTCAGAGTCCGGAAGCAGAATAGGCTGAATTCAAGCCGAGGCCGCCACGCTCAAGAGCCCACAAGACTGCCTTAGGTAAGCAACTCTGCCACCCACCCAGATGCTTAACGGAAACCCGGGGACTCATCTTTGATTCTTCTCTTTCCCTTATTTCCCACACCTAGTCCATCAGCAAATCCTATGGATTCATCATCTCCAAAAAAAGATCCTGAACCTGTCTGCTCTGCTCCACCTTCCGGCCACCATCTTAGCCCAGGCCACCAGTATCTCTTCCTTGGCCAACTGTCATAGCTTCTGGACTGGTCTCCTCACTTCCCCTCCCCTTGTTTGTTTCCATTTTTAATAGGCAATATGCATACATGGTATACATATGAGTACAAAGAAAAGCAAATATCCTCCCCACCCACCCTTCACCCACCCAGTTCTCTTCCCCGGGGGGCAAATATTGTTTCTGGTTTCTTCTGTTCCTCCCAGAGATAACTGATGATATAAGCAAAGAATCCTTATTGATATATAAATAAAATATATTTTATTTCTTTTCCTTTTTAGACAAATGCAGCATACCTTACACTGTTCTCTACTTGTTTGCTTTTTTTTTTTTTTTAAAGATCTTATTTATTTGACAGAGAGAGACACAGTGAGAGAGGGAACACAAGCAGGGGGAGCACGAGAGGGAGAAACAGGCTTCCCGCGGAGCAGGGAGCCCGATGCGGGGCTCGATCCCAGGACCCCGGGATCATGACCTGAGCTGAAGGCAGACGCTTAACGACTGAGCCAGCCAGGCGCCCCTCTTTGTTTGCTTAAAAATGTGTCCTGGTTAGAAAATATATATGTGACCCTTCCTTACCAATTGACAAAGAGGTGTCCCATTCTTCATAAGGGCTGCATTGTATTCCTTTGTGTGGATGAACCGAAATGTCTTTTACCTGTTGGATAAATTCCTAGAAGTGTATCCACTTTATTTTTTTTTAAAGATTTTATTTATTTATTTGACGGAGAGAGAGACAGCGAGAGAGGGAACACAAGCAGGGGGAGCGGAAGAGGGAGAAGCAGGCCTCCCGCCGAGCAGGGAGCCCGATGTGGGACTCGATCCCAGGACCCTGGGATCATGACCTGAGCCGAAGGCAGACGCTCAACTGACTGAGCCACCCAGGCGCCCCGCGTATCCACTTTAAATTCTGATAAATACTGCCAAATTACTCTCTAGGGAAGTTGAACCAATTTATGTTCCCAGCCAAAGTGAGAGTTCCTGTTTCTCTCCAGTCTCACCAACACCGAATGTTATTAAATTGCACGACTGCCAATCTGGCACGTGAAAACTGTGCTCTCACAATTTGCATTTCCTTTTTTAAAGAGTGAAGTCAGGCATCTTTTCCATATTTTATAGGCATTTGTGTTTTCTCTTTTTGGGTGAACTGTCGGTTCATATCTTTTGCCTGTTGAGTTGTCTTTTTATTGTCTATTAAGGAGACTTGCAAATGTTGACGGGCCTCATAAATATTTCTTCCCCAGTTTGACATCTGTCTTTGACTGCCCCCCCGGCAATGTGGAAATTTTAGATTTTTGTGCAGTCAAATCAACAGCATGTGTGCATGCGTGCGCGCATGTGTGGTATTCAGTTAGGCCTTCTCCATTCTAAATTCATACCTAACATACAAACTTTAACTGCTATTCTAGAATCTGCTTCCACTACTGTTTCGCTCCAAATCATTCTTTAAACAGAGGCAGGAGTGGCTTCCTAAGACACCTAGAATAAAATCCAGCCTCCTTACCATGTAGGCCTCCCAGGCACCAGCTGAGCACAAAATTGGGCCCCCGTCTCTCTCACAGATGCCCTCCCTCACTATGAACTAGCCACACCAGGCTTCTGTTCTCTGAACAAACAAGCGCTTTCCCACCTCAGACCTTTCACACACACGCTTCTCTCTCCCTGGAATGCTCTTCTCACTGCTTTCCCCTTCTCATTTTCAGGGTCTCAGCCACCTTTTCAAAGAGGTTTTCATGAGATTCTCTGTATGAGCCCTTTGTTTCATTCACAGGACTTCCCCTAATCATAATGACTTTATTTTTCTGTCATCCCACTAGACTGTAAGGTCCATGAGATCAGAGATTAACGGAGACCATGCCTGTCTGACCACTCTATCCCCAGAGCCGAGCAAAGTACTGGAAACAAAACAGACATGCAATAAACATTGGTTGAAAGAATTCTTTTAAGAATTTGGTTTAGTGAGGAAAATTACCATCACGGAGGTAAGTTCTTAAATGGAGAAATGTGTACTGGGAACGCAGAGGTGGGAGCACCAAGTCTGTCCGAGGCAGTTATGTAAAGCTTCATGAGCAGGTGATTGAAAGCCAACAGTCCTGATAGAAAGTGGTATTTCAAGCAGTGGGAATACTATGTGCAGAGCCAAAACAGCACAGCATATTCAGGGAATTACATAGTCTAATGTTAGTAGGACTTTAAAAAAAATCAAGAGTACTACTGGTCTGACAGACAGAAAAAGATCTGTAAGATTATACTATGAATGACCATATGGCAACAAATTAGATAATCGAGATGAAATGGGCAAACTCCTAGAATAGAACAGAAACTGCCAAAACTCACTGGAAAAGAAACAGAAAATCTGAATAGACTATTCCACGTAAAGAGATTTAATTAGTAATCAAAAAACTCTGCACAAAGAAAAGCCCAGGACGAGTGGCTTCACTGGTGAATTATACTAAAAGTTCAAAGAAGAATTAATACCAACGCTTCACAAATTTTTCAAAAGAGGAGGAAACACTTCCCAGCTCATTGTACGGAGCCAGTATTACCCTGATACCAAAACCAGACAGAGGCACGACGACAACAAACTAGAGATCAGTATTGCTTAAGAATACACAGGCAAAACTCCTCGAAAAACAAAAAATACTAACGATCTGAATCCAGCAGCATTTAAAAAAGATTATACATGACCAAGTGGAATTTATCCCAGGAATGCAAGATTGGTGCAACACATAAAAAATTAACCAAAGCAAGACACCACAGTAATAGAACAAAAGAGAAAAAAAAACACATGATCATCTCAACATCTCAATAGACACAAAAGAAAAGCATTTGACAAAATTCAAAACCCTTTTAATATTCCAGGAATAGAAGGGAACTTTCTCCACCTGATAAAGGGCATCTATGAAAAACCCACAGGCACTAACAGTTACATAAACTAATATCATACTTAATGGTGAAAGACTGAAAGCTTTTTTCCTAGGATCAGGAACAAGACAAGGATACTCACCCTCAACCCTTCTATTCAACATTGTACGAGGAGTTCTAGGAAGCGCAAGTAGGCAAGAAAAAGAAATAAAAGGCATCCAGATTGGAAGGGAAAAAGTAAAACCATCTCTATTTGTAGATGACATGATCTTACATATAGAAACCCTAAAGAACACACAAACATACACACAATTAGGGCTAATAAGTTTAGCAAGGTTGCAGGTTACATGATCAATATATAAAAATTAATGGTAGTCCTATATACTAAAAATGAACAATAAAGGGGCGCCTGGGTGGCTCAGTCGTTAAGCGTCTGCCTTCGGCTCAGGTCATGATCCCAGGGTCCTGGGATCGAGCCCCACATCAGGCTCCCTGCTCCGCAGGAAGCCTGCTTCTCCCTCTCCCACTCCCCTTCCTTGTGTTCCCTCTCTCACTGTCTCTCTCTGTCAAATAAATAAATAAAATCTTTAAAAAAAAAAAGAACAATAAAAAATAAAGTTAAGAAAACAATTCCAGTTACAATAGCATCAAAAATAATAAAATACTTAGGAAAAAGTTAACAAAATAAGTGCAAGACTTGTGCAATGAAAACTATTAAAACATTACCGAAAGAAATTAAAGAACACCTAAGTAAATGGAACAACATCCCATGTTCGTGGACTGAAGACTTAACATTATTAAGATGGTGATACTCTTTAAATGAATCTACAGCTTCAACACAATCCCTATCAAAATCCAAGCTGGCTTTTTGCAGAAATTGACAAGCTGATCCTAAAATTCACACGGAATTGCAAGGAATCTAGAACAGCCAAAACAATCTTGAAAAAGAACAAAGTTGGAGGACTCACATTTGCTGATTTCAAAAACCACAAAAGCTACAGTAATCAAGACAGGGTGGTACTGGCATAAAGATAGACAGATCAATGGAATGAAACTGAGAGTCCCAATAAACCCATACATACATGGTTAATTGATTTTTGACAAGTGTACCAGACCATTCAAAGGAGAAAGAACAGACTTTCAATAAATGGTACTGGATATCCACATGGACAAGGATAAATTGATTAGATCCTTACCTCACACCATCTAAAAAAATTAACTCAAAAAAAATTTAACTCAAAATGGATGAAAGGCTTAAACCTAAGAACTAAAACTATAAAACTCTTAGAAGAAAATGTAGACATAAATCTTCAAGACCTTGAATTAGGCAATGGTTTCTTAGATAAGACTCCTACAGCACAAGCAAAGAAAAAAATAACTGGACTTGATTAAATTAAAAACTTTTATGCTTCTAAGAATACCATCAAGAGAGTGAAAAGGCAATCCACAGAATGGGAGAAAACATTTGCAAATCATATATCTGGTTCGGGGCTTAGTATCCATAATATATGAATTCCTATGACTCAGCAATTAAAAGACAAATACACCAATTAAAAAATGGGCAAAGAATTTGAATAGACATTTCTCCAAAGAAGATATGCAAATAGCCAAAAGGTACATGAGAAGATGCTCAACATCATTAGCCAGCAGGGAAATGCAAATCAAAACCACAATGAGATACTATTTCATGCATACTAGGATAGCTATAATCAAAGAGACAGACAATAACAAATATTGGTGAGATATTAGAACTCTCATACATTACTGATGAGAATGCAACCGCTTTTGAAAATACTGTAACAGTTCTTCAAAAGGTTAAACATAGAATTACCATATGACCCAGCAATTCATTAGTATACACCCATGAGAACCAAAAACACATTCACACAAAATCTTGTACACACGTTCACACATTTACAACATTACCCGTTAATAGTAAAAAAAAAAAAAAAAAAAAGGAAAGAGCCCAAATGCCCATCAACTGATGAACAGATAAACAACATGTGGTATGTCCATACAATGGAATGTCATTCAGCCACAAAAAAGAATAAAGTACTGAGTCATTCTACATCAAGGATGAACCTTGAAAACATGCTAAATGAAAGATAGTAGACACAAAAAGCTATAATATTTATGGTTCCTTTTTAATGAGGTATCTAGAATAGGCAAATCCATAGGGACAGAAAGTAGATTAATGGTTGCCAGGGGCTGGGGGAGAAGGAAATGAGGAGTGACTATTATTAGGTACAAGGTTAGTTTTGGGGGGTGATGAAATGCTCTGGAATTGGTGATGATAGTTGCACAACCTTGTGAATATACTAAAACCACTGAATTGTACACTGTAAAATGGTGAGTTTTATGATATATGACTTACCCCTCAATTCAAAATACTAAATCTCTGAGGGTGGAGCTGAGGCATTAGGGCTTTTCTTTTTTTAAGTTTTTTTTTTTTTTTAAGATTTTATTTATTCATTTGACAGAGACAGAGATAGCGAGAGCAGGAACACAAGCGGGGGAGTGGGAGAGAGAGAAGCAGGCCTCCCGCAGAGGAGGGAGCCCAATGCGGGGCTCGATCCCAGGACCCTGGGATCATGACCTGAGCCGAAGGCAGACGCTTAACGACTTAGCCACCCAGGTGCCCCGATAAATGTTATTTAAAAAAAAAAAAAATCAAGGGGCACGTGGCTGGCTCAGTTGGTAGAGCATGTGACTCTTGATCTCAGGGTCATAAGTTCAAGCCCCACAATGGGCGCAGAGCTTACTTAAAAAAAGAAAAAGAAAAAAAAAATCAAGGAGTACCAGGAGACAAGGATCACAGAGAGCCTTCAGGCTTCGATTTTACCCTGCTAACCATGATTTCTAAAATTGTACTCAACCATGACCCCTAAATGAAACTAGATAAGGGGAGGGGAGGAGTCCTTAATGGGTTGGGCTCAACTCTTCCCCAGTCACAACAGCTTCCTGCTTATTTATACTTCTGGACAAGCACTTCATTTGAAGAAAGGATTCATTGTCTAAAAATGTTTGAAAAGCACTGCTATAGGTGACGAAGAGTCACTGAAAGATTTGAGGCAGGAGACTTATGTAATGTGCATTTGAGATCACTCAGACAGTAGACAACAGACTGGAGGAGAACAAAATGAAAGGCAAAAAGACCAGATAAGAGGCTGCTTCAACAGCCCAAGCAAGCGATGGTAGGTACTGGAAAGATGGCACTGCAGCAGGGCTAAACAGGAGGCAACTACGAGAGAGACTGGAAGGCAGAGTCAACAGGACATGGTGAGTGACTCGACTGGTGTGTGCAGGGGATGGTGGGGTTGGGGATGGATGAGACAAAGGGAGGACTGGCTCGCAGATTCCGGCTTGGGCCACTGCATGAATGGGGGTGTCATTGTAGGAGGAGGAGGAGAAGGAAGGAACTGTATTTGGCTGATAGTTAGAGACCTGTCTGCAGTGGCTTCAGCACCATGGTTTGTTCTCCTGTAAAAGACATCCAGAAGAGGGGCGCCTGGGTGGCTCAGTCGGTTAAGCGTCTGACTCTTGATTTTGGCTCAGGTCATGATCTCAGCATCATGAGATCAAGCCCCACATCGGGCTCCATGCTGGGCATGGAGCCTGCTTGGGACTCTCTCTCTCCCTCTACCCCTGCCCCCCACTGTCTCTCCCCCTCTTAAAAAAAAAAAAAAAAAAAAAACGTGGTTCATGGCCGTGACCGGGACCCAAGGACAGTGATGGCGAAAGCTCTGTAATTCTTGTGGCCTTTCCTTCCCGGTCCCAGGATGGCTGCCAGTCCTCCAATTATCACGTCCGTTTTCCCAAAAAGCAGGAAGGAATAAGACTAGAAGAGTAAAAAGGCCTTCCCTTGGAAGCCTCATCCAAAAACTTCTATCCCTTTTACTTGGCAAAAGTGAAGTCACATTCAGAATCTTACGGGTCTTGGGGGGGGGCACTGGACTATACCCCCTAACTTTGCAGATGCCAGTATACAGGCAGGTATAAAAGAGGAGTGTCTGGTGGTGCTGGGTCAGTCCATCTGCAGTATTTCCTTACTAGAGAAATGAGGAGTTTGGCCTTGGTCATGTTGGATCTGAGACAGAACATCAAGTGAAGAGGTAGAGCAGGCAGTTAGATATGCAGTTCTGGGTACAGGAGAGAAAGGTGGGCAGATCTAAATTTTGTGAGTCACCAGCACGGAAGTGTAACTGACGCCATGAAAAGTTGTGAGAACGTCCAAGGAGAGTATAAAGAGAGAGGGGGTAAGATCCAGGTCAGAGCCCAGGGGAATACCAACATTTAAGGGGCAGGCAGCAGAAGAATCCAGAAGACTGAGAAAGCCAAAGAAGTACGAGAATCTCCAGAGCAGCTTCACAGAACTCAAGGAAGGAGAGCATCAAGGGAGGCAGGGTCAACAGAGAGACAGAAAAGCACTGGATTTGCAACAGTGGGGCTGCTGGATGGGAAAGGGGGCCCGGGGAACAACAGTGTCAAAAGAGAGGCACTTTAGAATGAAAGGCTTGGAGGTGGACCGTGATGGGCTCCAGGGCATATGTACTCTTTTTTTTTTTTTAAGATTTTGTTTATTTGGCAGAGAGAGAGGGAACACAAGCAGGGGGAGTGGGAGAGGGAGAAGCAGGCTTCCCGTGGAGCAGAGAGCCCGATGCGGGGCTCGATCCCAGGACCCTGGGATCATGACCTGAGCCAAAGGCAGACGCTTAACGACTGAGCCACCCAGGCGCCCCCCCCCCCTTTTTTTTTTAAAGTAGGCTCCATGCATGTAGCCCAACACAGGGCTCAAACTCACGGCCCTGAGACCAAGACCTGAGCTGAGATCAAGAGTCAGACGCTCAACCGACTGAGCCCCCCACAGGCCCCTGGGATCCTGGGCATATGGTGTGCAGACTGCACATGTTCCGCACCTGGTGCTCTCACACACAGCGGGCTAAGGAGTGAGAACGGGCCGAAATGCCCCCAGGGGAGCAGGCCAGAGTAGGCCACTGGACAGACTGCTCATGATTAGAGCAGGAATGACGTCAACTGGGGGGAGGGGTGGGAAGGGAAGTTCACCCTGCCTTGTTGGTAAACTCTTGAGAACTCTCTGGCCCAAAAGAGTCACTTGGCCAGAGGCCAAGAGCCTGGGCAATACCTGGCTCTAAGGCTAGGTCCCAAAGCTGGCTCGCTTCCAGGAACAGGCTGGTTCGATGCCGGGGTTTCTACTTCAGACTAAAGCCACTCCGTTTTCTGGCCTCTGGGTGAAGGCATCTGCCTTTTAGTGCCATGGGGGCCTGTGGCCTGCTGTGTTCTTAGATCGGTTTCAATATATAGTAATACTACTATAATTACTATATGTAACTATGATATATATATAATAAACACATCATAAATATCTTAGTGATCTTAAAGAGAGCGAGAGCGAGTAAGCTCAAGCAGGGGGAATGGCAGAGGGAAAGGGAGAAGGAGACTCCCCCGCTGAGCAGGGATCCTGATGTGAGGCTCCATCCCAGGACCCCAGGATCATGATCTGAGCTGAAGGCAGACGCTTAACAGACTAAGCCACCCAGGCACAGTTGGCAATTTTCAAAATCAGAAAACTAAATAAGGGTTAATGGAGGGAGAAAAAGCATAAGACAACGGGTTAGCTTTAGATAGGGCATCTTACTTGTCAACCTTCCTATTTACCATAACGGAGTATTTTCCCCATGTTTCCCAAAGGGCATTCCTTTGTAGATTTCATCAATTTTATAATCTGGTTGTATTATTGGCCTCGAGTTGTATCCTCTTCAGCTGCACAGTTCTAGAAGCCCAGTTGTCACAACGGTGCTCGAGCCTGATTTGCTATTGAATGTCACCTAGCGGTACTTCTTTTCGTTACTGTGGGCTGACAACAGTTTGGTTTCTTAAATTAACATAGCAAGATGTCAGCCTGTCGCTTTTCCCAGCTCAACACTAGAATACAAGCTCCATACAGGCAGGGTTCTTTGCTTGTTGACTGGTTGTACGGGGTTGGATGGTATCCCTTAAAAAGTCATGTCCTTCCAGGAACCTCAGAATGTGACCTTATTTGGAAAGAGGGTCCTTGCAGATATAATTAGTTACAATGAGGTCATGTAGATGAGTAGAATGTGCCCTTAATCCAATGTGACTGGTGTCCCTATAAAAAGAAGAGAAGAAAAACAGACCGAGACACAGGGAGAAGGCCATGTGTTGATACAAAGACTTAAGTGTTGCATCTACAAGCCAAGAAATGCCAAGGATCGCACGCCTGGGTGGCTCAGTTGGCTAAGCGTCTGCCTTCGGCTCAGGTCATGGTCCCAGGATCCTGGGATCGAGCCCTGCATCGGGCTCCTGCTCAGCGGGAAGCCTGCTTCTCCCTCTCCCACTCCCCCTGCTTGTGTTCCCTCTCTCGCTGTGTCTCTGTCAAATAAATAAATAAAATCTTTAAAAATAAAATAAAATAAAAAATGCCAAGGATTGCTGGCAACCACCAGAAGCTAGGAAGGGCCAAGGAAGGATCCTCCCCTAAAACCTTCAGAGAGACCATGGCTCTGCCAACAGCTTCATTTCAGACTTCTAGCGTCCAGAAATGGGAGACAATTTCTGTTGCTTTGAGCCACCTAGTTTGCGGTACTTTGTGACAGCAGCCCTAGCAAATAAATACACTGGCATATCACAGGCTTCTGGACAGGACCTGGCACAGAGCGGGAGCTCAGGAAATGAAATGCGGGGGAAGGAACACCTGGACTTTTTAATTCCCTACAACTGACCTCTCTGTGGCCTCAGGCACCTGTTGATAACCACTCTCCCCAGACATACGCACTTCCTGATACTCTCGCCTCCCGTTTTCCACATCGCCAGGTTCCAATTATTTTGTCTGCTTTTTAAATGTCAATGTTCCCCAGGATTATATCTTCAGTCCTCTCTCTTCTTGCTCCACATTCCATGCAATGTTAGCCCTTCCCAGGTTTCAATTCCTTATCTCAACCAAGGACTCCCAAATCTCAAACAGATCCAACCATGTCACTCCCCTGCTTAAAAGAGAGAGATGGCGCTTGCCGGCAGGTAAGGTCCAAACTTGCCTACTTCAGCATTTTACTCTGTCCCCACCTCAGGATGCACGAACCCCTTCCTGTAAGTCACCTGGGCTACAGTCACCAAGGACCATTCCAAGTTCCCAAGCACACCATAAGTGCTCCTTTCAATGCTTCCATATTCCCTCCACCGGGATGCTCCTCAGCCCCCTCATCTCCTTGGTGAAATCCTAGTTCGAGGCCAAACACAATTGCCATCATCTTTTGGTGCCTTTCCTGACCACCTTTCAGGAGAATGACCCGCTCCCATCCGTTTTCCCATAGCTTTTGGCTCACAGCTTTAGGCATTTTATCCTATCACAACAGGTGGCCCGTTCCCCCACTGAGCTGTGGGCTCTGCAATGGGAAGGGCAGTACCTTATTCATCTCCACAGAGCCAGTCCCCAGCTTGGTGCCTGGCACATGGCACACTCCAAGACATCACAGGTTGAATGAACTCATTCTACTTGCAAAAAAACCAAATTACAGCTATCAAATAGCGCATTATCACATCTCAGCAGCATTTCAACAAAGCACAGCAAAGGTACTGCTGCATTAACAGAAGTTAGAGAGCTAACACAAACGTCAAAGTGTTGGGCCCATAAGAACAACCTGTTTAGCACTAGATGGGGTACTCATATTCCTCAGAACCAGACCGAAACACAAGAAGGAAATCCTAGCATCAACCTCTTACCTCCGAAGATACATGGTCTCCTCGTCTTCCGTGTTACAAAACTTGTGGGCGTGTTTGGCAGCATCAATCACACGGGACCGATCCCGGGGCCTCATGGGCAATTTCTCTAACTGACAGTCTGAAGAAATGGAGTAAGATTCAGTCACTAGAGCCACTGAAAAATACCCTGGGGCAATCACAAGTGTTCAGTGGGGCCCTTAGCACTATAATGTTTTACTATAATTACTAAGGCTTACGGAAGCCTATTATTGAATTTCCCAACTGAAAATGACGTGGTGTGAGAAGATCTGGAGCTCTGTTACCATCGTGGCGATCTTTGGCAAGTTACTTCCTTTTGTTTTTTTTCTTTCCTTATTTGAAGGATAAGTAGATGACAATATCTCAAAAGTCCCTCCCAGCATGGCAAGTTTGCTGTGTTTCTGTGATCACAGTACACTTGGTTTGTGTTCTAATGCATGAGAATCAGACGAGACAATCAAGCGTCCTGAAACGCCGATGAGGAGGGCATTGGGAAAAGTGGTTAAGCGCTTAGAAAAAGAGAGAGAGGGTCACTGCTATGCTACATGTGGCGAGGAGTGTCAGTCTGAAAACAATGAAAACATACAGGAAATAAATGAGGTGCAGTTAAAAAGCAGACGGAAATTGATATAATGCAAATGAAGTACCTAAAGGGTCACAGAGAAGTCAAGTGATCACAGTGATTTGAGATTAATGGAGGAAGGGGCGGGGGAGTTAGCACCAGGCAGTCTGCATGTTCATTAATCTTCACAATGACCTGCTGGAGTAGACATTTTGTATTCCTAGTTTAGAAATGAGGGAACTGAGGCTTACAAAAGGCAAGAGACTTGCCACACATTTACTAAGAGGGAGAACAAGAATTCAGACTCAACTCTAGGTGATTAAAAGCGAACTCATTTATACAACAAAGATTTGAGGGCTCTCTATGTACCAGGCGCAGTTCAAACACAGTGCTGGGGATTCAGCAAAGGACAGAGCAGAGTCCCTGCCCTGATGAAGTTTACATTCTAGTGGAAGAGGCAGAAAATTTAAAAATAACAGTTATATAACATGACCTTGGATAATGATAAGTGCTAATAAAAAAAATTAGCAGGATATTAAGAGGATGGACAGTGATCTCAGATAGTGACAAGTGCTACCAAGAAAAATCAGGCAGGGTAAGAGGACAAAGTGTAATAAGGGTGCCATTTTAGATAGTCAGGGAAGAGTTTTCTAAGGATGGGATATTTCAGCAGAGACCTGGATGAAATAAGAAAGCACCAAGGGAAGAGGGTTCGAGGCAGGAAAAAACAGCAACCCCAAAGGCCCTGGGGGCAAAACATCTTGACATGATGAAGAAAAATCAAGAAGGCTACTGTAGCTGGAGCGCAGTGAGCCAAGGGAAGAGTGTTAGGAGACGAAGTCCAAGAGGTAGCTGAGGATCTGAACATGCAGGGTCTAGGTACAGACTTTGGTTTTACTCTCAGTTTTACAGGAAAACACCAGTTTGGAACAGGACTCTGGTTGCTGTGCAGAGAACAGACCACTGGAGACAAGGAGTGGAGAGTAAGAGGCTGTGGTAATTCCAGGTGAGGGATGATGGTGGCTTGGACTAGAGTGGCAGAAATGG
The DNA here is from genome assembly GCF_964656455.1 of Halichoerus grypus. Taxonomy (NCBI): domain Eukaryota; kingdom Metazoa; phylum Chordata; class Mammalia; order Carnivora; family Phocidae; genus Halichoerus; species Halichoerus grypus. Next base: position 30,606,352 of record NC_135727.1, on the reverse strand, counting down.
AAGTGGTAAGAAGTAGTCAGATTCTGGAAAGATTTTTAAGTACTGGCAGGATGTGTTGATGGACTGGATGGGTGTAAGGTACGGGAAAGAAAAGTCAAGCCTGATTCTGAGATTCTGGGTGACCAGTGCTACCACTGACTCTGCACTAGGGTGGAACAGTGGCGAGCAGGAAGTACGGGATCATGAAGTCGATTTGAACATGACTGTTTTTGAGAGACCCATCAGACATCCAAGTGGAGACAGGGAATAAGCAGCTGGAGTGTGAAGGGAAGTGTAGGTTAAAGATGAACATTTGGGAGGCATCAGCATGCAAATGGTATCTAAAGCTTGGGAATGGCTGTGGTCACTTAGGGAGTGAGTACAAATTGAGAATAGGTGAGAGGACTGAGCCCTAGGGGCTTGCAGTGCCTAAAAATCGGAGTCAGAGAAGGAGCTAGACACTGAGGAGGGGCAAAATCAAGGTAGGAGGAAAATCGGGACATTGTGGAGTCTTGGAAGCAAATGAAAAAAAAAAAAAACTGTTTTAAGAAGGATGGAATCATCATCTTTGTCAAATGACACAGATGAGGACTAAAATGAGCATTGATAACCGACCACGGGGACTACTAACAGGTTCAGTTATTGACCTTGACGGGTGAGGTGGGAAGAGAAGTCTGCCCGAAGTGAGGTCAACAGACAATGTGAAGTGAGGATGCAGCGACAGGCAATATAAGCAACTCTTTTTAGAAGTTCTGCTAAAAAGGAAGCAAAGAAATGGGGTTACAGCTGAAAGAGAACGTAGGGTCAAGGGAACGTTTTATTCTCGTTTAAGAGCTATGACAGCATCCTAGTACGCAGCAAAAAGGTTACAAAGTTTCTAGAGGCGGAGTGGGAAGAAAGGGAGATAAACAGTTTATTTTTTCTGAAAGAGGAATTTAGTTTTGAGGGAATACACTCAAGGTTAAACAGAAAAGCTGCCCTGGAGTGGGGCAGGGAAGCACCAGCATGGAGCAGGAAAGCCCACCAATCTTCAAAGAGACGCGCCTCCCAGATCACAGCCAGAGAAAATCCGCCCTCGAGAACCCGAAGTTTCGCCTCTTGCAGACGCCCTCCGGTTCCCGACTACTTACCCAGCACCAGGACCATCTGGCCACACAAACAGTAGTAGACGTGGAGGGGCTTCTCGCCGTCGTCATACTCCTCCCGATCCCGGGTGTCGGAGCAGACTACCGACCGCGACACTACTTTAGGCATCGTTCGTAGGAGCAGCCCGAAAACGCTCTGCCAAAACTAAGGGTCGCGTAGAAATGACGTCACAGACCGGCGTCGAGCCTTTTCCCAGCCGCAACGCTGGTCACGTGTCAGTAGCGTTCCTGTGGACTTCCGGGCCGGTCCATTAGGCCCGGATGCGCGGGGGCCTCCTGAGCCTTCAGAACCTCCTTTGCCTCGGCCTGAGTTAGGTGCAACTGCTTTACTTGGGACACTCTTGACACTATTTAAATTATTCATGTATATTTCTGTACAGGTATGTATATGCAGATACAATAAAACCAGATATAACAAAGAACTATATTTACACATTATAGGCATAATACAGGTTTTAGGTGTGCCTCTAAATAGGATTTTGATTTTAATGGCTGTATTCAGGATGAGTACCTAATGAAGTAGAGGTATCTTTTTTAATTTGAGATATAATTCATATGACATAAAATTCACCCTTAAAAAGTGTATTATGTGGTGGTTTTTAGTATATTCACAAAGTTGTGCAACCATCACCACTATCTAATTCCAGAACATTTTCATCGTCCCATATAATTAGCAGTCACTCCCCACTTCTTCCCAGCACCTGGCAACCACGAATCTACTTTCTGTCCCTAGGGATTTGCCTCTTCTGGACATTTCATATGAAAGGAATTAAACAGCGTGTGGCTGTTGGTGTCTGGCTTCTCTGCGTAATGTTTTCAAGGTTCATCCATGTTTTAGCGTGAACGGGTAAAAATAGGAATGAATCCGTAAAAAGGAACTTCATTATTTTTCATGGCTGAATACCCTGTTTATGGCTATCCCACATTCTGTTTATTCATGAGTTAGTGGACATTTGGGTTTTTCCCACTTTTTGGATATAATGATTAATGCTACTGTGAACATCAGTGTACAAGTTTTTGTGAGAACATATGTTTTTAGTTCTCTTCGTTGTATACTTAGGAGTGGAATTGTTGGGTTATATGGTAACTCTATGTTTCACCTTTTGAGGAACTGCCAAGAGTGTTTTCCAAAGCAATTTTACCGTTTTACATCCCCATCAGACTATATATGGAGGAGGGGGTCTGATTTCTTCAAATCCTCCACCAATAATTATTTTTGTCTGTCTTTTTGATCATAACCATCTTGGTGGGTGTGAAGTGATATCTCACTGTGGTTTTGATTTTCCTTTCCCTGGTGGCTAATGTTGAGCACCTTTTCACGTGCTGACTGGTTATTTATGTATTTTCTTTGGAAGATACTGAAACTGAACATACTGAAACTCTGCCAGGACCCTCTTTGTGGAGGACAAGAGCCTGGAGCAATCCAGAATAAGGACACTGAGACAGTTTACATTGGCTAACTTCAAAAATCCAAATGAAGACACCAAAATAGTGGATTTTTAACAGAGAACTTAGTGAAGGCCGTAGGAGCTTGTGTCTAGAAATTGACAGTTTGGCTGCAGGAAGTGTAGTGTTCAAGACACACAGGATGTAAACCAAGGGGAATTTAAAGCCATCTGCTAGACCTCAAATGAACATGAATTAAATAAAATATACAAGAAATGTGGTGTATATATATACAATGGAATATGACTCAAGCATAAAAAAGGAGATCTTGTCATTTGCAACAGCATGCATGGACCTGGAGGATATGATGCTAAGTGAAATAAGTCAGACAAAGAAAGACAAATACCATATGATTTCACTTATATGTGGAATTGAAAATACAAAACAAAGAAAAAGCAGAATCAGACTTCTAAATACAGAGAACAAACAGTTGCCAGATGGAAGGGGGTGGAAGAATGGGCAAAATGGGTGAAGGGGAGTAGGAGATACAGACTTCCAGTTACGGAATGAAGGAGTCGTGGAAATAAAAGGTACAGCATAAGGAATATAGTCAATGGCATTGTGTTAGTATTTCGTGATAAAGGATGGGAGCTACACTTGTGGTGAGCATAGCATAATATATAGAGTAGTTGAATCACTATGTTGTACGCTTGAAACTAATGTAATATCGTGTGTCAAATATAATCAGATTTTAAAAAATCAGTTCAAATCTTAAGGAATCACAGTGTTTGTTCCTTAGATCTTACTCAAATGTCATCTCTATGATTTCATGTTATTCAGTATTTATTGATCTTCTACTGTGTATTAGGCACCGCACTATATACTAGTTGTGTAATGATCAACTATAAATAATCTCACCCCCTCATGTGTCTTACTCTGGTGCAGGGGTGAGTAAACTTTTTCTGTAAAGGGCTAGAGAGTAAATATTTTAGGCTTTGAGGGCCGAGAAGCAAAATCAAGAAAATTATGTAGACCTATATAACAAGAGAGAAAACAAATTTCCACAAGTGTTTTATTGATGAAATTCAAAATATAATAGTAATTATATTTTTGTAATACAGGTCTGCTAATGAGAAGAATAGCATTCTTTTATGGAGGGGGACAATATTTCACTTAATTAGGGTTCAAAGTGAGTGTTCTCTACCATCAGAATCATTTGCAATCTCAATACACCTTTACAGGTTTTTAAATTGCTTCATATCTGGTCAAACTGAAATTTTCGAGAACCTCATTTTTCATTTGTAATACAAGTTTACAACTTTTTTCAAGAGTCAACCAAATGAAAGCACCTGTTAATAAAAGTCTCTTTTAGAAGATTTATTTATTTATTTTTAGAGAGGTGGGAGGGGCAGAGGGAGAGGGAGAGAGAGTCTTAAGCAGGCTCTGTGCTGGGCGCGGAACCCAGCACAGGGCTTGATGTCATGACACTGAGATCATGACCTGAACCGAAACTAAGAGTCAGACGCTTAACTGGCTCTGCCACCAGCACCTGTTAATAAAGGTCTTCATGAAATAAATCAGTTGCAAATATTCATCTGTTAATACTTACCTGTAATGAGATTTTACATATTTCATCTTTGAAAAAAATTTTTAACACGGCTAAGTACTGCCAAACACTGATACCAAATACCTGATTTTAATTGAGCATATTTATCTTTTAGAAGGCATTTTTGAAATTCAGTTAGATTCTTCTCTTGGTATTTGCCTTTTAGCATGTCATTGCATACCGAATAATCACTTCCAATTAAAATTTAGGTGGAAGCTCCTGCAATGCACAGTGAAACTGATTTGTTTAAAAGATTTTATTCATTTATTTGACAGAGAGGGAGAGTGGGGGGAGCACAAGCAGGGGGAGTGGGAGTGGAAGAGAGAGAGAAGCGGGCTCCCAGTCTAGCAGGGAGCCCGATTCTGGGGCTCGATCCCAGGACCCCGGGATCATGACCTGAGCCGAAAGCAGACGCTTAACTGACTGAACCACCCAGGCGCCCCCAGTGAAATTGATTTTTAAATATAGAAATTTCTTTTGCATTTTGCATTAAGTTCCAAAAAACACCACTGGAATTGTAATTTGAGCCCAGAAAAGATATTCATTGCAAATTGGTGTGGGAATGCAAATCTTGATTTTTGTTTTCATTTTTGACAGCACAGGAAGAGATTAAAGTAATGACATTACTTGCAATTCAAACAATGTTAGTTGTCATTGAAATGACTTTACTGAAATGTAAGTTTCACATATAAGCAGTGTTTTGCCTTGTAATTTTAGTTTAAATGCATTAAGTAACGTTAAGTCTACAGCAAAAGTTAATTTAAAAAACCATCCAGCGTTCAATAATAGTGGTTGCAGGTGGTTCTTCTCATTCAGAAAACTTTCAATCTCAGCCCTAAGCTCAAAAAAAATTTTTTTTAACTCAGAAAAACTTTGCCACTGCTAAGCTATTGAACTGCTGTTGGTTGGGCAAGTCAAAATCTTCAGCTTCTATTTCTGACAAAAATTTAAGTAACTGACAGCGGTTTAGTCCATGAGTAAATGAAGTGTTGACACTAATAGTTGAAAAACACAAGATAGACTCAAATATGTTCCTGCAAAATACCTGCAGATTAATAATACAATGAATAACCAGAGGATTTAAACAACTCACATTCTCACAAGCTTTGTACAATTGTCCAACTAAGCTTTGTTCTGCTCCATACGTATTTGTAACACATCTTAGCAGAGTCTACTTCAGGTTGCACTGAATTAGTATTTTCTTGACTTCTTTGAGAATATTCTCAACTGGGGCACCTGGGTGGTTCGGTCCGTTGAGCGTCTGCCTTCAGCTCAGGTCATGATCCCAGAATCCTAGGATCGAGTCCTACCTCAGGCTCCCTGGTCAGTGGGGAGTCAGCTTCTCCCCCTACTCATGTGCTCTCTCTCAATTTCTCTCTCTCTCTTTCTCTCCCCTCTCAAATAAATAAATAAGGGTTAGGGTTAGAAGATTTTATTTATGTATTTGAGAAGGGGAGAGAGAGAGAGAGAGAGCATGAGCGGGAGGAGGTGCAGAGGGAGAGGAAGAAGCAGACTTCCCGCTGAGCAGGGAGCCAGACGTGGAGCTCGATCCCAGGACGCTGAGATCATGACCTGAGCCGAAGACAGACACTTAACGGACTGGGCCACCCAGGCGCCCCAAATAAATAAAATCTTTAAAAAAAAAAAGAAAATATTCTCATCTGAGTTATTCCACACAGGCCAACTCAGCATTGGCTCTTTGAGTAAAGTACAACAACTGAGCAGTATTGGTAACATCTGTCACCTCATTGAGAGCCGCGGAAATTCACTTGAAATCATTTTCCCTGTTTTTTGTTTTTTTTTTTAAAGATTTATTTATTTATTTGAGAAGGGAGGGAGGGGCAGAGAGAAACTTAAGTAGACTCTGCGCTGAGCATAGAGCCAGACGCGGGCCTCGATCTCACCATCCTGAGATCAGGGCCTGAGCTGAAACTGAGAGTCAGTCAGCTCAACCGACTGCGCCACCCACGTGCCCCTGCCCTGTTTTTTTTAATGACTGTTGGTGTCTCTTCCAACGTCCTCAACTCTTTGAGCCACTATTCTCCCTGAAAGGCTAATAGTCTTTGGAAAGTTTATTTTCCCTGGACACATTTCTTTGGCTTCGGCAATCAAACACGATTTAATTAACTCATCATCAGTAAATGGCTTTCCTTGCTTGGCTAACAAATGAGCCACTCAGAAAATTATTGTGGCTGCAGCCTCATTTTCATTTTTTTTTTTTTTAATTTTTGTGACGAATTTTGCTATGATAAGATATTCCATTTTAAACTTTCTAGTTTTTCTAACCACTGCTTTCCTGGGAGTCAGGAACATTGCAATGAGTGCTTATTTTGGTGATGTTTTTGCATACTGTATTCTTTTAGCAACACTACAGGATCATTGTGTAATAAACGCAGTGCTTTGACATCTAGTGTGATAACCAAGTAATCTACGTTCACTGTGCCTTAAAAGCATGACATTTGAAACCGCTTTCGTTTTCTTTTTTTTTTTTTTACATGATAGGTATGCACATCTAATAAAAAAAATGAAATGCCATAATCTGGGGATACACGTGGCATTCAAAATGCGGTCGAGTTATAACCGCGTCACTGCGATGTATGGTACACCCACCAACAAAAATGGCCACAGACAATACATGATTGAAATAGCATGGCTGGGGGCGCCTGGGGGGCTCAGTTGGTTAAGCGTCTGCCTTCGGCTCAGGTCATGATCTCAGGGTCCCGGGATCGAGCCCCGCATCGGGCTCCCTGTTCAGCGGGAAGCCTGCTTCTCCCTCTCGCTCTCCCTCTGCCCCTGCTTGAGTTCCCTCTCTCGCTGTGTCTCTCTCTGTCAAATAAATAAACAAAATCTTAAAAAAAAAAAAAGAAATAGCATGGCTGTGTCCCAGTGAAACTTTATTTATGGGCGTGGAAAATATGAATTTCGTATTATCCTCACGGGTCCTGAAATATTAAATATTCTCCTTTTGATTTCTGCAACCATTTAAAAATACAGAAAATCACTTTGGGCTCACAGGCCCTAGGGGAAAAGATGGTGGGCTGGATTTGGTTGTAGCTTGCTGGTGGATGTGGCCAGTTTGATTGAATTCCTATACCCAACGTTGAAACCATATGTGTTCGTTTTCTGTTGCGGCTGTAACGCACGACCAGACCACAGACTTACTGGCTTAAGAAAACGAAAACGTATTATCTTACGGTTCTGCAGATCCGAAGTCCAAAATCAATCTCACTGGCTGAAAGTCAAGATGTCAGCAGGGCTGGTTGCTCCTAGAAGCTCCAGGGGAAAACCCATTTTTGCCTCATGCAGCGTCTAGAAGCTACCGGCATCCCTTGGCTCCTTGGCCGGTGGCTGTATTGCTCCAATCTCTGCTTCCATGGTCACATGACCTTCTCTCTGACTTCAGACTTTCTTCCCTCTTACGAGGACTCATGTGATTACATCAGGCCCACTGGTTTATCCTGGATAATCTCCCCATCTCGAGATTCTTAATTTAACTACATCAGCAAAGTCCCTTTTGCCATATAAGGTAACGTATCCACAGATTCCAGAGATGAGGATGAGAAGGTCCTGGGGTAGAGGTGCATGATTCAGCCTACCACGCCACGCCTTTGTTTTTGACTCTGCAACTTAGCAGGTAGTGAAAGTCTATGTTCATGGCCCTAATGTCCCCGTTTCTCTAGACTTCACTATTTCTCTCTCCGCTCTCTCCCTCTCCCCTCTCTCTCCCTCTCTCTCCTTATGTCCTAGGGTCTAGAGATGGACAGCATACTCCTACTGTTACTGCCAAGAATACACATTGTGACAACTGTTGTTTCCTATAAGCAATTTCCTTGACTTGTCTTCGGAGGCTATTGGAGTCAGGAAAGACCCTGTGGTTTTATATTCTGTTGCTTCTTGGTTGCCATTTGTACTAAATGTTAGTGATAGAAGTGGGAACCATAGGAAAATAAAATTCCTTGCCTTCTCTAGCTAACAGAAATACAAACTCACAGCCTCATAAGGCAGGAAATGACAGTTTATTCAGTCTCTCTCTCCCCGACCCAAAATAGTTCAGGAAAATCACAATCCAGTCTGCATTTTGAAAGCCTCATGAACAAAATCCCACAGTTTCCCTAGTTATATATTCCTGTACCTCACGGTCCTCCCTTTTAGGAAAATTCTCAAGTCCTTGCCTGGGGATGGTTTGGAACTTTTTATCTTCCCAGCAGCTGCATTGCTAACACACTTTTCTTTCCAGTGAAAAGAACTTCTATTCTGGACCCCTGCTTTTGGGAAGGAGAGTGGTGCTTGGCTGTGAAGAGGGTATTTCTTCAAGATGTCAGGGTGAGGGGTGCCTGGGTGGCTCAGGCGGTTAAGCGTCTGCCTTCGGCTCAGGTCATGATCCTGGGGTCCTGGGATCGAGCCCCGCATTCGGCTCTCTGCTCAGTGGGAAGTCTGCTTCTCCCTCTCCCTCTGCCTGCCTGCTCTGCCTACTTGTGCTCTCTCTGTCAAATAAATAAATAAATAAAATCTTTAAAAAAAAAGATGTCAAGGTGAAAAGGGGATGGAAGGAATGCTTGGCCAACTATGCTATAGTTAGCATGTTCTAGCCCGATAATCATCTGTGCTAGAGAACGATCTTCCGTGTTGCTGCTTGTTATGACAACGCTGTTTCTGGTGAGGAATGTGGGGGCACAGTATTTCTGCAGTGGGATTCCACCGTGCAGTCAGGGCCTGCCCTCCCCATCCCCTGGTGCCACGGGGCTTCCCAAACTGCTGTGGTTCGTGTCCCCGAGCTTTCTTGATTAGACAGAGAGCTACTCATGAGCTAGGGCAAAGGAATTTCAGAAAATAAACAAGCCCACAACAAACCCAGCTACATCTCTGGCCTTCAGTGAGTTTCAGACATTTCTATCCAGCAGCAGGAGCCTCCCCTCCCAGCCCCTTCCCTGCTCTCCAGTACGGTATAGGCAGCTTCTCAGCACCTATGCAAAATAGACCTGGAAAACCTCTAAAAGCCCCCTATCAAGCCTAAAGCCCTCATCCTTGTGTTTGAGGGCATCTAACCAACTTCTGTCCCCCTCACTTTTCCAAGCAGGGGTCTCATCATCCCCCATTAGCCCTGCTAGTCTGTCCAGTATCCCCAGAACCTTCTTGAGCTCCACGTGTTCCTTCATGCTGTTGCGCTCATAGAAACTGCTTGACTTCTCTCCCGGGGAAGTCTCTTCCTGCTGTCACTTCTGTTGAAACAAAACTGAAACAGACCCATTCCAGGAAGCTCGTTCTAACCCCCACCAGACTGAGGGTTTCCCCCGCTGCGCGGTCCCTCCGCATTTGTAGATTCACACGCTTCTGCTATGTTTCTTGGCGCTGCTCTGGCAGGCAGAGTTCAAAGATCCCTGGCCATGGATGTACACACACCTTCTCCCAGTTATTCAAACGCTAATCTAGGTTCTGCTGTGAGGGAATTTTGCAGATGTGATTAAGGTCCCAGATCAGATGATATTGGGGGTGGGGGGTAACCCAGGGTGGGCCTGACCTAATTAGATAAGCCCTTAAAGTGAACTGGGCTCTTCCTGAAGAAAGATTCCAAGTGTGAGGGGGATTTCATGGGAGAGAAGTTCTCAGGTGCTGGCTTGAAAATGGAGCAGGCCACGTGGCAAGGAATGTGAGTGACCTCTAAGAGCTGCGAATGGCCCCTGGCTGGCAGCCAGTGAGCAAATGGGGGCCTCAGTCCTTACAACTGCAAGGCATTGAACTTGGCCAACAGCTTGTGGTGATTTGTTAAGTAGCAATTGAAAACAAATGCCCTTGCTTTTGTAGCTTACATGTGTATTAGTAGACTGCCAGTTACTAGATGAGAGGAAAAGGAGATTTTTCAACTTATTTTTGTACCCCCTGCCCACCACAGTCACAGTGAGATGCTATTAGGGAGACTTGCCTTAGCTCCTGATATCTTGGTGTCAATGGGAGATATAAATCCTTTCCCATGAAAGTACCTGTATTTAAACAGCAGCTAGAATCACGACCATCATCAAGTGTCTCCCACCTCCCACCTTAGAAACAAATTTCTGCACATCTGATATCTTACGGACATCTCTGCTCGGATTTCTCACCAGTCCCATGCACTCAGTAAGTCATTGCACTCAGTAAGTCCCCAAACTGCCCCCCTCCCCGCTCTGTTCCCAAGTTCTGTCCGTGGCACCTTCAAAGCCCCAGGTATCTTGGGGCTTAGAACTCCAGTCATTGTTGACTCCTTCCTCTCTCTTGCCTCCAAGTTCAATCTGTTGCTGAGTCCTCTCCATTCATCCCATCCCCTCCGTTTTTGTTGTCACTGCCTGGTTCAGTATTTCTCACCTAGACTACTTCAAGTGTCTCCTAGCTGCTCTCCTGGGACCCACATCTCTGACTAGCCCGACTCTAATTATGCACAGCCACCTTCCAAGGAATCCATTAGCTTGACGTTCAAAACTCTCCATGACTTAACCCAAACTTACCTTTCTCATATTTTCAAAAATTCTTAAAATGAGTGTTTTGCCTACCTTCTAAGTTATTTGAGGTTGACCTTTACAAATTATTCTTTAAAATTGTTATTGCTTTTGCAGGTCCACATACTAACTGTGACTCTTCTCTGCAACCTGCAGCTTTTTCACGTGCGTCTTACCGTTACTTTTACTTCAGACTCTCTGCCCTTGCAATTCTCCGCAGTCGGATATTCTCACACCTTGGACTCTTCCGAATATATAGTAGCCACTTGGCTTGTTGAACTGCCAAGGGGAAATGTGGTTCCAGAGCCAAATTGTGAGTGCCCAGAGCTAAAACCTCATTGTGCTTGCCTTAAGCTCTCATTCCCTCCCCCAGGACACACACCACCATTTTATCCTGCTTGGGGGTGATCATTGGCCTAAACATTGGGACCGGAATCCCGCACGTTCATCTCATAGACGAGGGACCCACAGCTCCCTGTCATAGCCGAAGCCGATTTATCCTTTTGATTTTCAGTGATTTGAACCAGTCACACACCCTCCTCCCCAGCCTCCCGGGTCCCTGGAGTTCCCGCTTTCCGAGAACCAGATTTGCCTCCACCCACTGTCTCCTCCCTTCTACTTAGGGACTTCCATCCTTCTTCTCTCCCCCCCCCCGCCGCCCCCAGCCACAGTGCGCACTGTCGTAAGTGATCTGATCTCAAAAAAAAAAAAAAGAAAGAAAGAAAAAACAGAAAAAAGCTTCCCAGGGTTCGTCCGAGCCTGGGCAGGTGGAGACGGACCCCATTCCGCCACTAATTCCTAGTGAATTCCAGGCTTCCGCTCGGCCGGCGGCATGCCTCTCACTCCCGCACCAGCCCGGCGCTCCCCGCCTCCCGCTGGGGTTTAATGACCTAAGCAACTTTCCCGGCCACCCCCCCCCGCCCTGTCTTGGTACGGCCTGTCCGGCATTCGGCGTTCGGCGTTCCACCCCCCCCTCTCCTTCCAGGTTGGTTCAGCCCCCATCTACTCCGGGGTGGTGCTTAGCCGGCGCCAGACCGACCCTCGACTTCGGAGGGGCAGTGCCGTTCCTCTGGGCGCTTCCTCGGCGGCCGCTTCGGCTCCTTCAGCCTCCTCGGCCTCCTCGGCCTCCTCAGCCTCCGCCGGGACCCGAGACCTCGGTGTATGCCCCACCCCTGACCCCGCTAGAGATATGTCCACCCCGGCTCGGCGGCGCCTCATGAGGGACTTCAAGAGGTAAAGCGACGGAGGAGCGCCGAGGCCGGGGGGCTGCCAGGCGGGGCACAGGGCGGGTCCCGAGGCGGGCCGGGTGCGGTGCGGGGGGGGGGGGGCCGGCCCGGAGCGGACGCGAGTGCCGGATTGCGGAGCCCCTGTCTGTTTCCCTGAAGGTTGCAGGAGGATCCTCCGGCCGGAGTCAGCGGGGCTCCGTCCGAGAACAACATAATGGTTTGGAACGCGGTCATTTTCGGGTGAGTCTGCGTTCCGGGAGGTGGCGAGAGGTGGGGGACTCGGGCCGGCCCAGCCTGCCGTCGGGGACCGGCCCCCGGCGAGGACGGAGAGGGAGAGGGGGAATGTTTGGGTCCGGCTGGGCCTAGGCGCCTCCCCGGAGCCTGTGCCTCGATTAGTTCGGTTCCCGCTGCCCGGGGAACCGTTTGGGGTTCTGAGGGGGGCGGAGCGGGGAGTGGTGGCGGTTAGGCGCGGCGGCCTGCGCCGGCTTTCCGAGCCCCGAACATCCATTTGTAGTGGCTTTCTGACCCAGGAAGCGGTGGTTTCCCAGCGGGAGAGTTGGCAGAGCTGGGGATAGCAGTGTCTTAAGGGGGAAGGGAGCCCCTGAAGCGGGAACTGACTGTTTGTTCTCTGTGTTGCAGGCCCGAAGGGACCCCGTTTGAGGACGGTAAGAGAGTTTCTTTACCCACCTTTCAGGAGCCTGATCATCTGGGGGAAAGGGTTCCCAGTCGTCCTGGAAGTGCCTCCTACTTAAGAACCCGCTTCTCCCTAGCCTCTGCCTGCTAAAGGCTTGAGTGAACTCCCATACGTGGCAGGTTGTTCTGGCCATTGTCCGCTGGACTAGAACTGCACCTTTTTTCTTGCTTGCTTCTTTAAGAAAAAAAAAATCTGGGTAAGGCAGTCACTTTTTAGAAGGAGCCTCATAGCACTGATGTTAAGGATTTTTGAGGTCTGGGCTGTGATCCTGCTCAGTTCAGCAGCCTGTCTAGATACTGACTTAGTATCAACCCAACCACTTGCTGATAGACTCAGAGACCCCAGAGACCACCTAGTTGGGAATTCTACCACAAGGGCAGGAACTGTGTTCAGCGGGTGCTTAATATGTGTTTGTTGGGTGTTGGATGGGTGTGAGAGTTCCTTGCACAGAACTATCTGGTTTCTACAATCTGGCGTTGAATACCTGTCAGCCTCACGGCTCTAAGATGGTCTTTAATGGCACCTTTAATGGCCAGTTTGAATATAACCTTGTTTCTTATTTTTGAATGAGTTTTCAGTGGGCTTTTATCAAGACTTTATGGTCAGTATTCTCAAAGCAGCTTCAGAATTGAGGGGAGCCTTAATGTACTCTCTTGAGAAGTGTCCAGCCTACTTGAAGGTACTCTGTGTACCTATAGGTACAGGATTTTTAATGGATTTAGGCTTGACTTTTAAAAACACGTTACTTGCTTTTTAAGTTTTTCTTTAAACTTTCTATTTTGAGATCATTACAGATTCATGTGCGGTTGTAATTAATAATACTAATACAGAGAGACCTTGTATACCTTTCACGCATTCCCCCAGCCCTTTGGTAACGTCTTGAATGACTGTACTACGGTATCACAGCCAGGAACTTGACATCGATACGGTTTTATGTACATTCAGTTGTGTGCATGCGTGTGTAGTCGTTCTTGGAAAGCTTAATACATTTCAGACACAATTAAAAGTATTTGAACTACTGATCGACATCTTTAATATTTGAGGTATTTAAAAAAGCAAAGGAGCTTTGTTACTTTTTTCAGTGACCATCTTCCTTTACTCATTTAGCGTTTGATACACACACACACACACATGCACACACTCATACACAGAGCTCAGTTTGAAGGTGGGAACAAAAACATTTCTGCAAACTACTAAGTATATACTTCTATTGCCGAGTCCGATTGCTCTCTGATTCTACCAGTCTGCAAGATGTGGTGAGGAAGGGCAGTATCAGCCAGCTCTCGGATTTGTCTCAAATACTCAGATTTCCCTAGGAGACTGTGGACAGTCACCTGAATACTTTTAGCTTCCTCCCTGCCTCCACCCCCTGGGTAAATGTCACTGCTCTTCAGTGCTCCAATAAAAAGAAATGACAGCAAGAGAGTGATTCTAAAGGCATACTCCTTTGGTGCAGTAAATCGTTTGAACTGATCCATAGCAAGAGCTAGCTCAACTTAATTTTCCTCTGCTAGATTGATGCTCGTTCTTTATACCTAAGCATTGTGTGCAGATTAACTGTGTTTGCTTTAGCCCTGGCAGGCTTTATTTTCATTGGCTTCTTTTCTTCCTCCTGACTTTACTCAGACGGCTTTATGCTGGGCACAGCTTTATTAATAGTACATCACTTTGCTGGAGGATTGGCTACTTAAATATTTCAAGGGTGCTTCACTCGTTTTAAGTGGTATGCATTGAGAAGGTACTTAAGGAATCCATTATCTACCTGGATCTTCCCCGTTGACATCACCGGTTCTGTTTTTGATGATGTGTATCTCCATACTGGCATTACTGAAAGGAACTACTCCAGCTAAATAACAATACCCTTTTCTGATTCATTCTCTTGAGCAGTCTGCTATCCATGGATGCTTCCTCAGGTGTCTAGAACATGGGCTGTGGCTACAAAAAAATATTTTGACCATTTTTTAATACCGTTTATTTTCAATTAGGGAATTTACTAGGAAAGCCTCATTAGGGACAAGTGGCACAATTGATTTTGCTGTTTCCAATGTATTATATAAATCAACAACCCCAAAACTACTTTTGCTGTTTCCTTGTAAATCATTTGTGGTGGACATTTCTGGAACAGCCAGACCCCAGTTAAAGAGATGAAGACTTAAGAAAAGGAACTCTTGAAGGTATTTTGACTTAACTTCACACACTTAAAGTAAGAGGAAAATGTTCTCAAGAACTTACACTACCAAACAAAACACTGGGGGGCAATGCTTCCTCATCAAAATATCTTGGCATGGATGCTGAATACAAAGACTATGGAATAAAGTATTCTCCATCACATCATCTAAAAATTGTTAATACACAGTAAGATACTAGTATTTGCTTTTTGTAAGAATTTGGTTTTAAGTCTTTTAAAAATTAATCACTCAAAATCCACTGAGGGTGTTCTTAAGGTAAATACATCCTATGATGAGGACTATTTGGGTATTATCTTAAAAATCAGAATCTCTGGTCATCAAAAAAATTTTTTTTAGGTGCATGTACTTTGTTTTCTCCTCCGGGGTCACAAGCTGGTGGCCAAATGGCAGAAAACACGCAGGTGTTTTTTTGTGAATGTCTTCAGCGAACATACACTCTCTAGTCTAACCATATCACTCCTTATTGCCACGCCTCTGCCATCGAACACAAAGTTTCCCCTGTATAGATGGATTGATACTTTCTTTACAATGTTTTGGCCTCCTCAGGAAGATGAGCAAAAGCAGTACAGATTGTGTACAATAGTGAGGCTTAAGTCTTCCATTATTTTAAAGCCTAACCTTCTGAATATCCAGAGGATAAGCTCTAGTCTCAATTGCATAATATTCTAGGATTTTAAATTTCCTTAACGTTTGTTTTGGATCTCAGAAATTGCATTGAGGGTTGTATTAAAAAGGTTCCAGTAGTATAATGTGGCTAAAAGTATGAACTATCCCCTTTTAAATACGTATTTGAAATACGATTTGGGGTAAGTCCTAATTTATAGTCAAGTAGACATAAGCAGGTTGTTTCACTTCCCAAGATAGTAAATGAGCTGTTTGAAAAGACTTGATTAACTTACTTGGTATCTAGTGTTGAACTTCTGGCCGAGTATTAGGCAGAAAGTTCAAGTCAAGGGTTTCGAGAGCCACCAACCTACATACTCAACTTGAATTCAGCTGTGAGTGTTTGGTGTAGGTCAGAAAGAAAGTAGTATTTAATATTTAAATTCATTAATTGTGTATTTCTTACTGATAGTCAAGTTGGGATATTTGGGTTTTGCCTCCTTCAGCTGGGTCTAGGAGTGTGAAACTTTAGAATTATTACAGCTACCATATTTATAGAGCACGTACTTTGTGTCACTGTGCACATTTCCCTCATTTAAACCTCACAACAATGTAATGTGGTGGGTACTATTACTAACTCCATTTTACAGATGAGGAACTTGAGGTTTAGTCAAGTCGAGTGGCTCCTAGTAAGTAGCAAAGCAAGGAACTGAGCCCAGGTCTGACTGCAAGGCTGTGCTCTTCCCCACTATGCTCTACTGTTTCCACTTAACGCCTGTCTTACGTGTTGCTTTACCACTTTTGGATATCATATTTAATGATGGTCTTAATTTAAAGTACCTGGGCCCTAGTACCTGTGTGCTATTAAATCCGCCCACTTTTAGAGCAATTCCGTGATGATAAATCTCTTAGCTCTAATTTAATCAGATTTCAACTTTGAGCCAAATGTGTTTATACTTGAGATGCATAAGGAAGCTCAAAGTTTTGAACTCTCTAACACTCATTCCCGCTTTTTCCTGTGTATTATAATATCAGTGGCACTGAAAAGGAAGAACCAATATTTCTTCCTCACAAATAGGAAGATTCATGACCAGGTGGTAATAAGGTGAAGTAGGTTCTGATAGACTGTAGCGTGTTTGTCCATTCCAAAATATTTCACTTTTTGCCCTTAGTTGTAATATACAGTATCTTCAAATCTGGCTTTCACACAGTTTAGGGAGTAACAGTAGTTTGGGGAATAAAGTATTCCGAAACTTTGGAACATACGTTCATCATACTAAGGGCAACTCTTAGCAAATTGTTTCCTGTGAGTTTGCTGGTAGGAAACAAACTTTGGTATTGTTATGTAATGGATCTAGCAATAGAATGTAGTCTTTTTTTTCTTAAGTGGTGATAAACCTATTGATGGAGGAAATTGCCGACTCTGAAGAAACCAGTATCAAGTTGTACTCGACCTGAAGTGTGGTCTATAGTATTAGAATAAATTTTTTAAAAGGACCAGAGTAATAGTGGAACATCCGCCACCTTATGCCGGACAGTGATTGCTTAAGTTTACTTGAAGAGATTTCAGTCAGGAATAAACAGTTGCCCAATTGTTTTCTTGGATTTATTAAACCCAATTTAAAAAATACTTTGAAGGAAACAATCTCCCCAAATCAGAACATCTTACAATTCTTGAATGAGATCCAGTTTGTTCATTCCTTATAAATAAGTCTATAACCTAGTATATGTCAGGGCCTCCTGCTACCTGAGTTGACACATATTCAAGGAAAATAAATTCATTTCATTAGAATTGAATGAAACAAACATCATTAGAAAGATAAATTTGCTGGAGACATGAATGCAATCTAATGTGATTTTTAAATTATTTCTGCCATTAATTCCCTCCATTAGTGTGAATAATGGAGTTGATTTTATAGTGTAGTACCTTGTGAGTCATACTTAAGGATTTGTGAGAGAGACTATAAAGTTTTTTCTGGCTTACATTCAATTGTGTTTTCATTATAGAGTCGCTATTGTACGAAAAGGGGCTGGTGAACACTTTTATACTTATTCCCTTCCATTTTTAAAGATAATTTGGTTATAGATTTGTATTTCTAGCATTGACTTTGGAGGCTTTGTACTCTCGTTCTCTGTAGCCCATGTCAAAACCACTGGAGAGTTTAAGATGGCGGCTGGTTAAAATAGGCCTTTGAGGTCTCTCAGTCTTCTGAGGCAAGAGCGCCAAACTTTGGCTCTAGTTTCTTGTCATTTTAAGGATATCTTCAAAATGGACAGTGGCTAAAGTTATCCTGCAGGCAGTACTTTTGAGCTTAAGACGACTGTATTTAAGTTTGGGGGAGAATGATGGCAAAACAAAAAAATCCCCGTTGGGTGGTGGTTCTTACAGTATCTATTTTTAGAGCAGTTCCTAGAGATCATGACTTACCTTGTCTCTCACCTGGCCTTTCTTTCCTCTCTACCCTCTATCTTTGCATTATTTCATTTAGTACTGGAAAAAGTGTCATGTAGCATTAAAAAGAAAGTACTACTGAACAAAGTGATAAATTTGTTTCTTAAACCTTTCTTTTCTAACTACAGGAACATTTAAGCTTACAATAGAATTCACTGAAGAATATCCAAATAAACCACCTACGGTTAGATTTGTCTCTAAGATGTTTCATCCAAATGGCAAGTATCACTTTTAATGCAATATTTTAAACTACACTGCTAATTATGGGAGGTGTTCCACGTTTCCTGTGTATTTGTCCGTAGTACCTGAGTATTTGTTTAGGCATCTTGCCGTTTCCTGAAAACAACTTGTTCATGATGGTCTGTTGCTGTCTTGATCTCTAGCCCTAGAACTGAAGCAGTGAAGGTACTCTGCTTTGGCTTGGAGTCTGCAAGCCTCCTGGTTTTGATGATCTTTATCATTTACTTATTATACAGAAATAAGGACGCTCTTGACGTTTCCTGTTAATGTCGGATTGGGGTAGTCTTGTGTTGTGACTATTTTCACGACATTTAGAACTATTTATTTAGAACAATAGTTTTCAACTTTAGATGCAGAAGAAAATTACCATGGAACACTTTAAAAATAGAGATGCCTTGGCACCACTCCAGACCTGCTGAATATGAGATTCTGTGGCTGAGGGCTACGGTGTATTGGAAAAGCAGCCCAGTGATTCTAACTTACATTCTGCTTTTTTGGCTAGTAGTAAGCCTAGAACAGCTTGCTTTTTTATTTAGGTTAATAAAGTATTTTCCGGGATATCAGATATTTTTATCTTCATGCTGAAATGAGACCTTGTGAACTCCGAGCTATCTTTTGTTACTTCGGATAGGAGATAGAGTTTGCAAATGTAGTGGAATAAACTTCCCACGTGTCTGGATGCCTAGGGACCCAATTGGAAAACGCGTATGATTTCCTGGTTAATAGGGCAGTCTTTTCAGAAGAAAGTGCACTAAGTATCTTCTAGTTTTATGCCAATTATATTTGACATTCTTTGACTATTTCACTAGCAATGATTAGAACTCTTCTTCTTAGGAAGGTAACTGAGAAGCAGTTTAGGAATCTTGTTAAACCTCACAGGCAAAGTATTCTTGACTATGTTTGTCTTGACTGTGATGTTAAAAATCTGAATGGTTTTATTCCGTTTAACATGCCTACTTCTGTGCTCTTAGTCTATGCAGACGGTAGCATATGTCTGGACATACTTCAGAACCGCTGGAGTCCAACCTATGATGTGTCTTCCATTTTAACATCCATACAGGTGAATTTTCCTTAATGTGACCAACTGTGGCCTTTGATATGTTTCTGTTAGCACTTGGATTGTTTCTGGAAGTCCTAACTTAAGGTAACGGGCAGGTCATTAAGACCCAAGCCCCCAGAAAACGTATTTGCCTAGCTACTAGCAGATTAATATTACTCTAGGTTAGTATGCTAAGAGATCCACTTTAGCCGTTACTGAGGGCAATTCAGTTGAGTGTTTTGAATATATATATATATATATATATATATATATTTTTTTTTTTTTTTTTGCATTGAGGAACTGACCTTTTACAAATTGTCTCTGTAGTCCCTATTGGATGAACCCAATCCCAATAGTCCAGCAAACAGCCAGGCTGCTCAGCTGTACCAGGAGAACAAGCGGGAATATGAAAAACGTGTTTCTGCGATAGTAGAACAGAGCTGGCGTGACTGTTGACCCGGGTGCAGCAAAAGAAGAGGCTGGTCATAAGGAAAATATATATTGATGTGTTTGTCACCTTCCTGTTCCTCAATGTCATTACATTACTTTATTAAAAGCAAAATAGCTGTCGTGCTGTTTCCATCTTCCCTTGCCGAGCTTTTCCTACCCCTTCTACCCTCTCCTTGAACCTCAGCAAACACCCTCTACGAGATCAAATGTACTGTACCTGGGTTACGTGCGAACATTACTAATGCTTCATCCCTTTTCTGTTGTGTCTCAGCTCCAGTTTTAGGGCAGTATTGTGTTACCGTACTTTACACTAAGCTTTTAAAGTGAATCGTTATACAAGTGGTGCTTATGCATAGCTTGATGACCAGGATGTTATTTTTAACAAAGGATTGCTACAGTGTTTCATCCTGGCTGGTCCTTCACTTGTGTTGGATTTAGAAGTGAATGTTTGGAATATGGCCTATGGAAAACAGGGGAACAAATCCATATAAGCATCCATTCTGAAAGAGCAGCGGAGGCTAAAAATGCTATCATACTAACATCCAACCAAAATGAATTACAAGACGGTTTTTACTGGTACGAAGGAAAAAGTTAAAGGACTCGGCCAAAGGAATGCAGCGATAATTGTAACGGACACATCCTCTCCTTGCAAGATACTCACTGGGCTCACCCATGCTAAGTTTCAGAATACTGAAGTCTTCTGGGTTTTTGCTGTTTAAAGAGGTGTGGGAGCAGAGGAATGGAAACAATCATTCGTTTTTAAGCTAGGGAAGGTGGGAGATCCTTTAATCTTTTTAAGGGAGCAGTGCCACCCTAGATAAATTTATAATCCCCCATCATTTTTTTAGAGTTTTAGTTAACCCAAGGAAGGGCGCATATCTGTGGCAAACTATTTTCCACTCAAATCCTGAGTTAATGCTGCATGCTTTAGTTTCGTCTTCCCTTTCAGTATTGTAAGAACCTCGAAGTCACGTTTGTGATCTCTCGTTGGCTCTTTATACTTTAGATAGGACAGTACCTTTAAGTAGCAGTGTGGGACAAGGCTTGTACATGTTTCGTCTGATGTTCCATCGTCACCTTTTGTGTATTTGTCACTCTTCTAAATCTAACTTTGCACAAGTAACCCATGTAAAAAAATGTACATTTTTCAAAACTTGTAAATAAAAATAACCTTAAAATTTTGTAGTCAAGGTATAATTATATTTTAGCTCACTATGAACTTTTAGTATTAACTTATTGGAATCTCATATCTACTCACTTTCCCCCTTGAAATAAACATGGTAAAAGAAAAATACACACGCTGGGAGAGGAAAAAGAGGAGTAGATACTGTTGGAGAGGACCTTCTTTCTTGTCATAAGTGTTAATGCTTTGTTCTTTTTTTAACGTTTTAACAAGAATGTAAAACTGTTAAATAAAACAAAGTTCCTTCAGCACATAGTATGGTCAATCAAGCGAATGAAATTGTGTCGGGGAGGGGGGTATTTACCAGGGCCTCCGGAAACCGAGAAGCCCTAGCTTCAAAACAAATAGTACCAAACCATTATTAAATGGTATTTTAACTCCCGAGTGAAGTTTGGTGGGAGTCCAGGTAGCCTCAATCTTATTTAAACAAAACTGCTTTCTTCTGGGGAGCAACCGGTCTCATTTTAAAGAGCCAAGAACAGTGACTTTGTAGAAACGCTCGCCTCTCGTCTGGGGTAGGGGCTAAATGAAATTAAGCTAAGTCTTTATATGGGGTGCCTGGGGGAGCTCAGGTCATGATCTTGGGGTCCTGGGATCGAGCCCCACATGGGGCTCTCTGCTCAGCGGGAAGCCTGCTTCTCCCTCTCCCTCTGTGCGCGCGCTCTCTCGTATAAATCTTTAAAAGTAAGTCTTTATGGTGTATGTGCTACACTCATCTTTAAGACATGGCACTTAAAGGAACGTCAGTGTGGCAGAGTTCATTCAGTGCATTCATTGGTTGGTTCCACCTAGGAGCATCATCCTTAAATGTGCTTAATATTTTCCCTCAAGTCCATTTCTGCTTCAAAGTAGAACCACATGAAATTGGTCTTTATTTGGTAGATGCGTTTCACATTAACTTTTTCCTCCTCCTGTGGCTGGGTACCTTAAATAGTGACACTCTTAGTCACACTTTAAAAGGTGAGATCGGTAATGTGCAGATTTTTTTTCTTTTTATACACCTCCTGAGAAACACCATTCCATCTTTTTCATGGGATAATCCTTTTAAAACGTTACAACAGAGTCAACAAGCTGATCTCTAAAAGCATCATATCCACGGTCAAAGGCACTACAAAAACCATTCATTCAAACATTTAATGCTAATTTGCCTTTTTTTCTTTACAATGTTTTTTTTTTACAAATGCCACAGGCCGCCTGCATGTAAATAGAATAAGGTTAAAACAGATTTGTGAGGTCCCCTTACAAATGGCAGTCTGATTTGAACTTGAGTCTTCAATTCTGCACCTGCTGATATGGGGAAAGGGGCATGAGGGAACCACGAGGATTATAACCAAGTTATAATCAAGGAGTCCTTTATATAGGACCCATCTCCAGCTTCAGGGATTACTCACAGTAAAGGGAATGCACTGCATCCTACTAAAAAAAAAGTATCCCAGCAGAATGCATGAAATTCCCATTCATTTTGCAATCAAAGGAGAGGGGAAAAAATCTAAAAAGTAGATCTGTGAGACTTGAGGCTATATATGTAACTGAAAGTTACTTAGTATAACTTAAGTAATTCAAATAAAACTTGAAGCAGCTTATTTACCTGTGCAGGTTTTATAGCAAAGTTATTGAGTTACAAATGACTGCTCTTTAGAAGAAAAGGAAAACACAGGAGCCAACAGAATGGGGACAAAATAGAACCGCAAGGTCGTCAGCAGCTCATTCTCAACATATTTTATTGTCAAGCAGAGTTAAGTGACTTCACCCTAATTCCACATCAATACCAAAGTCGATCTAAGAAGTTAGGAAATCTGGACCCCCAAATCCAGAACCAAATATATAGCTGGCCCAATTACTTGGGAGCCTTAACTGTGACTACGTTCATATTCTGTTAAACTTATCTAAGAAAACCAGATTTATGTGTAACATGTCCCTACTCCCCACCTCCCTCCCCCTGCCCAATCATTTTGGGAAAAGAAATGTGAAGAGAGAAATGAGTTTTCACCCCCTCCCCCTTGAGCCGCAAAGCCACTCTTACTCAAGAGAACTGAAGGCTGGCTTTTCTAACTTGCTAATTGAACCACAGCTTCTCAAGGTTGGCATGAACCCTGTAGGTTTAAAAAAAAAAAAAATCCTATAAAATCTATAAACAGCCTAGCTTATGTTCCCTTTGCCGCTGTTAAAACATTAAGTGCCAAAATAAAATGCACCCCTCATTTCTCTTCCTACCAACATTAGGAAAGGCCACGCACTGTAAGAGAGAGAGTTAGTGAAAAGCAAACATCACACAGTTAATCACTGTGGGTGCCTAAAACTTAGAGATCCAGGTACAAAAGCCAATCCCTTTATATTTTTAAACTACTGATTTAACTACAATGGGCAGCTTCTTGATGCAAAATATAAAAGAGAGGGGAAAGGCAATTACTGTTTATAGTGGGCCAATTACGCGTCAAGTGTGGGGCTAAATGTCTTCAGACACTGTAAACACCCTAACTGTTCTATCATTTCATTGGCATGTTTAACTACTGATATTAACATTCATCTCTAAATATTGATACTTGATTTATCGGAGGTACAAAACCAAAATCACGTAGAAGTACACAGCCGGAGATTTGGTCGCAGCCAGCATGTTGGCCCACAGCAAAAACGTGATGGGTGACCGATGAGCTGTTCGCATCTGCTAAGTCATTACGTTCATCCACATGTGCTCTGGTGTTGAAATATTTTGTGCAAACACCACTTCCCCTCTCCAAAGACCCAGAGTGTCGCTACTAGGCTGCTGCCCAGAAATAAGCACACTGCCCATTCTGATCAACGTCCGCTCCTTTTTATTCAGGAAGCATACACTAATTCTTTTTTATACATTTTTTTTTTTTACATTCCAGAAATAAGCGAAAATAGCAGTTTTAAATATGTTACAAAGTTGGCTTTTGGGGCTTAATAAGCTTTTTGAGAGAGGGACCAGCCAACTGACCTTTTCATCAAAGCACCAAGGTGTCTTCGGTCTCCTACCAAGCTCTGCCCCCGCTGTGGTCACCTTGGATGTGCTGTGCACCCGACCCGCGGGAGAAGCTGTAACGGAGAGTTGCCGTGAGGCTCTCTGCAAGGCACCAAGAACAAACAGCTCCAGCTTCCCTTCTTCAGATTGAATCAAAGTTTTTGAAACTTTTCAACTGCTCTCTCAAGTAGTGCTCTCTCAGCATGAAGACTAGAATTTATTAAAATTCATATATCACAAGATAACAGTAAATCACTTCCAATAGTCTGGAAACCACATGGCAGAAGTTATAAATAAATGAACACTAAAATTACTTTAAGAAAGTTTTACATCATTTAGTCGGTAGGGACATTTACACGTACAGCACAATTTACTGTTAAACATTCTTTAACTGGCTTCACACAAAGATGAAAATAGTAATACAAAATGATCTGACATTTTCAGGAAGTCTGAAATTAAGACTGTAGTTTTATCGTAATCAGTATCAACTTTACATATTGTTGCAGATTGCTGTGCTATGCCCTTTAAAATGGGAATTTCTTTCTCGGGGTGAAATTCCATTTGGATATGTGTTCTTGCTTTGTACAAACTACTAAAATCGGAGGGACACAGCAATATCAAAGACACAAACAGTAACTGCACAGTATCATCTGCTGGATTTAGGCTAATACAAGTGGACAGAATTCTTCGGGTTCCAGTATCTAATAAAGCACTATATGAAATGAACAAGGTGAAACATCTTAAGAATGGATATACTCTGCAACCAGGACATGTGGCATTTCTTTAATTCATAAATCTGCCTCACCGGGCATTTACAAAATAAATTAGTTAAGAGCTCAATTTGCTTGAGGCATCACAAGCTCGTAATGCCCCACTTGGCCTTCCTGTTTGAGCTGATCTAGTAGGTCTTCCTTCCGTCGTTTTCTACCTACCACCAGGTACCTATCGTGGCCTACCCCATGCGACTTACTCTTAAGACCGTACTTCTGGGCAATCTGGTGGATTTGCTTCCGCTCGTCGTTAGTCAGCTCTGTGGAGAAAGTCAAATCCGTGTGGCTCTCCGAGCGGGCGTAGTTTCTGATGATCTGTTCAATATCTCTCTTGGCGATTTTGTTCACCCTCTCTACATCAAGACCGAGCCCTTCTCGCTTATGCTGCTCTTTGACGGAGATTGGCTCCCGAATGCCCTCGCCAGATTTACCTAAACCACCACCCGTCCAGCCCATCTTTCTCAGCAGCTGGTTTCCTATGTTATCTTCTTTGATTTGTTGTTTGTAAGCCTCCTCTGCTGAGCGGCCCTGAATTTCATTTCTGGAAATCACATCTTCGATAGCTCCTTTCTTCAAATTGTTAATGACGGTCGGCTGGGTCTTTTTGAGGGTTTTCACAGCTTCCCCAGCAGCTTCGTATTTGACCGTTTTCTTCACCCCAACTGCTTCTGCGATCACTTCACTCTCTAGGATCACCTTGCATTTCCATCGGAGGCCCGTCATTCTTTCATAGACGTACTCGACCGTCATGCGGTTAAACTGAGCTGTGTCGTTCAGGGTGCACACCGGATTTGAAGAATTCTCATAAACCACGAGATCCTTTATATCTTTCTTCTTTCCAGATCCCCTGGGGGAAGAGCCTGTCTGGCACTGTGAACTTTTGACCGAGGGGTAAGTGGGCTGTGTTTTTTGAAGGATTTTCAAAGCCTCATCGGCAGCTGCATGTTTGCTTGTTTTTTTGGTTCCATAACCTTCAGCTAAGCAGTGATCTTGCAGAAACACGCGGCAACGCCACGTGCGATTCGGCATCATCTCGTATTTGTATTCAACTGACATTTTGTTGTATGAGGCAGAATTGTTGAGGATGCCAATCGCATCGTTTGCATTTTCTGTAAGGACAAAATTGGTCCAGTGTTTGGCGGAAGCATTAAAAATCGGCTGCCCGGAAGCATCTTTAGCCAGCACCACCAGCTCTTCCGGCGGCTTCAGAGCCGGAGGAAATTCGTATGCGGGCATGCCGATCTGACACACCACGAGGTCCTCTCCGATCGTGTGCTTGAATTTCCGCCGGACAACTCGAACTTCGATACGTTTCTGCAAGAGTTTTACAGCTAGCTCAGTAGCTCGATCCCTGGACCCATTCTTGCTGCCAGCATAACCGGTGGTTAAGTAGATATTTTGGCATCTAACTTCACACGCATAACCGTCTGTTAGAAGTTTTTTATTTTTGGGGATGTCGGCAGGAGGGATCTCTTTTAAAGGAGCATATATGTACTCAGGATTTGTCTTACATGCCTGAATACACCGAGTTAACATGTATGTATAATTAATTTTATCAGAGCCAGAAGTCATCTCTGGATTAGAAAGGTTCTTCCAGATAGTCGCTGTTAATTTTTCAATAAAATACTGCTTCTCAGCGACCACAGACTCAGGAAATGTCTGTGATGGTGAAGGCTCAGGAGCTGACTGAGAGTTTGCCTGCTGGGATGTGCTGCCTGGGGCGGGGCTCCCACTGTCGAAATACATGTTGGCTGTTACGGGCTGGTCTTTTGTGAAAATAAATCCTGATGAATCACAATACTGAGAATTCCCGTCCTGCACACTGAAAGAGTCTTGAGTATAATCTTGGTAGATGTCTCCTGGCATGCCGGCAAAATGTGTTTGTTCATTTACCTCTTTTGTTTGAGGGCCATAAGGATCTTCCTGTCTTTCATCTTTTGAACTACTAGCTACAAAATGTACAGGCTCAAAACGAGGTCTCGCATGGAATTTGGAACCGGCTTGCTTTTTAGGAGGATTCTGACCTACAGAATGAGTGAAATTTACAATTCATTAAAAAGGGAATATTTCAAAAGAAGCAAACAGGAAAATAGTACCAACCATATTATTTGCAGGTTGCACTGTTGGTACAAGATACTTCCCATCACAAGAACTTCAGGTCATTTGGGTGAAGGGACTACCAACGTAGGATTCCAGCATAACAAGGGATGGTCCCTGTCCCACGGGTAAGGGAAGAAACTTGACAGAAAATATGCCCTGAATCAGGTATGCAGGTCACCACCACACGTGACTGGTAGGTGCTTCTGTATCTCATGAGGCAAAGCCCAGGTGAAGTGTGCTGAGTAATAGGTTGTTCCAGTATAATCTCATGCCACCTGTGCTGGGAAGCGCCCTTCTTAAAACCCCGCAAATGCAATAGATGGTTCTAAAGCAAAAGAGGTGATGGCCAGGGGCGTTTACACAGCCTCTTGCTTTGGCAGCAGAGGTAACGCTGTCATAGTTCTTTACGTGGTTGTGACTAAAAATCAAATAAAAATAATTATCAAAAGATCCCAAAGGTTTTCAACTTCAAAATCTTAGTTCCGACCTACCCTGCACAAAAGGGTGGTTTGCTATATTTTATTTCTAGAACAGACAGCAGCTGGAAACTAATGATTTACGGGGGATAGCGAATCGAAAGCTATGGAAGAACTCTCTGTTGAGGCTAGGCCAGACACTAGGGCCTCCTCCCTGTAGCACTGTTCAGTAGAAAGCTGGTCCATCTTGGACCCATCCAAGAGGATTTAGTTACTTAGATGTTCAAATGATCAGAGTATAAGGTTGTTCTATTTAGAGGGAGGTTCCATGGCATGGACTTCAAGGATAGCATTATCGTGTGACATCAGTATTCTTAGTTTTCAGTTCCATTTACCATCCTCAAAAAACAAAACAAAACAAAACAAAACACAAAACTGTACATAACTAAAAGTTAAAACTCTTTTACATTTGTGTAAGATCCAATGTTAACCAATGTTATTTAAGACCATATACCACACTCATACCATTTTTAAAAAAGCCATGTTGTTTCTTCAAATCCCACCTTCCAAAAACAAGTATACTCACCATCACATGTTGAGAGGTGACGTTTCTGACCCTTGGAAGGTTTGGACAGCATCAGATCATATGACGGCATCTCCCCAATATCAATACCTTCAGCCATTTGGAGAATTTTTTCCATCAGGCGTGGGCTGTACCTATTTAAATTAATATAATCTACCGTTAAAACAGATAAGAATGCAGTTTTTAAAAAGCTTCTAAATGAGCTAATCTTGCAATTGCTCCCACAGGACTTCATCAACAGAGTATCTTGGCTATAAAACTGAACAATGTGCCCTATAATACTTACCTATCAAATGAGTAATTATGTTACTGTCATTAGAAGACATATGAACATAAAATCATTTAAGTGAAGATCTTTTAATATGAATTAAAAGCATCCATATAAACTCATGATTTTTCTCTGTCATATATGTATATTATATGTAAATAATTACATTTGTATATTTACAGAAGTACTAAGAGTGTTAAGAGTGTCTGGGTTGTTAACATCCAGACTATGGTCTTTACCATTTCCCACAAAAAGGAATCAGGGTCCTTAGAGAAATGGCTGATTACAAGTCTGGGGGAGGAAATGTACAAGATGAACCTGGGAGATATTCCTGTGCCTGGAAACAAGGAAGCTGTGAAAGGCCTCAGGGGTTGTGTCAAATGGACTCAGAAGCCAATCTGAACACACTCCTACTGACAAAGTGAGCCAACTGGATTATCAATAAGAATAATAACCTGCAGTGGAGTCAGACATAACAAATATGCTAACGATCCATTAGTTTGTAATGATACTTACAAACTCATTATTGGTCACCTTTGGAAGATGGTAAGGAATCAAGTCATTATTCCGAAAACAGGTAATATTAAAGGAAGAAAGCAAGCATTTATCTGGCATTTTCCTGTACAAATTGTACGTCAGAGTAACTAAGAGTTGATGAGAAAAATCTCTTTTACAGAAGCATTCCAGCTAATAAATGAAGGAATGATAGACTACTGCCATTTTGCAACCCATCATAAAATAATAAATTATCATCAATGACTGCTAGGCCTATGAGGTGAAAAGCTGATGGGGAAGAACCCAGAAAGAGACCCCCACAAACATGTCCAAGCTGCAAAAGCAACTCAATAGAGAAGGACATCCTTTTCAACATATGGTGCTGGAGTAAGTGGGCATCCATCGGCAACAAACAAAACCTCGACCTCACTTCTCATCCAAAAATTTATTCAAAATGTATCACAGACCTAAATGTACAATGTAAAACTATAAATTTTTTTAGAAACACAGGAGAAAATCTTCAGATCTAGGGCTAGGCCAACAGTTCTCATACTTGATACCAAAAGCAAGATCCATAAAAGGAAAAACTGATAAAAGGGACTTCATCAAAATTAAAAACTTTTGCTCTCAAAAGCCCCTATGAAGAGGACAAAAAGACAAGCTACAGACTGGGAGACAGATTTACAAACCAAACACCTGATGACAAAACAAAACAAAACCTAGTATCCAGTATAAACATCTCTCAAAATGCAAGAGTAAAAAAATATATATATTAAAAAGTGAACAAAAAGACATGAACAGAACATTTAACCAAAGAGGATAGACATACTGCAAATAAGCACATGAAAAGATGGTCAACATCATTAACTACCAGAGAAAGGTACTTTAAAACCACAACAAGGTATCACTTTGCATCCTCAGAATGGCTAAAGTAAAAAAGAACGAGAACATCAAATGCTGACAAGGACACAGAGAAACTAGATCATTCATAGACCGCTGGAGGGAATGTAAAATGGTATGGCCACTCTGGAAAACAACTTGGAAGTGTCTTATAAAATTAAACATGCAATTACCACTCGACCTAGCAATGGCCCTTTTTTTTTTTGGCCATTTATCGCAAAGAAATCAAAACTTATATTCACACAAAAACCTGTACATGAATGTTCATAGCAGTTTTATTTGTAACAGCCAAAAACTGCAATCAGCTTGGAAGTCCTTCAACAGGTGGATGGTTAAACTGTGGTATGTACACACCTCAGAACACTACTCAGCAATACAAAGGAAATAACTATTGATACACATAGTATCATGTATGAGTGGGAAGGAAACGTGTTTTTTTTTTTAAGATTTTTTAAATTTATTTGTCAGAGAGAGAGAGAGAGAGAGCGCACAAAGCAGGGGGAGCGGCAGGCAGAGGGAGAAGCAGCCTTCCTGAGGAGCAGGGAGCCTGATGCGGGGCTGGATCCCAGGACCCTGGGATCATGACCTGAGCCAAAGGCAGACGCTCAACCGACTGAGCCACCCAGGCATCCCCGGATGTGGTTATAAAAGGGTGATGTGAGGGATCCTTATAGTATTGGAACTGTTCAATATCTTGACTGTGGTAGTGGATACACAAACCTACACATGTAATAAACTGTATTCAGCTAAACACACACACACACACACACACACACATACGAGTACTAGTAAAACTGGGAGACTAAATAAAATCAGTGGATTGTTAACAATGTCACTGTCCTGGTTTTGATATTACACAATAATTTTGCAAAATGTTATCACTGGGGAACTGGGTAAAGAATGCAGGGCATCTCTTTGTATTACTTCCTACAACTGCATGTGAATCTATAATTATCGCAATAAAAATTTTGATTAAAAAAGTTTATGGGAACTTTATAATCTTACTATCACTAAAAAATGAGACAAGCAGACATGTGTCCCCTTATATGAGAGGAAATACAAAGCACTATCTATAAAGTATTGTCCTTCAAATAATTGAACCTGAACCTAAGCAAGCCCCTCACTCCCAGAAATACGTTAAACATCACCATAAGAACATAGCCAGCCAAATCCAGAATGAAGGAAACACTATGTGACAATCCAATTTCTTCATCAAATAAAAAGCATGAAAATAAAAGGATAGGGGAATGGGGTTATAGATTAAAGGAGACAGATCAACCAAATACAGTGCACGGACCTGGTTTGGATCATGAATCAAACAAACCAAAATACAAATGAGGGGCGCCTGGCTGGCTCAGTCCGTAGAGCATGCAACTCTTGATCTCGGGGTTGTTTGAGCCCCATGTTGGGTGTAAGAGATTACTTAAAAATAACATTAAAAAAATACACTTTGAAACAAGTGGAGAAAACTCAACATGGATTTTAAGAAATTACTGTTAATTTTGTTGAGTGTAGATAATGGTATTGACTCTATTTTTTTTTTTTTTAAAGATTTTATTTATTCATTCATGACAGAGAGAGAGAGAGAGGCAGAGGGAGAAGCAGGCTCCCAAGGAGCAGGGAGCCCGATGCGGGACTCGATCCCAGGACGCTGGGATCATGACCTGAGCCGAAGGCAGACGCTTAACCATCTGAGCCACCCAGGCACCCTGACTCTATTTTTTAAGTAGGCTCCACACCCAGCATGGAGCCCAACATGGGGCTTGAACCCATGACCCTGAGATCAAGACCTGAGCTCTGAGCTGAGATCAAGAGTCAGATGCTTAACTGACCGAGCCACCCAGGCACCCCTATTATGACTCTATTTGTAAAAATTCTTATCTGTGGGGCGCCTGGGTGGCTCAGTCAGTTAAGCATCTGACTCCTGATTTTGGTTCAGGTCATGGTCTCAGGGTTGTGAGATAGAGCCCCGTGATGGGCTCAACGCTCAGTGGAGCCTGCTTAAGATTCTCTCTCTTTCTCTCCCTCTGCCCCTCTCCCCACTAAAAAAAAATAAAAATAAAAATTCTTGTCCAGTACAGATACATACTGAAGTATTTGCAGGTGAAATGATGTCGAGATTTTAATATACTCCAGACTATCTCCCACAAAAAAACTGGGGGCAACACAGAAGAAATGAGAAGGGCAGCATGACAAACTGTTGATATTGCTGAAGTTGAGTAATGGGTACATGGAAGTCCATTAAACTCTTTTACTTTTGTGTGTTCAATTTTTTCCATAATAAAAAGCTTCAAAGCATACAATTTTTAAAGGGTTCCTCATAAAGTAGGTTGGCTGCTTGACAGAATATCATATAACTGCAGAGAAACAAACATACAGGCTCAAGTGAAGTTTTTGTTATCATGGGGACCTACTCACCCTTCCTACCTTGAGAGCCTTTCCTGGCCTATCACCAAAAAAAGACTCCTGGTGGCCTTTGGGAAGAAAGTTCTGAATATGAGTAACTATCACACCTTGACGTGAATAGGTTCTGAACCTGAAGGAGGGTAACGTTTTCCTTTGGGCACAACTGGTTCCACACCCATCAGATGGCTTTCCCTGCAAAGCCAGGAAGTCGGGACTTGGTGGCCTTCCCGGACAGACGAGC
This sequence comes from Halichoerus grypus, assembly GCF_964656455.1. Classification (NCBI taxonomy): domain Eukaryota; kingdom Metazoa; phylum Chordata; class Mammalia; order Carnivora; family Phocidae; genus Halichoerus; species Halichoerus grypus. The sequence goes on along the minus strand of NC_135727.1, from coordinate 30,574,531 downwards.
ACAAGGCAGCTCACTTCCCACTAATAACCGCGCCCACAACTGCTGCTGCTACTATCAGTATTTAAATGCCAAAAGTAATTTCATTTTCATCTATTCTTATCTAAACATCAGAAAGTACAGCCTGGGAAAAAAAAAAGAAAGTACAGCCTAAAGCACTGTACTTTCTATATATCACTTCCATTCAGATTTGGGAGTCCAGTTTCCAAGGTACAGGATGAAAACAAAAGATTATGAAAGTGAAAGTCTCTAAATAATCTTGAACTGGTGATGCCACTTGTGCTACCTGAACTGGCACTACACTCAAGCCACTCACCTTGAGTTCCAGTCAGACTTCTCCAGGCTTCGATTCTGGCCTGATTCCAAATATGGCATACAACTGTAAAGGGCACGCAGGCCATACACACAGCGTGCAGAAGTGATGCATTTGGGGCTCATTCCATTCACTTTTCTCTCAGGTTTCTTCCAGCATTAGTAATGATTATACCTACTGTTCCCTATTCATTACATCTGCCACAAAATTCAACATCACCCATGGGCTATAAAAATAAACCTTTGCGTAGGTTGTGAACACAGTCAGCTTCTCAGTCCTTTAGCAGGAAGTCATAATACTGAGGAAACCCAACCAGCTCAAACAATAATGGAAAAGACCGTATAGTACCTGACTCTTGACTATTCAGAGAACAATGCAAATATTAATCTAGAGTCTTTAATAAGACCACTAGGATTTCATTCCCATTTCTAAAATTCTTCAGAGAGTAGCTATCCAAGAACAAAGAAGTGGTTCCACAAATTTTAAATAAGCTAAGCCAGTAAAACTTTAATTACGGGTTTCCATTATGTATTCTTTCGTAGATCTATTTATTTTTAAAAGATTTGTTCATGTATTTTAGAGAAAGAGAGAGAGCGCACCAGCGGGAGGGGCAGAGGGAGAGGGAGAGAAAAATCCCAGGCCGACTCCATTCTAAGCACAGAGGTTGAGGCGGGGCTCAATCTCACGACCCTAGGATCAGGACCTGAGATGAGGACCAGACCGAAATCAAGAGTCGTTCGCTTAACGGACTGTGCCACCCGGGTGCCCCTAAAGGTGTTACTTTAAAAAATCTACTATGAAGGGCACCTGGGTGGTGCAGTCAGTCAAGCGGTTAAGCATTTGACTCTTGATTTCAGCTCAGGTCCCGATCTCAGGGTTGTGAGATTGAGCCCTGCCTCAGGCTCTGTGCTCAGTGCTGAGTCTGCTTGAGATTCTCTCTCTCTCTCTCAAATAAACAAATAAATCTTTAAAAAAATAAAGTATCACCTTCACTCCAGAAATTTTAGAGAACCCACCAAGAAAGCATCTACAAACCCAACCACTGATAACTTCATTAACATTTGAAGTTTACTTTTTATTCCTTTCTCTATGCTTTCCATACCACTGCCCCCCCCCCAAATCTCTTATAGATCATCTATGTTGATTTGCACTCTGGTAGGGTGGGGGGTTGTTCTTAATTTATGAGATCATAAGTTTTTTTCTATGTCATTACCACATGAGTTTTAATGGCTATACGGTATTTTACCTTATGGAGAGACCATGATGCAAAGTATCATTAAGGCAAATCTAATACAGTAATTTTAAGATGCACACATATTATATATTTAAGTCTGTTAATTTACCCATTTGATCATAAATGCTTAAAAAAACAAAAGCAAAAAACCTCAGGAGGTCTTTAGCGTTTTCAAAGATAGCTTACTATGTACCAAGCTTTTAGAAATCAGGATGCTATTCAACTGTCCCACCATGCCTGGCATACATAAAGATGATTTATAACGGACAAAGACATGTGATTTCATGAATCTTACATTCTCAAAAAAAGATAAGCGCATACTTATGATCTACAATGCACCTGAAATTTAACAAGTATTTAGTAATGCTTCCAAATTTTTAATTAAACTGCTCTACTAGGTCCAAAAACAGCTGAGGTTTGAAAACTAAACAAAGATCAGGATTTCCAAGTATAAAATTATTTATTCAAAACTATTAAGACTTTTAACATCATAAATGAATAACACACAACCAGATTATTGATAAATCTTTGGAAAGCTCCCACTCCCACTTCTCTAGCTGGTGACTGATGCAGGCTACCTATGTGCAAAGTTAGTTTCACAACATGAGCTCAACTGGCATCTACCTTCCAAAAATCAGTCTCATAGCAACAAGGAAGAGACAATAATCAAGGCAGCAAACCTGGTTTCATTTTAAGATATATTTTTCCTATAAATATCTCATCAAAAATCAATAGGCCAGGATTCTGCTTCTAATCCTATTGATGAAGAATAATCGAAAACCTGAATGCTCTAGTTAACCATTCTGCTTTATTAAATATAGATACATTATCTACAGTTTTTAAGTAAAAATTTTACAGTTCCCCAGGCATTCATATGAACAATTATGTGAGTGCTATAGATACAGTTGATTAGAAGACTTCACTAACTTTTCTTTTTTTGTTGTTTCAGAGGTAGAGGTCAGTGATTCATCAGTTGCATATCACACCCAGTGCTCATTCCATCAAGTGCCCTCCTTAATGCCCATAACCCAGTTACCCCATCTCCCCACCTACCTGCACTAACTTTCCATTAGCCACAAGACATATCTTAGAAATTGCTTGCACAAAAAAAATGTTTGACAGGTTGTTTACTTTTATGAAACAGACAAAACAGTGAAGAGAAAAAAGTTCAGCTATTTGAGATTCCTGGTTGCCTGGACTATGAGGGAAAAATGACCAAATGGATATTGGAAAAACACTGTTTTATTTTATCCTATAAAGCAGCGGTTCTCATGGTGTAATCACTGGGCCAGCATTACCTGATCATCAGTACCACCTGGGAACTTGTTAGAAATGCAAATTCAGGGGTCCTGCCGCAGACCTACTGAATCAGAAAGGCTGGGGTGGGGCCCAGCAATCTGTGTTTTAACAAGCCTGACAGTTGATTGTGATGCTTGCTTAAGCTTGAGAACCACTGTTGCAGAATCAAGATAGTCAAGCTTGTTCCATGAAAATCGCCACTATCACCAAAAGGAATGAAACATAGTTTGCCTCCCTGAACATGTGAGCTCCTCCTGGCTTGGTCTTATGATCAAGGAGTTCTCAAAGATACCCTTGACCTAGGAGTTATTTCAGCCCTAACTAAAACAGACCACAGAAAGCTCTTCACTGCGGGGGGGGGGGGGGGGGGGGGGGGAAGTGCTACTATTTACAACCTGTTCCCAAAGTCAAGGGATGAACAACAAATTAACAATTTAAATTCAGAAGAGGTTGTTACACCATGTATTCTGCAGTTCCCTTGAGAGAACAATCTTCTGTCATAGAAGAACAGACCAGAAAATGAGCTCTGCCAACATCAACCTTAAGAAGTACTGGAATACAGATTTTACCCCTCTGAAGCTGACAGCTAACATAAAGCCCGACTAATGTGGAACACTGCACTTGGTCCCTAGCTTCCAAGATTCTGTATTACCCCTTCCCTTTCTCTTGTATCTATGTTATCAGATACAATGTAAACATTATTCTTCAGTTAAGCTATTTGATGTTATGGCACTTCTTGTAGTGACAGAACTGACTTAACTAAAATGTGATATGATGAAATGTGTGTATGTATGTGTGTGTGTACATATATATATTCATTCATCTTGTTACACACACACACTCTACACACAGATGTGCTTGGGTGAGTGCACACACACACAAATGTCCTGGATGCTTGAGCTTTTAACACCAACTACCACTGGCCTGTTCTGTGTTGGTTAATGCCCTAGTTATATAAAGGGCTGTTGTTCTTGGAATGAAATCCTGAGATATAAAAATGATGTGGCTTGTGTCAGTTACTTGCTTTCACTCCTGGGCCATCCTTCCCAAATATAGCAGCTGTGTCTCAGTGGAAAGAGCATTAGAAGACCTGAGTCCTAGTCCCGACTGTGGAACCTTGGAAAAGTCACTTAACTTCTTGGTCTCCATTGACTTAGCTGTAAAAATGAGATACCACCTAATTCCCAAGGTTGTTGTATTAAGAGAGATACATAAATAATTAAAATATGTTGTACATTATAAAGCTATATTCATCTGTTTACCCCACACATATTTATTGAATGGCGATCATGCAGAAGACACTCTTCTAGGCACTGAGGATAAAAGTGTGAATAAGAAAGCAAAAACCTCTTTCCCAAAGGAGCTTACATTCTTGTGGGAAGGTAAGATTTATTATTAACACAAAGGATAGCTATTCTCCCCCACGTAAAAAAAATTTTTTTTCAGGATTCAGATTTCCCACGGCCTTCTGTCATATCAAGGAGATGTATGATTATAGGATAAAGGTACTTTTTCAACTGCAAAAACAATATTGTTAAGTGAAGGTCAATTAGATTTATCTGAATTGATTAATAACTGAGGCTTCCCCAGTTGTAACCAGTTCCTCCAGTGAAATAATCATTGTCTCTGGAGGCAGAAATTATACTAACCTAGAGAAAATAGGAAAAAATAAATTTTGGTGATCAGAGCAAAACAAAGTATACACTAGATGCTATGTTCAACAATTAAAGGTAGAAGTGGATAATCCTATTTTTCTGTATCTGTTATGGTCATTCCTAGAACTGAACTGGCTGAATTTGATTTGATCTTTTTCCAGAATTTCTCATCCTTCCTAATAAAAAATTCACCGTGAGGCAGGAGTGTCCAAAAAAAGAAGCTTCTCAGTCTATCAAAGGAATGATTAGTCTAGGACCGATTTGGGGTGCAGAAGGACAGAGGTCCAAGTAGTCTGGGTTTTTTTAAAAAAATGCGTTGGAACCATACTGCAGTCTCCATTGAATGCAAAGAGCTCTCAAAGAGGCCTGTTCAGAACGCGCACCAGGTTCTAGGAAAGGGGGGGTAAACACACACACACACCCCTAAAACCTCACCCAGAGGCCAAATGTTAATCCTCCTGATCACATTTAAGGTGAAAGGAGAGCAATCCATTTTTAGAGTAAGATATATCCATCTCTTTGTTTGCGTCCAGACACATTATGCGCAAATCTACAAGCAAGGCGGACCCTGCAGCTGAGAGACCTCATACAAACCGCCTCCCCAGGAGAAGACAGTAAAACCCCGTCGGGGGGCTGGTGCTGTTTTATTTAATGGGGATGGAAAGAGGGAGTGGTCAGGAGGAGACTAGCCGGGTTCCCTTGCCCCCCCCCCCCCAACCTCCGCCCGCAGACCCTCGAAGCCCCGACTGTCGAGCATCTCTGCGGATACCGCATCCTTGCAAGGTCCTACGCAGGTCCGAGATTCTGCTATTCGTCATTTCCCACGCCCTCCAAAACCACCGCCACAATGACCACCCCTCAACAATCCCCTTCCAGGTGCTGCTTAATCTCCATCCCTGGTCCTGGAGGAGCTGCTCCCGCGATCCCCGCACCCTTCTTCTGGCTGTTATGTCATCCTCTACCACCTCGCTCGGCCGATCCCCCCAGACCAATAGTGAACCCCCTGGTGTCCTCCAACACCTCCAAATCTCCAGCCTCTAAGCCCTCGTCCGTATCCTGCCCCCGTCTCTATCCCGACCCCCATCCCCGAGCCCCCTACCGGGTCCCTAACCCGACCCTCACACCTTCCTCACCTGCAGCCCAGGAAAACGTGGTTGGTCCAGGCGGCGGAGAGCGCGAGGAGCTGGTCCAGGGCAGCCCCGGGATAGCTGTGCAGGTGCCGACAGATGAAGCTGCGCCGCAGAGCCCACTGCCAGTCACTTTCGTGGCTATAGCGCCACTGCTCCAGCACTGGCTCGGGCGGGGGCGGCGGGAGTGGGGGCAGCGGCGGCGGCGGGAGTGGGGGCAGCGGCGGCGGCGACAGGAAGTCGCCCCCCAGCAGCAGACGTCCGCCAGCCATCTTCTCCGCCCCCAAGCAGGGACCCCAGGGATGAAGCCGGCTACCCAGCAGGAGCGAGCGGGAACGGGGGTCGGTGGGAGGGGCCGGGTGAGGGGGGGCGCGCCGAGGCGCGAAGACCAACTCTCAGGGGACTGGAGTGTGTGCGTGGGGGGCGACCGTTAAGAAGGAAAAGGCGAGCACGAGCTCACGTCCCGACGCCGGGGCGCAAGCCGGCGGCACTCCTCCAACTCGTGGAGGCGCAGCAGGGCGCCCGCCGCAGTCACACGCGCGCTGGGGAGGCCGGGCCCGGCCCGGTGCTCCGCACCTCCAGCGACCCGCAGATCCACGCACTGCGCGGTGACGGGGGGAAGACACCAGCACGCTCTGCTCCCCCTCTTCTGGGCTCTAGCCTACCTACCCGCGTGCCGCCCCGAGGTTGTGAGGCCAGTGCGCGTGCGCCGCGGCTGTTCCCTAACTTCGAAATCCCGTCGCCGAATCTCGCGCGAGGTACATTTTTCCCTCCTGTGACGACTACGGGCCTTTGACGCACTACGGTGACAAGCGGAGGGCGGGGACTTCGGGAAGGGAATTTTGGAAGGTTCTCTGAGGTTCGGGAACATGATTCCCTGAAATCCCTGGAAGGCGCCCTCAGATGATTGTTGGCACAACGGCTTGCCTGACGCTTTTGCCTGGGTTTTTGAGCGGTGAGACAGTGGGACCGTGCCCTTTGGGGGGGCGGGGCGGGGGACTTCGGTTTGGATTTTACACTTTCTCCGAGGCGCCTTTTCTTCAGAGGCTAGATCGAAAACCTCTACATCGTGCGTCCTTAGCCTTGTATTTTATTGTGAAAACATAGGAAAAATGTAATACTTGGCAAAGAAAATCATCCACAGAGCCACTTCTCAGGTCAGCCACTTGTAATCATCCGTATGCCATTCCAGTTGCTGACAAATCCAGACACCATGTTTACACAGTTCTGAGCGCAATTGCAAATAATTGTTTGTCATGTATGAATTTAAAACGTGCAAAATAGGGGCGCCTGGTTGGCTTAGTCGTTAAGCATCTGCCTTCGACTCAGGTCATGGTCCCAGGGTTCTGGGATCGAGCCCCGCATCGGGCTCCCTGCTCGGCGGGGAGTCTGCTTCTCCCTCTCCCACTCCCCCTGCTTGTGCTCCCTCTCTCGCTGTGTCTCTGTTTGTCAAATAAATAAATAAAATCTTAAAAAAATAAAACGTGCAAAATACTACAAAATATAAAAAGAGCTCAAAGAAGAGGGTTAAAAGCTGCACAGCAACAAGTGGTTAATCACTCCGTAGTCAAACGTTATCACTCCACCTGCGGATCTGCTTCAGGCAGTTTCCTCGGTCCTTGTCTGCCGCCAACGTGCGATGTTCAAGTAATCAACAAATGTCTCTCAGCGGGAATTTACACAGCACCTACTGTAAGCTCAATATAGTAGAAATACAAAGGAAAAAGAAACAGGGTTTTCTCTGTTGTCCTAGAACTGATTACGATCTTGGTGGGGAAAAATAGTCCTACATAAAACTCAGCGTCCCACTGGCAGCGGGACCTTTGGATGAGGGGGCTTTGACCCATTGCCCTCTTTACCTCTTTAAATGACATATTTTTTTATTTTTTTAAAAAAGATTTTATTTATTTATTTGACAGAGAGAAAGAGAGGGAACACAAGCAGGGCGAGTGGGAGAGGGAGAAGCAGGCTTCCCGCTGCCGAGTAGGCAGCCCGCCCAGCCGGGACCCTGGGATCATGACCTGAGCCGAAGGCAGCCGGTTAACGACTGAGCCACCCAGGCGCCCCTAAATGACATATTTTTTAAATGACATGTTTCTCATTATATGACACATCTTCTGTGTAGGGGTATATTGGACTAAGAAGAGCAGAAGGTAACAGCAGTTTTCACACTGTTGCATAATGATTTATTTCCATGTCTGTCCCATTACACGGAGTGTGCTTTGTCTTTGACTCAACGGTAAGCATTCATGTTTATTGAAGTAATGGTCTTCAAACTATCAAATCAGAGAACTCGATACTAGGAAGGAAGCTTAGAGATCATACATTTAAGTCATCCTTGTATGAGTGAGAAAAATAAGGCCAGAGAGGTGAATTGACTTGCTGAAGGCTGTAGAGACTGTTCTGGCAAAGCTGAGATCAGAATCTCTGTCACCTGACTCCTTATCCAGTGTTCCCCCAGTCATTTGCCATTGCATTGCCCTGGGTTTGGTTTTGTTTTGTTTTGTTTTGTTTTTTCCTTCTTCTTCACAGCATGTACCAACTTCTGAAATTTATTTTTTAAAGTTTGACTGTTCCCACCCCCCAAGAATGTCAGTTCCATGAGAATAAGGAACTCATTCATCTTGCTTTTAGCACCTAGACCTGGCTCCGGTAGACACTCCAGAGATATTTGTTGAATTAAATGAATCATTGAATGAATGAATGAAGGCTCTTCCCAATGTCCCAACCTTGTGAAATTCATTTTCATGGAGCCTACATTTTAAGCTGATTTGTTATTTCACAGCTGGATTAATTTCAGCCTAAACTGCTGACTTTGATCAAAATCAGCATTGTATTCAATACACATCATGCCTAGAAAAAGATTTGAAAAAATAAAAACTACTTCCTCTCGGCATGGATTAAAACTTCTCCATCATATAGCAACAAGTAATTGCAATCTGAGTTTTGAACTTGGACTACAAAATGAAAGGCAGTGAAACTGATATTAGGGGGCACCTGGGTGGCTCAGTCGTTGGGCGTCTGCCTTTGGCTCAGGTCATGATCCCAGGGTCCTGGGATCGGGCCCCCCTGCATCGGGCTCCCTGCTCCGCGGGAAGCCTGCTTCTCCCTCTCCCACTGCCCCTGCTGTGTTCCCTCTCTCTTATTCTCTCTCTGTGTCAAATAAATAAAATAAAATCTTTAAAAAAAAAAAAAAGAAACTGATATTAGAGGCCATTTGCCCTGGGACAGCCATAAGTGGATTTCATTTGTAATTTCCACTGTGGAAAAAAACCCAGCTCCATCCTTTAGAAAACAGAACAAAATTTGCGTGGTTCTCCATGACCTTCTTTCCCTAGTAATCCTTCTGATCAAAAAATCCTTCAGCCAACCTATCTTCAGCCCATCCCCTCTCACAAGCCACAGCTATTTTCTCAGTGAGCAGGAGCTGAGACCTCTAAGCAGAAATAAATTGTCTGCGTAATGGTTGAAGAGAAGTGTAGGAGGGAGCAATGATAAAGGCAGCCATCACAGTCCTAAAATGATCCAGAAACTTCCTGTCATCATCCATCCTCCTTTCTTCCATCATCTTTCTCTGCTCTAACACAGGCTCTTACCACCATCTTTACACAGCACACAGGGACAGCTCTGAGCTTCCCTCCCTGTCCTTTCCTATGGGGGAGTCAGTGAGGGTTTAAGGGAGGGAGACCCAAAGCCTGGCCCCAACCCGCATAAACTACCCCCAAAATTAGCTCACTGAAAGTTCTTGAGCAGAGTAGTGTGCGTTACAATATCCTCTTGAGGAATGTTTCCTAGCAGATTAGAAGCAATAGGTAGGAGCTCCCACTGGCCAAATCTTGGTAATTTGAGCATCAAAATCATTAAGGACAGCAATGACAGGGGCGCCTGGGTGGCTCAGTCATGAAGTGTCTGCCTTCGGCTCAGGTCATGATCCCAGGGTCCTGGGATCGAGCCCCGCATCGGGCTCCCTGCTCAGCAGGGAGCCTGCTTCTCCCTCTCCCAATCCCCCTGCTTGTGTTCCCTCTCTCACTGTGCCTCTCTCTGTCAAATAAATAAATAAAAAATCTTTTTTTTTTAAAAAAAAGGGAGAGCAATGACATAAGCCCTAAGTCCACAGTGCTACTAAGTAGCTAAAGAAGTAGTGTGGGAGAAGGGAAGGCCTTGGCTTACAATAGAATACTGTGTGCTGACTGGTAAACATGAAGGGAGTGCTGGAGTTGGAAATTCATCATTTTGTAGATTGGCTCAGGCAAGAATTATCAATAGATGCTAAATCTAGGGGAAAACTTTTTATGAGGAGTAGGATATCTGCATGGATTTATAGTTTCTCCCCCCCCAGATAATTAGTAGCAAAGAAGGAAAAAAACCCAGTAATTATATAGTTGAGAAATTGGGCGACACCTTGACCCCAAATGAGAACAATCTATTTTTTTAAAGATTTTTATTTTTATTTATTTATTTGACAGAGAGAGACAGTGAGAGAGGGAACACAAGCAGGGGGAGTGGGAGAGGGAGAAGCAGGCCTCCCGCTGAACAGGGAGCCCGATGCAGGGCTCGATCCCAGGACCCCAGGACCACAACCCATGCCGAAGGCAGACGCCTAGCGACTGAGCCACCCAGGTGCCCCGAGAACAATCTATTTTTTAAATGGGATTTTAAAAAATATCAATGTCATGGGGCGCCTGGGTGGCTCAGTCACTTAAGCGTCCAACTCTGGATTTCACCTCAGGTCATGATCTCAGGGTTGTAAGATCGAGCCCCATGTTGGGCTCCACATTGGGTGGGGAGCCTGCTTAAGATTCTCTCTCTCCCTCTCCACCTGCCCTTCCCCCTCTCTAAAATATATATATGTCAAAAAAGACAAAGAAAGATTCTATATAAAAGGAGAATAAAGAGGACACAATGGGTGATCCTAGACCAAATCCTATATGGCAAGAAAAAAATGTTATAAAGCATGTTTTTCAATAGATAAAGGTGTTGTAAAAATGTCAAATTTACCGAAGTTGATAACTGTGGTTATGTAAGAGAATATCCTTATTATTAGGAAATGCCCACTGGAATATTTAGGGGTAAAGAGCCATGATACATGTAAATTACCTTCAAATGGTTCAGAAAAAATATGTATAGTTATCTATAGATCTATATCTGTATACACAGAGAGAGCACACAATGATAAAGCAAATGGGGCAAAATGTTTTCAACTGGTAAATGTGAGTCAAGAGTATGTGGATATACTTTATAGTATTCTCATAAATTAATTCCAAAATTAAATGTTTGAAAACTGCAATAGCTCCCTACATTGCTGAAGAATCTCAATCTCGATACCTCTTAATTACCTTTTGTTGTGTGGCCAGCTCTTTACAGGGCTCTCTGAAGGGCTATAAATGATGTTCTTACCCTTTCGAAGCTTGACATCTCTTGAGGAGGGAAGTCTCTCAAACAAGAGGCAGAAAAGATTATAAAAGTTCAACTAAGAAGTTTGAAAATGGAGAAGAGCTCAGGATACGTGGATGGGATCAAGAAAGACTTCAAGGAGGGACGCCTGGGTGGCTCAATCGGTTAAGCGTCTGCCTTCGGCTCAGGTCATGATCCCAGGGTCCTGGGATCGAGTCCCGCATCGGGCTCCCTGCTCCGCGGGGAGCCTGCTTCTCCCTCTGCCTCTGTCTCTCTCTCTGTCTCTCATGAATAAATAAATAAAATCTTTAAAAAAAAAAAAAAGAAAGACTTCAAGGAGAAGGTGGGGGCTGAGCCTCGAAAGCAGGATTTAAATCAGTAGAGGATATTTCAGACAAAGTCAACAAATAGCTTGTGTAATTCCAGGAGAGGCTTGTGCAGACTGGTGAGCTGAGATGAAGACTGGGTAGTAGGAAGGACTGGAACATTGGGTTGAGTAGATAAGATGCAGGCAGTCCGTAAGTTCCTCAAGAGCAGTGTCTACCTAGATCTCATGCAACAATATCCCCCATAGCATAGGGCACAGGGCCAAACCCACGGGAGGAGTTCAATATATCCTTATTATTGGATTGAGGACAAGTAATTTAAGCCCCAAACCAAGATAAGGAATTTGGCCCCAAGTCTATACATAACAGATAGATGTATAATTTTTTTATAGGTATTGAGCCCAGGGCAGGTACCTTCTAAAGCCCAAGCCAAAGGAGCTAAGAGATAGCGCAGGGTCTGGATAGAGACCCAGGTTAAGGTAGCACCTGGTGGCAAAACCACTGTGAGGTACTACTGTCTGATGCACAACTCTTTCCAGGGGGACCCGCATTTTAAAAGAAGGGCTTTGCAAGAAAGCTGTGCTTTTAGCAAAGGGATGAATCTCCCCAAGTCGGGGCATTTCGGATAGGAGAGGATACTGCTTAACCTCAGTGCTTCCAGCTGGGGCCCTGGCTGCTAGGCTATTTTGAGGGTTTTAGAGGCCCGGTTCTCTCCCTAGAAGCAGTTGGCATTGTCACCTGCTCAACAATGCCCCAGGCGCAGGCCCTCATTGCCCCAACAGGCCCCTGCCCCCGCGTCCATGCTCTAGCAGAACTGTATGCAAATTTTCCCCCACTAACTTGCATTAAGTCTTCAGCCATTTGTCTTCATTTCTGATTTCTTGTTTCTTTTTAAGATTTTATTTATTTATTTGAGAGGGAGAGAGCACAAGCAGGGAGAGTAGGAGAGGGAGAAGCAGGCTCCCCACTGAGCAGGGAGCCCAATGCAGGGATTCCATCCCAGGACCCTGGGATCATGACCTGAGCCGAAGGCAGACGCTTAACTGACTGAGCCACTCAGACACCCCTATTTCTGATTTCTTTTAATTGGTCAGTTTCTTCTAACACCTTTAGGTTCAGTGATACACCAACCAGCACTAAAATGCATTAGAGGTGGGGTCGGCAAACTATGGCTCACAGGCCAAATCTGTTCCCCTGTCTGCATTTGTTTTTTTTTAAGATTTTATTTATTTATTTATTTTTCTTTTTTTAATTAATTAATTAATTTATTTTTTGATGTAGTGTTCCATGATTTATTGTTTGCGTATAACACCCAGTGCTCCATTCAATACGTGCCCTCCTTAATACCCATCACCAGGCTAACCCATCCCCCCAACCCCCTCTCCTCTAGAACCCTCAGTTTGTTTCTCAGAGTCCGTAGTCTCTCATGGTTCGTCTCCCCCTCCGATTTCACCCCTTCATTTTTCCCTTCCTACTATCTTTTTTTTTTTTTTAACATATAATGTATTATTTGTTTCAGAGGTACAGGTCTGTGATTCATCAGTCTTACACAATTCACAGCACTCACCATAGCACATACCCTCCCCAACGTCTATCACCCAGCCACCCCATCCCTCCCACCCCCCCACCACTCCAGTAACCCTCAGTTTGTTTCCTGAGATTAAGATTTTATTTATTTATTTGATAGAGAGAGAAACAGAGATCATGACCTGAGCCGAAGGCAGACGCTTAACGACTGAGCCACCCAGGCGCCACCCCCCACCTGCATTTGTAAGGCCCTCATGCTAAGAATGCTTTTTACATTTTCTGATGGTTGAAAAAAATTCAAAAGAATAATAATTTAGGACATAGGAAAATGAAATTCACGTGTGAATTTCAAATTTCAGTATCTATAAATAAAGTTTTATTGGCACACAGCCATGCTCATCCTTTCACATAGGATCTATGGCTGCTTCTGTGCTAGAGTGAACAGTTGCAGAGGCCCCATTGCCTGCGAAGCCTAAAATAACTTACCATCTGGTCCTTTAGAGAAAACGTTTGCTGACCCCTGGCCTACAACAATGGTTGTCAATATGGGACGATTTTGCCCTCCAGGAGGCATTTGGCAATGTCTGGAGACATTTTTGGTTAGCACAGCTTGGGGGGAGGGAGGGTGCTAAATACACTACGAAGCCTAGGACAGCCCCTACGACAGAGAACTCTCTGGCCTCAAATGTCAGGAGTGCTGGGGTTGAGAAACCCTGGATTAGAGAAGCCTAAGGTACTTCGAGTAAAGGGGAAACTCCATCCTTAATAAGGGGTGTGGTTTATTGAACAACCAGTTGGTTAATTTACATTAGCTCACGTAGCTTTCACAATAACCCTGCAAGGCAATTACTTCTATTCTCCTTTTACAGACAAGTTTTTAACCCAACTTGCCCCAGAGCACACACGGACGGCAAGTGTGTCGGGCTCCAGCGCCTGTATTTTTCCACCGCTGCTGCTCCGTGACGTCACAAGCGAGCGTGTGTGTCTCTCTCTCTCTCTCTCTCTCTCTCTCTCTCTCTCTGCTGCCCTCTAGTGTGTGAGCTGCACAAACGCAGGACAGTGTCGTTTTCTCCGGTACCGAGAGGATAGGGACGCTTCTCTGGTCTCCGGGTCTCCAGCCTCTGGCCAATCGGGAAATGAAACAGGGCAAAGAAAACCCTACCTCGACCGCAACCGGAATTGTAGAAAGTTGACCCTTCTCCCCTCTTGCCCACTTTAATGCTGGGGGCAACAGGAGGAGGCTTCCCTCCCTGGTAGACCCAGGACATAAAGTCCTACATGCTATCTATAGAATGCTTTTCGAGTCATAAAGCATGGTCATATTCATGAATTTCCAGAAGGCATGCGGTGCAGAGTTCTTTTCCTTCAGGAATTAAAACTCACCAGAATCTTGTTCTGTAGAATCTGGCACTCCACTTCCTCCACCTTTTATCCTAGATGATAATCAGCTCAATGCATCAGTTAAATCCATGCTAATGAAGGAAAAGTAGAGGACTTCCTGCCCACCCCCACCCCGACCCTTAAGAATTGCTGGCCCAAATGGGGAGAGGGGGGCACAGCAGCCCACCTATGAAGATTGTATATGGGCTTGCCTCCCCCGAGCCGCTAGCAGTCACCCACTTGGAAGGCAGCTACCCCCTCCTAGGGCAAACCGTGGTGGAACGCATCATCTAACGATTTAAGATCAGATCACACGGCCACTGAGCATTTCTTTGAATTTTATTGAAAATTGACATGGACATTAGAAAGGTATCGAGCTAAACAGTGCTGGTTTTGGGATGTTTCTCCTGGCGAATGAAAACCCCAGAGGGGTGGTGACTGGTCACACTTTTGAGCAAAAAGAACAAAGGAGAAGAAAGGAAAAACACACAGAGATTCTGGAAAACATGCAAAGAGGCTCTCTCTGGAGACGCCAGACAGTGGAATGGCAATGTAGGGATATACAGGAATGAGCACGCTCACATGGTATTTTGATGTGAGTTAAGCCAATGAATTCAAGGCAGATTTATCAACACGAAAGCTCTCCTTGCAGATCCCAGGTTGAGCAAAAACCTCTCTCAAAACCCCAACTGGCCCTGGAGGGTTGAATGGAGTAATTTTGCTCTTCCTAAGCTTAAACCCCCTCCTGTCTCTCCCTTCTCCACCTGAGTGTGAGTGGATCCATTTTCCCCCTTGCTGGGGAGGAGGGGAGGAGGGTTCTGCAGAAGGCCTGTGAATGCTGAAGAGAGAACTGTCCCTTGACTTTCTCTTCCATATTCAGAAATGTTTAATAGTGGCCGTCGACAGTCAACCCATTGGACCGGAGAATTGGTGTTTAAAAAGGAAAACCAGGAAACTTGCGAACAGCACTTCCACACCCACGGCTGAGGTCTCCTGCCCCAGTCACTTACACTTGGGTGAGTCATCCTGCAGTTGTCTCTCTGTGGTTACATTTGGTCCATTCTCCAGGTTCTTTTCCTGCCTTGGTTAGGTTAGGACAGGACATTTCCATTTAAAATACCATGTAAGCCAGGAGAGAGCTTCTTGCCTGGACACAGGGACACGTGAACACGTGTGGAGCGTGGGGTGTGTGTTATGTGCACAGTTTGAGGGGAGAAGGGGATTGGTTGGTTTCTGGTTTGAGACAATATAATGGCAGTCTTCTCCTTTAGACTTAGTGCAGCTGCTGAAGACAAGATTAAAAAAAGCTGGAGAGGGAGAGAGAAAGAGAAAACATGGAATTAGCCAAAGAAAAAGGACATTCAAAGTAAGACAAGGCAAGGGGAGTGGGCAGCGGGAGGCAGCACAGATTATACTTGGAGAAGACAGGTTAGAAAGGGGGTCACCGAGAGACCGCAACCACCGGGAAATCTGCTGAGAAGATTTGAAGAACACCACACACCGGTTTGAAGCTTCTTGTTTTAATAAAAAAACAAAAACAAAAACAAAAACCCAACCACATGTGAATGCCAAATGATTGAAACCCAAACCCAAACCAAAAGTGATCTGCACCGCAGCGAGGAAAAGCAAACTTCTTGGCTTAAGAGAAATGGGGTGTGTGTGTGTGTGTGTGTGTGTGTGATCACATGTGGGGATTTTTCAAGAAAGCCATTCCATTCCAGTCTGGGAAAATAAAAGCGCAGACCATTTCTAATGACTGGATTTGTTTCACCAGAAGGTAACAAAGTACTTAGGGTATTTAAAAAAAATAGTAACAGTTGTATTAATTACAAGGCCTCTTCACTGAAGGGGAAAAAAAAATCTTTCTGTCTACCGTGAGAAAAGCTATCCAGTAAAAGAACTATTTTAATCCTTTTAGCTAACTTTCTAAAGGCCTTCTGTTCCCTCGCAGGTTAGATTTTTTTTTGTTTACTAAACTTCCTTGATTACAAGGATCTTGTAAGGCACCTGTTCAACACTTGTGTGCCTGGGCCCCAGTCCAGACTTCCAGGAAAGCTGACCAGCCGACGGGACTGTCAGCAGAAACACTCAGCTCAGGAGCTGGCCTGGAGTCCTCTGCTTTGCCCGGCCCTACCCACTCCATCCTCAGGTAGTTTTCTATGGGGGCAGGCAGAACCCTCAAAGGCCCTGTAATAATGCTAACTGTTCGTTTTCTCTGGACATCAAAAGACCTTGGTCTCCAGCAACATAGAGGAGCAGGTTGAATCCATTTGTGACAGGGAGCCGGGGTCAGGAGACACTGAATTTCGCCTGGGACATCGGGGCCAGTCCCTCGACTTCTCCGGGTCTCCATTGCCTTTGGGTCGTATCTGTTAGACGGACCAAAATTTCTCCCTGGCCCCGACATTCCCGCCTAGTCCTGGAAGTTCTCCCCAGGGTTGGCTGGAGGTCTACTACTTTTGAAGTTTTCAGAGCTCCTCAGGCCTCAAGTAGTTAATGTATAAACAAATGCAAATGAGAGCCCCCCCACTTGTGAGGCAAATGATAACCCCCGGGGAAATGGTGACCGGCTGGTTGTTTCAGTCTGAGATTCTTGGGAAAGAGCCATAAAACTGGACACCGAGACATCAAAGCTGCGGATTAGATGCCTTTCCCAAGGAGACTCGACAGCCCTAATTTAGGATCTCTCTGAGCTCCTGGCGGAGTGTCCAGTTTTTGTTTGTTTTGTTTTGAACCTCCAAGCATGGAGTCTCCTAAAACGCTCCCCTATGAGACTTGGATTTTTCTCAAGAAACTAGTGTCTACTCCACACCTGCCTCTGGTCACTAACCAGTGACTCACCCAACAGCACACATCAAAACTGCGCTCTCGCTCTGCCGACAAGAACATAGAAAGTGTGTGCGTAGGTTCGCTTCTTGTTTCTTCTACTTCTCGCTTCCTATTATTTATGATCTCGTAGGGAAGAGAGGAAAGCCCCTCCCCATTCTCAACACCTCAAAAAGCCCTGAAAATTTGGCATAGCCTGGTTTAACTGTGTGTTTTGGGGGAAAAAATAAGTGATCAAGAAAAAAAAAAACTCAAGAAAAAAAAAAAGTAAAGAAGAAGGTCATGATCAGTGCCAGGGGACTCTGGAGGCAGAACTCAGAAGAAGAGGTGGGACTCAAAGTGGAAGTACATGGCAGGGGCGGGGGTGGGGGCTGCTGCCTGGCGCCCCCCCCCAACAAAGAAAAGCTGTCAGTTAAAATAGGAACCTTGGCTTAAAAGGCTAAATGGAGTCCAGTCCAGCTGTAGCAGGGGATACTATTCAGTACACAGCCATGGATTACTGCAAAGGAAGGGCAGAGAAACGGCGCGTTAGCCACAGATCATTGCCACGTGACCTTCAGCTCTCTCTCTCTCTCTCTCTCTCTCTCTCTCGCTGGCCGAACACCAAAGGCCGCTGTACCTGGTGGCCCTGACAGTGGAGGGCTCTCTACTTCAAAGGGGTTCCCAAAGCCACTATCAGATGGGCCCGTTATAAAAATTGGGGCTGGAATATGTTTTAAATATCACATCGTTAGACTGGAGATAAAGTCAGGGGCCTTCCGAGACACAACACCTCTTCTCTCCTCCCCAGCTGATGGTCTCACCTCTTCTTATGGGGGGACACATGCAAAATACAGATTAAAACTCATCCCCTGCACCAAATAAACGGACTGGAAGACTCATCAGAGCAAAGCTGAAAACATTGTTTCTTTGACCACGCAGTTTGGCAGTTTCCAGCATGAACCTGCAACTGGGCCTGCCTGAGTGGGATGGTGTGGAGCCCTAAGGGAGATCACAGAGATACTGAGACACCTCAGAAGAATTCCAGAAGTCTATCATTGAAGACACTAGGCTGGTAATAACATTCAGGTTTATTCTCCCTTCTGCATTTGTGGGGTACCCAGAATTATAGAGAGCAGAAATTTATGCTAGTTTCTTCAGCAGTCATGTTTTCTGGAAAGGGCTTGGTGTCAATAAACTCATTCTGGATTTTTAACACAACTTGAGTGCACTTACTTGGAGCAACTCAAAACAGGAAAGGGCTGGGCTGAGAGGCCAGAAGAAAAAGGCACCAGAGGATCTCCTCTTGGAGCCCTCTCAGAAGGGGCCATGGCTGCTGTTGGGGCTTGGGGGGGGAGGGGGTCAGGGAAGCCCAGTGCATGGGGACTAACTGGGACTAACTGGGACTAACTGGCATTTACCCAGGCATGGTGGAGGCAAATACTTCAGGGAAACAAGCAGCAATCAGAATTCGAACAGGGAAGCTGGTGGTGGAGAAGAGCAGATGAGAGTGGCTGGCGGGGGTGGGGGTGGGGGGGAACGACTGGGATGCAGGAGGCATCGCCATTTCCGAGCCACGTGACTGCTGGCTTCTTGACCAGAGGCCAGACACCATCCTCAGACTCCCAGGCTTCTATAAACTTTGGCAGGAAGAGAGGGGAGGGCATGGGTTGTGTGTCCCCTCAGGCGTGTTAAGGGGGAATTAGAGAAAGGGAGGCCCAGCTCTGTTGCGCAGGAAAAGGGTGTCTACAGGAAGCCCAAACTGAAAATGAAAAGAGAAGTTGGGTTAATGAATGGATGGATTAATGTATAACAACAACAACAACAAAAAAGGTTAGAAGAAAATTGTCGTGATGACTAATGGATAAATTAGAATATAGCTATGTTAGAATAAGGTCTTACTGCATTGGCTCCTGGGGACATGCTTTCTCTCTCACGCGCCCCCACACCCCTCTGAGTGGCAGGAGAGTGGCATTAGCTAAGCAAAATAATTACCAACAGCCACAAGAATACTTTCTTTCTAATTACTAGGTCCTAAGGCACCCCCCTGCCACCCAGACACCGTACGGGAGTCCGGTCAGCGAATCTCCAGGGGGCCTCAGGCCACTGGGTAGAGCGCCAGGCTCTCGGCCATGGATTGCCTTGTCCCATAGGCAAAGCAGAGGAGGTGGAGGTTTCTCCTCAGGTAGACTTGAGCAGCCCCAGTCAGCTAACTGGTACCCTGGGGCAAGATGGTTTCAGAAGTATCTGGAGATGGTTGAGGGGTCTGCAATAGGGTCCAGACCACGGTTACCTGAAAATCTGAACTACGGCAATCTATTATGGGTATACATTTATCTCATTAAATCAAGGCTAGTATTAGACATCTGGGAGGGCTGTTACAGGCACATGCATATGGGAGTTATGTTTGTACAGTCCCTCCCTCAGAGCGAATACATCCACACAGCTCTTCACACACGCGCTTCTACTCTCTCTCTCTCTCATAGCCATTTACGTCAGGAATTAGGAGTTCTGCACTCCTGTTCCCACTCTGCCACTAACTCACTGTGTGAGCCTTGGTAAGTCTCTGAAATCCCCCACTCCTCCATTCGCTCATCTGGCAAACTGAAGATTATTCCTTTCTTCTCTACCTCACAGGATTGTTGTAAGGTGAAAATAATATGTCGTCCGGAGAAACGCATTAAAAATATTGAAAAGTATTAAAATGCCACACGAACGCTCACCTCTTATTCTAGTCTTTGTCTACTTGCCCCAGGAAGAGAGACCTAAACAACATGGCGACGGCCTATGTTCTGGGCTGCGTGGCAAGGCGGACATATTTTGATACGTGTATCCTGTCCGCATACTGTGCACACACACACACGTCCCCCCCACGGGCCGAGGGGCCAGTAACCATTGAGATACAGTACTGGCAACTGCTAGGGGCTCCAGAGAAATTTCTCTTACAGTTGCAGAGAGCGGCCCCTAGCACCTCCAGCAATTTCAAAACCAGTGAGGAAGAGCGAGCGTCCCTCTGCCCGCACTCCAGTTAATGAGGGGTGGCCTTTGTGATCTGCCCCTGGAATGAGGGCTTTGGGGAGGGGACAGGCTGCCTTTGTGGCTTTCAGATCCCCTGGAGCCAAGGCCTCCCTCCCTTATTTGGCGTGGAACCGCTCTTGCGGTCGGCTGGGGAGAAGCCTGCCAAGAAAAGCCAATCTACTCGGGGTTGGGGTGGGCTGTTCCCACTGGTTGCCAATTGCCTCTCACTTGTACAGCATGGCTTTAATTACAGTTTTGCCAGAAATCATTTTCGTAATGGCTACTAACAATGATTTACTCAGGGAAACCTGAACCAGATTGTGTCAGGCCATGTGCACTAACCGGAGTCAACTGAAATCGAACCCACCAGGATTCATCTTTCCTGCGGTCCTCACTGAAAACGGGGGAACACATGAACGGAGCCCCTAAAGGCGTGGGACACTCTGCTAGAGGCACGAGAGCCACGGTGGTGGACAGACACTCTAGGAGTACAAGGTCTTCCCAAAGAGAGATCTGCAGTTTAATTCCTGTCAACTAACAGGGGCTCCAAGACTTGCCTTGAAGCGAGACAATCAATCATGGCATTGTTCTTTTAGGGTTGTTTCCTTTGGCCCAATTTCAGGGCCCTTACGTTTCAGAAGCCTCTGTGGACTTCCTCTTAGAGATTTGCTGGAAAGTAGGCTGTTTTGCCGGCTGCCCGAAGTCCCCAGAACAACAGCTGCAGCAATCGGTTTGGCGACTATCAGCAGGCTCTCCATTTAAATCATAAACTACAGTGGGGAGTGGGGAGAAGCCTTCTCAATACTGTATATTCCCCGATCCAAACGAAGCAAGTGTAAAAGGCATTTATGAGACACCTGGGGTATTCGGAACACTGACGAGAGGTGTGGTGTTAACGAATTGTTCATTTTGTAGGTGTGGTAATGGTGGTGTTGTGGTTACGGGTTTTTTAAGAGTCATCATCTCTTAGAGATACCTGCTACAGAATTGACAGGACTGATCACAGGATCCACCTATGCTACTCAACTGTTCCGGCGGCAAGTCCGAAAACACTCCACTTGTCACCACACAGGCAAACATTCCGCACGTACACGGGAGACTACAACTTTGCTTTACAATAATCCAGCAGGGTTGGGATAACAGATGAGATGGCACTGGCCATATGTTGAGAGTTGTCTGGGGGCTGGGTTGTGGGCACATGGGGCTGCATTATACCCTCTTCTCTCTTGTTCCTGTTTGGAAGTTTCTATGGTAAAGTTTAAAAAATAGCAATAAGCTTAATTATGTGAAACATACTTATGTTCCCTCCCTACTCACTGAGTCTAGAAAAATAGATAGAAGGGGCTTAATCATTGCTATAATCAGCCTATAAACTACATGATGCGAAGGACTGCATTATTCACTCCGCAGATGTAAGAGCCCTCAGGAATCCATGCTACCGAAGGTTACCTGCTTCCTTTCGTATCAAAGGAGTTCATGAAGCTGGTCTTTGTAGAATGAAATGTAAGGAAATCTCTATCATATTTGAAATCTCTTCATTTTCTTCCACTTTTATTGTAGTTTTTTTTCGGGGGGGGGCACACAGCCAAAGGAAATTTGAGAACTTGAACCCCTCAGATAAAAAACAGCCACCAGAGGGAAATAGAGAAGCAAGTTTCCGTTGACTTGGAACATTCCCGAACCTGGGGGTCAACGCCAACTGTGACATTACAGGACAGACTAGCGAGCCCAGTGATTTCCCTCATCATTACCCGTTAGTTAATTTTGAGAGCAACGATTAGGGCACTTTTGAGAAAAAAAGAACGGCCAAAGTGACACCTCAGGGACTGATCACAGGATCCACCTATGCTACTCAACTGTTCCGGCGGCAAGTCCGAAAACACTCCACTTGTCACCACACAGGCAAACATTCCGCACGTACACGGGAGACTACAACAACTGCTTCTTAATACTGTCAGTCGCAAGAGCTAGGACAGTGAAGCAGCTTCTTTCGTGACTAGGTGTGTTGGGTGGGGAGCAGGATTTGGGGAGATGTGTTCTAGAAGCCACCGCCAGTTCTATTTCGAGTTAATAAAGCTTACCAGGACCTGGGTCTCATGCAGCATGCAGCAAACAGCAGAGTTAACTGTAAAACAGTAAGAGCTGATGAAGATGGAGTGAGCTTGAGGAGAAATCCAACATTACGAGTTGACACAAACGATGAGGGGTAAGCGATCAAAGGAAGTGAGGAAGAGTGGGGGCGGGGGAGAGGGAGGGAGGGCGGGCTGCTAGGGACCCCTGAAACACCGGTACTCTTTCTTAACCTCTGCAGAGACATGTCTCCCTACGTAGGGTCTTCTGCCTGGAGCGGGGGGGGGGGGGGGATCAGTCCATGTGAGACCACTAGGAGAGAGAGCCTGGTCTGGGAGGAACTTCCACTGAACATCCGAACAGTGGATATTTATAGTTTAGTGTCAGTGGGGTCCAAACAAAGGAATCTCCTGGGGCGCCTGGGTGGCTCAGTCCTTAAGCGTCTGCCTTCGGCTCAGGTCATGATCCCGGGGTCCCGGGATTGAGCCCCGCATCGGGCTCCCTGTTCATCGGGAAGCCTGCTTCTCCCTCTCCCACTCCCCCTGCTTGTGTTCCCTCTCTCGCTGTGTCTCTCTCTGTCAAATAAATAAATAAAATCTTTAAAAAAAAATGTTAAAAAAAAACCCCACAAAGGAATCTCCTAATTCCTGCAAGCAGGCTGCGAAGCTGCCCCAGGGATGGAGTTAACAAATACCCCAGGCCAGGAAGGCAGCAGGTTAGAGCTAGAAAACAAATTTAGTTCTTTCTGATCTTAAAAGCAGGAACCCATTCCTGCTGGTGTGACTCACACACAATGCCAGATCAGTTAATATATGGTGTGTCCAAAGAGGCCTTTTTTTCTGGCTGGTTAACCTTTATCCATCAGGTAACACCAAAATAAGTTCATTAGTCAGTGAATCTGACACAGAGTGTGGTGACTCAGTAACAAAAATCTCTGGGCTCATGGGTGAAAATGTTCAAATTACACTTTTGAATAACTGGATGGCGAAACTGAGTGCTTTCAAATAGTAACTATTTTACTGTTGTACCGAAGTCATGGTCTTATTCCTAAGTGATCAGCCAGGCACGGAGGAAAGGAAGAGGCTCCCTCCTTCTGGCAGAGAGCCTATAGTTGAGTCAGGAGCAAGTCGCTAAGAACAGAAGGCAAAGACCGTGCACACCTTTCGGATCCTCGGGCCCCTTTGGTAAGGACATGGCCCAGCACTCCCTGTGAGGGTTCCCTGTGTCACACTGCACAAGCAATAGGAGCACAGGGGACCCCTGGATAGGTCCCACTGGACAGCCTCTCCTCTCCTCTGACTCCGGGATGAGGAACGGGGAGCTCGGGCCGGCAAAGCCTGGAGTCGGCTCAGGGTTATGGGTCCGCAGGTCCGCACGTAAGCAAGAGCCCGTGCTGTCCTGCCTTACCAGGGGAGATGGACAGACTCTGCTTGAGGACGGGGCGCGTGGAGTCTACTAGCATCTGGGGGCTCCCCACCAAGTTCTCGGCATCCTGGGCCAGAAACAACGAAGCGGCCAAGAGGTAGGGATGGCACAGAGTGGGAGACCCAGACTGGGCTGCAGCCTTCAGTAAAAGCAGTTAAACTGCTGGCTGCAGCTAAGTGAGAATGGGGTTGGGGGGCTACAGGCATGGGGAGGGGAACACCTCAGACACAAGGATGAACAAGCAGGCCTGTAAGCCAGATCAGTGCCAACTTCTCGGGGGAGAAAGAAGGTGCCCAGAGGCTTCTGCTAGGGCACACTCTCCCCTCTACCCTCTAGCTGTCTTCTCCTTCACCTCTTTCTTACACCTCCGCAGATCTCATGGTTTCCTCCTTTCTTTCTCCCCTCCCACGTTCCATTTGCCTCTCTTCTGTCTCTCCCTCTCCTCTTACCTGGAGCTTGCAAGGCTTTCCCAAGCAGCCGAGCGGAGGGGCCGGGCTCCCGGGACCACAGCCCCCCACCCCACTCTCAGTTCCCCAAACTCAGGGGACACAGAGACCAGTTATAGGGACCCAAACACAAAACGCACCTGTCAGCCCACAGCTCACCTCTGGCCCCCAGCCCCACTAGTCTCCGGGCCCTGTGCTGAGGGGACGAGAAAGAAGCCACAACCCAGAGCCGCCTACCACTTACTTTTTCTTCTCTTTGTCCCTTTTCAGAGTCTGTGAGCCTCCAGCTTGGGAGCCCTGGGACTGGAGCAGCTCAGCTGCCGTCTTTCTCTGTTTGAAGGCGTTCACTTCATCGTCCAGGGATTTCTTCTTATCCTCCAGCTTCTTCTTCTCATCCTGGTGTAGTTTCTTCAGACGGTCAAACTTCTCGTGTAGCTGGCAGGGAAGCACAGGGAGTCTGAGGAGAGGCCCCCTGGGGAGCTCCTCCTTGAGGAGCTGAGCCCAGGGCAGGTGGGGACCGGCAGGACCCGGGCACCTGAGGAGACATTTCTGCCAGGGACTGCTAGGATGGCACCGTGTTCAGGGTGGGTCCCTTTCCTGCCACTTCACCTCCACGTTTCTGCTCTTGAATGTGGTCAGGGACTGTTATTAATGAATGTTAATTAATAATTAGTATCAAGAACCATTTCTGTTATTATTGGTATTTTATGAGGAAACAGAAGGTCAGAGAAGTGAAGGAATTTGCCCAAGGTTAATCCATGCTTCAGAGGATTATACAGTGAGATCACCCTATATGAGAGGGGGCCCCTGTCTTTCCTTACCCCCTCTGGTCAAGGAGGATCACCATGGGTTGCAGACAAAACTTCAGCAGTGCCAAAGCTGGTCAAAGAAAATACTTGTCCTCAGACATGGAAGGAGATGAAAGGATTTTATAAAACGGACTGAGTGCAGAGACCTCAGCTTTGACCAAGGGGAGACTCAGCTAGCCCTGAATAGAACCAGCCACCCAAAGGAGAATGGTAAGAAGGTTCTGGCGTACCACTGTGCTAACAGACCAGAACGTGATAAAGTACCCTGAATACTAAGAGCAGAACAAGCAGAACCTCACTTTCTTTTGAGGGTTCTGGAGAGAATTTAGGATTCCATAGCACTCGAAACATATCACGGAGGAGGGCAGGTCTCCAGCTCTCACAGGTATTTGGGACGGCCACTTTGTAAGGGCTGGTGGACGACAGGCTTGCCGTGTAGACCAGCTTCTACTAGCCCCCTGGGGTAGGGTGGTGGAAGCTGTGGCCATCCGTCGCTCTAACCTGGCTCTTGTTCGTTGGCCTTTCACTCATTTATCTTTGAGATCCCCTCACGTCTCCTCCAAAAGTAGTGGGTGACATTTTTCTTTTGAAAAGTGAAACTGAAAAAAAAAAAATCAACCTCCACGCCATGGACTTAGGTCTTGATTCTTGAGCAGTGCTGCCCAATAGAACTTTCTGCGGTGACGGAAATGTTCTATAGCTGTGCTGTCCAATATGGTAGCCACTGATCGCAGGAGGACTGAGCATTTGAAATGTGGCTGATGTGACCGAGGAACTGAGTTTTAAATTTGATTTCATTTTAATCCGTGTAAGTGTAAATAGACACATGTGGCTAGTGGCTGCAGTATGGGAGGGCGCGGCTCTAGAGAATTAAGTAACATGGAATGAGAACACATCCCGGCCTTGGCGGATGAGGGATCAAGAAGACACCGGTCTCATATCGTCCTTGGTGCCAGCCAAGGCAGGGCTGCTGATGCTGGGCCCCATTCCTGCCTGGAAGCTTCGAGGCTCCCGCTGGCTGTGTCCAAGCTCAGCCCCCTCTTCCTGCCTGCTGGGCAGTCAGGGTCACACTTACCTCTTTCTCTGCCTCTTTAAGTTCAGCTTCTTTCTCTTTGACTCTCTGGACAAACATCTGTCTCATCTCCTCTTCTTTTTTCTGGAGCTCCCCCAGGAACTCATTCCTTTTGGCCTCATAGGTCTCCTGTAAGCTGCGAATATAGTCAGGTTAATTCCCCTGCCTTTGGAATGGCTCCTAGTCAATGAAAACTGGCCCCAGTGATCCTCCCTGGGTCCCCCGATCCCCCCTTTCCCCAATTCTGGGAGAGGTGCCAAAACAGAACCACAAAGCTGCAGGCAGCCGGCCTGGCATGTGACAGCAGGGTCACGGGCTGCTTGCGGGGGCTGGGGCAGCCCTGGGGAACTGACAAGATACTTGGAACTGGAAGTGACTCAGAGCATCTGTTTCTCTGCCCTGGTTATACAGATGAAGAAAGAGGGCCAGAGAGGTGAGGTGATTTGCTCAAGACCACATGGCTAGATAGGGGCGAGCCAGGGACCAGAAGCTGGATCTCTTGTCTCTTAATCTGGGTCCTTCCTCTGCACCGGGCTCCCAGGTCCTGGCTCTGAAACTGACCACATTAGTGAACTATTTCAAAAAACACTCGGTGAGACTCCATCATGTGCTAGACACAGGACTAAGCGACACTCTGCTAGTCATTCAACATCGAGAGCCAACAGCCACTGGGCCCGCCATCAAGGAACTCATGGTCTACTGGGAGATGCCCGGGCCAAGCCTCCGCGCCCCCAGCCTCAGTTTTAAAGCAACAGGGGTCAGCCTAGTGAAGAAGAGGAGGAATCATGCTCCGAAGAGGGCAGCAGGTGGAAGGGCACATGTGGAGAGAGGATGATGTACTTGGGGAGCCACGCATAGTCCAACATGGCCGGAGAAGACTGTGGAAGCTGTGGAGTAGAGGGAGGCGAGGTTCCCGAGTCCGGCAGAAGAGAACGGGTTCTGGATGTCATATTACCCGCTTGGTCATTTATCCGCTGCAGGGTTTCAAACAGGAGGACTGACTTCATGCAATTTGAAAATGAGAAAGACCACTCAGGCTGTTGCGTGAAGGACAGACTTCCCAACAATCCAAATAAGAAATGATGGGATCGCTCAGTCCCACAAGAAAGCCGGAAAAAAAGAAAGAGATCTCGCCATTTGCCACGATCTGGATGGAGCCGGGGGGTGTAAGGCTAAGTGACGGAAGCCAGCCAGAGAAAGACAAATGCCACGTGATTTCACTCATATGTGCAATTTAAGAAGCAAAACAAACGAACCGAGAGAAAGGAGAGACAAACAAACAAACAAACAAAAAAACCAGACTCCTAATACAGAGAATAAACCGTGAGTGGTTGCTGGGAGCGGGGGTGGGGGGGAGGTGGGAGGAGGCGGGTGGGGGATGGAGGAAATAGGATAAAAAAGAAACGATGGGATCTGAATGTTAAGGGCTGGTAGGGATGGAGGATTTGGGGGAACTTAAGGAACAGTGAGGGAAGCAGAACTCCTAGGACTTGGAAGGACTTAAAATAATTCGGGTGTTTGGGCTCCTGCAACCCGGTGGACGGTGGACCCATGAAGTGCAGCAGGGAACACTGGGAAAGGGGTGTGTCTCCGAGGGAGAAAGATGAACTGAAGCTCAGACAGCTGCATGTGGAGGTGCGTCCTCCATGGGACGTCTGAGTGAGAATATCTGGTCAGCAGTTGGAGCAATGGGTTTGTAGCTCAAAAGTACGATTTGGCAGGGGACTCATCCCTTTCTAGGTGTAAGTAGGGCTGATCGTAGAAAGAATCTGCCACCAAGAGAACACAGAGTGACACGAGCAGAGGCCCTAGGAAGGAACCCTGGGGCACACCAACATTTAAAGGCGTGAGCTGAGGAAAAGGAGCCTGCCGGTGTGGGCCAGAAGGAGTGGCGAGAGAGAAGGACCCGACCCAGCCAGGCCAGTGCGAGAAGAGCCAAAGGCAGAGAGAATTTCAGGAAAGAGGCGGTGGGGAGGAATATCGAACGACGCATTGAAATATGAAAAGATGGGACTCAGAGGCCCCATCATAACTGGCCATGAGCATGTGATTGTTGACCTAGGAGAGAGGCATTTCGGAGGCGCGGTAGGGGCAGAAGCCAGTAAATACAAACCACTCTTCCTCTTTCCCACCAGAGCCAAACTTCTTGAAAGGGCAGGGGGTGGCGACGAGGAGGAGTTAAGGGAGTGTTTCTTCGGGATGAGCATGTTTGCCTGCAATGTGGAAAGGAGCCCGGGCAGAGGGCAAAGACTCGGGTAACAGGTGTTCAGGATGGAGTGGGAGGAGGGGAGGGGACTAGAGAGGAGCAGGCAGACCCACACCTCCTCCTCCACAGATGCAGATTGAAGCTGTGGGAGAGGGACGCCGGGTGGCTCAGTTAAGCATCTGCCGTCGGCTCAGGTCGTGATCCCAGGGTCCTGGGATCGAGTCCCACATCGGGCTCCCTGCTCAGCGGGGAGCCTGCTTCTCCCTCTGCCTCTGCCCCTTCCCCTCCCCCTGCTTGTGTTGGCTCTCTCCCTCTCTCTCTGACAAATAAATAAATAAGTCTTTAAAAAACAAATAAAGGGGCGCCTGGGTGGCTCAGTCGTTAAGCATCTGCCTTCGGCTCAGGTCATGATCCCAGGGTCCTGGGATTGAGACCGGCATCGGGCTCTCTGCTCCGCGGGGAGCCTGCTTCTCCCTCTCCTACTCCCCTGCTTGTGTTCTCTCTCTCGCTGTGTCTCTCTCTCTGTCAAAATAAATAAATAAAATCCTTAAAAAAAAAGATTAAAAAATAAAAATAAAAAACAAATAAAGCCGTGGGAGGGGAAGGAGAGAAAACTGAGGGAGGGCCCACCAGAGAGGTAAGCACAACTTCCTCCATCCCCAGGAGCTCCGGCAGCCCCTGTCCCCGAAGGGGAGCGAGTCCCCCCTTCTGGAACGAGGCCTCCCTGCAAAACTGGCCACACTGTGCCCGCAGAGCCCAGCTTCGTCCTGGGAACAGACACTACGGGATCTCAGGGGCCATCTGAAAGCCTTCTTGGCCCACAAGCGTCCCCCTCACTTCCTCAATGAGGCCCGACACTTCCTGAGAGGGGACTGAGCTGTAATAAAGGACACCACATGGTGATTTCAAGTGTGGGGCTCATGTCCCGCATCACGCAGACAGATCGACGATACCTGGCCTCTGGCTCCTGTCGGCATAGTAAACTGCTTTCGACAACATTCCTCTTGTCTGAAAGCATCTCCGATTCTGATTTGGGAAGTATGCCAAGGATTATTAACAGGCCGCGGTCGAAACAAAACTTGCCCCTGAACGCAGACACTCAGGACAGCGCCTGAAGAGCCTGAAGGTCCCCGGCCCGTGCGCAATGACTGCTACCCGGTCCCGTCATCTGGGCTTGACAAGGGGAAGGAGGGGCAGCCGGGGTCTGAAGAAGACAGCGGGCCAGAGGACAGGCACGGCTGCCAGGCTGCGGGCCGAAGCCTTGGCTCAGGGGTCCCCTCCGGCACAGGTGATGGCAGCCGGCGCGCGCACGTGTGTGTGTGGCTGTGGGTGTGTGGCAGGGGTCCTCTGGCCGTCCTCCCTGGCCCGGCGCTCCCCGAGCCCGCCCTGCCACCGCGGAGGGGGCGGCAAGTGCGAGGGGCAGGTGACAGCTCTGCGGCCCTCGGTCCCGGCACCCGGGTCTCGCCTCCCCAGGGGAGCTGGCCCGCGCAAGCCTTCCACAGTCACGGGGTACCTGAACGGCTTGCTGTCGGGGTCGGTGTCCTTGAAGCCCATCTCCTCCAGCTTGCAGCGGCGGTACAGCTCGTAATGCCGGCTGTGGGTCTGCTCCCGGAGGTCCTCCATGTTCACCCGGATCAGCATCTCCCGCAGCTTCACGAAGTCGCAGTGGGCCTCGTTCTCGACTGCACGGCAGGGGAGGGGGGATCGAAAGCGCACTGAAAGGAAGGCCAGAAACGGCGGAAAAGGACGAATCGAGAGGCCGGATGCCTCACGGCCACATGGCCCTTCCACCTGTGTATCTGGAGCCTGCGAATTTGCCTCCTGATTCACTTTTCCACAGAAAACGCACGCGGAAACTTACAAGGCTCACAGTAACGGAAAACTGCAAGACCATAAAAAAACATCTAAGAAGACATTCAGTAGCACCTCAACCCAAATGCGCCAGTCAGACCCTCCCGGGAATGTTTATTTGCTCCGCACCACACTTAGGCTCATGGCGAACGCGCCTTCAGCCGTCTGTCCAATAAAGAGTCGTGGCATCTCTGCTCCCAGCATGGCGTGAGGCACCGGGAATTCAGAAACGAAGTCACGGACTCTCGCCCTAAGGATCTTACAGCGGAGTGGAAGCAGAGAGGCAAACAGGCAAGTATAATACAATGCAAAAATGACCAAAATGGAGGTCCATGCGGTGCAAGCCCAGAAGAGGGGGGCCGAAGGTGCCCCAGCAGAGTGAAGGCTTCACCAGAGAGGCAACCCTTAAGATGACTCTTGAGGGAGGAATCAGAACGTATCAGGCAGATCAGGAAAGAGCCCATGCAAGGTCTCAGCAAGGTTAGGCAAGGTCACGTGGCCAGCAAGTTGCGGGTGGGATTGAAGTGCAGGCGAGCTAAAGGAGAGGCAAAGGCTCTGAGCAGGTGCCAAGTCTCCAAAGAATAAAAGGGAAGAACTAGGACATCTATAGAGGGCAGGGACCGAGAGGGCTGTGGACCAAGGTGTGGCTCGCCTGGATGGCAGGTCGTAGTTTCAAAGGAGGTGTTTTTTAGAGGGTGGATAATGGCCTGGCAGCAGCAATGATGACTAGGACAAAGTGGACCCCACTTTCTGGCCTGAATGAACAACCCCCCCGTCAAAAGAGTACGACAAAGGTCTGCATTTGGGGCAGTGGCCCAGAAGGACAGAAATAGAGACCAAATCATAGCAAAGTGGACTTCCGGTTGGAATACAAGGCTGTGTGCCTCCAAGCATGGGTCCCCTGGGTTGTGGTGGGGGTGTCTGGCCTGACCATGTGGGGACAGTGGTGTCTGAGATGATGAACTGGCCTAGTCACCCTAGGTTCTGTCTTCCAGGGCCGGGAGAGGGGAGTGGGGGCAGGGAGGGGGTCTGGGATGACAGGGTGGGCCACAGTTGCAGCAGACTGCCTCGTGGCCATCAGAGTAACCTTTCCAAAGCTCAGATGGGCTCACACAACCCCTCTGCTTAAGACCCATTGCTTTGGGGCACCGGGCTGGCTCATTGGAAGAGTATGCAACCCTTGATCTTGGGGTCATGAGTTTGAGTCCCCGTACACTGGGTGTAGAGATTACTTAAATAAGTGAAACTTTAAAAAATTAAAAGAAAAAAGACCCATTGCCTTGGGAATAAAGCCCCTTGCTGCCATAGAACATAAGCTAATATTAAAAATCACATCAGTCAGGCAACTTCTCGGGACCAGCTCTTTCTCCAAGTCCGGACAGTGATCCCCGGTGGCTGGTCAGAAGGACTGACTCCAAGGTCACTCGAACAGAACAGTGAACTCCAACTTATACAAAAAACCTTCAAAAACCCCTTTGTTGGTTAGGTGTGCACGATCTAAATTGGAGGAAGTCACTGGAACCACAAACTCATTCCCAGTTAGGACTATGGGTCCAGGAACCATTCACAAAACGTCCCTAGCAGAGCATCTCGGCCCCAGACGGCAGAGAAGACCAAAACCTGGCCCAGCTCCAATAAGCAGTCTTGTCCTACCTATGGAAAAATCCAGCGATCACTGGAGAGGCTCCGGCGGCCCGAAAGCATGCCAGCCTTACATGTGAGGTGGACAACTTCCCACCCACTTCCCGTTGTTTGCTCAATGGCAGCGATGAGCGTACAGTGAATCAGCCGCCCTCTCGCACACGGTGCCCCTCTAAGACCCAGCTTAGAGCTGAAGACTTGGAGGACAGACGCCTCGTCTGCCATGGCAGCGTCCCAGGCCTTGCCTTATCCACAGAACTGACTAGTGCCACAGGTAACTTACCACGGGTCAGGCAGACCACAAAAGGAAGTTTCCTGAGTGTATATACATCTGTTTTGAAATTGTATAATAATTATATATATACAGAAATAAAGAAGAAAAAACTGAATACCAATGTACCTACAACCCTGTGAAATAGTACCAGCACCTTGTGTCTCTACCTGGTCTTGAAATGAGACTTAACCACTATCCTGACTTTGGGCTTTATCGTTCTTCCTTTTACTTTATGGTTTCGCCACTTACGTGTGAATTCCTAAAAAGATAGATCTTGTTCAGTGTTGTCTACTTTGGGAATTCACATCAACGGAATCATACAGCAAGCATTCTTTGATTTACTGAGCCCAATGTTATGTTTCTGAGATTCATTCCTGTACAAGTAACTATAATCCATTCATTTTCGCCACTGTCTAGTATCCCATTAGATGAACATTTTGCAATTCATCCGATCTATTTTTGATGGTTATCTGGGTTGTCCGCTACTCATCTGCTATATTCTTGTACATCTCCTGGTGCCCTGGGGCACCTGGGGCCAATACACATACTTTCTTGAACATTCCTTCTTACCTGGCTCCAAAAACATTCGTTTTTGTTTTAGGAATGCTTTCTCCATTGGAGACAAAGAGAGCTTGCTCACAGCAGAGAATCCAGGGGTGGGGCCAAAGCTGCTGGAAGCCCAAGGCAAATGAGTACAGACCGGGGACAAGTTAGGGCCTAGTCACACAGCGGCTGGAGACAGGGAGAGGGGCCCTGTGTCCTGGAGACTCACTCACCCTGCACGGTGCCCCAAGGATACTGCCGCGCCTTCATCATCTTGTTGCCTATCTTCAGCTCCTCTGTGCTGCCGATGACAGCGAACGGCAGGTGCGCCTGGAACAGAAGGCAAACCGAAGCTCAGAGCAGAGCTCTGGGAGAAAGGCGCCGGCTCCAGGGCCTCGGGCCCATCACACTGCGGTAGTGTCCCTCCCTGTCGCCATCATCAAGAGGCATTTCTGAAGCTCTGAGCTGTGTGGGGCTGAGAGGCCCAGTCCAAGCTTCTGCTGTTCAGAAATTCTCAATGACGTGGCCAAACACACAGGGAACAGACGAAGATGGAAAATAAGCCGAATAATGAGCAGATACCCAGATGAGCGCGCTGTTCAGAATGCACAGGTGCTGAGGGGGAAAGCCTTTGGAAGGTGGGTGAGTGGGATGAGGGGGGCTACGTGTGGGTAGAGAGGCTAAAGGATCGCTGCCCCCTCCCCCGAGTGTGAGAGCCCCGGGAGCCGGTACGTACTATAACCACACTGCTGACTGAGTTCTGAGCTCCTTGTTCTCATCCTTCCCTTGAAGCAAGAGCCCACGCAGAACTCTTGAGCCTAGAAGTCAAGTCCACAGGTATTTTCCCACATGCCCATAAGCTGTGCTGGGTTGTTTTATGTGCCATAAGGGAGACAAAAGAGGTAGAAGGCACACACTCCCTCACCCTCTAGGAGCTTACAGTCTTATTGGGAGCACCAGAATTACATACGCGGAATCGTGTAAGACAGAACATGACCAAGGGCTCAAATGTAGGGTCCGGGGCTTGCACATAGTAGGTACTTAATAAATACTCCTTGAATGGCAGCAGCAGGGCCATGAACACAGTAGAGAGGAAAGAAAGGCAAAGTACAAACAGGGGTATGAGCGTGGTGCTTGCAGGGTCATGGGGAGCTAGGCCTGGCTGATGAAGGTTTTGGGGGTCAGAGAAAAGGCAACTGCCTGCAGCTCGTAGTGGGGAGCTTGGGAAAGGCTTCCAGCACCCTGTGACCCCTGGCCAAGTGGACCCCGTGAATAAATACTGTTTACAAACCAGGTGATCCTGGGTGGGGTTCTACCCAAAAGGCCTTTCCCCAGACAAGGGCAAGTCCACCGGAGCAAGCTTTCTTCGCCCGCCAGGAGAAACAGGCCTCCGTCCCAGATACTTGGACTCATTTGCTGACTCATCCATGCTCGCGGATTTACTGAGCCCCTACCGTGTGCTAGGCTTGTGTTCCCTCTCTCGCTGTGTCTCTGTCAAATAAATAAATAAAATCTTTAAAAAAACAATAATAATATTGACTATAAACAGAGGTCCAAGAGCCGGAGGGACAGAGGAGGGAGCAGCTCACTCCACAAAGTCAAAGCAGGCTTCACAGAGGGGGCAGCAGCAACCGCGCCAACAGTCGGGCAGCTACGGAACAGGCAGGAGCTGCAGCGGCAGCCTACGCGCCTCGCGGGCTCTTTCCAACAGCACAGTGAGTTAGGGATTCTTATCCCCATTATATAGACACGGACACCGAGGTCCAGTTGCCAGCGGGCACACAGCAGTGAGGGCCAGAGCTAGGGATGGAACCCGGGTCTCTCTGGCTTCGAAGCCCGCCACCGGGCTGCCACGCTCACGCAGCGGGTCCGAGCAGCCGGTGGGGTGAGCGCTCTAAACCCCCGGGGCGATCCGCTTGCACAAGGCCAGATGATAAGAAGCAGTTGGATTCTGGCAAACCTACAGCAAATGTCTTTTGTTTGCTTAATCTGCGCGCTGATGTCACAGCCAATCCTTCTTCCCCATTCTCTTTAGCACCTGCCCCCCAAGAATGTTCTTCAGAGTGGAAAGCCACAGGACTTAATCGGGAGCTCAGCTCCAGGACACCCGCAAGTCCCCCGAGGCGCTTGGTCATCCCCCTGAGGTGGCTCTCGCATCACCCTCTGTTGGCCGCTCTCAGAGCATCACCTCAGCAACCCCCTCCACCCCTTCCCACTCCACTCACTGTGCCTGAAGCGAGGACACAGGAAAGAGGAGGTTATGCGCATATGGAGGATGCGCCGGGCTGGCCGCCGGAAATGTTGCATCGGTCCTAGGAGGGGACTGAACGTGAGGGTCTTTGGGCATGCGACACATGGGGCACGAGGGCCAGAGCCTCCCTGACCCCTGCCAGCCGGCTTTGTCGGAGGGACATCCCTCGGGCACAGTTCATTCCCACTCAGGACCCCAAGACACGTGGGGAACCTCAAATCCAGCCCCAAGCGCTTTCTGGGAAAATGCTGCCCCTCCTGCCGAGACCCAAGACTTCAGCCACGGGACACCAAAGAGCCAGAGGGCAGCGACGGCAGAGGGCTAGACCGAGGGACGAGGTGAGAAAGAGAACCTTCTGGTGCATCCCCGGCTCTCAGCTGAAAGTGATGGAGGAGGGCGTGTGACGTGACCGGGGACTTCTCTGGGATCGAGAGGAAAGGAGAAAAAAAAACCCAAGAAGAGAATAAAGGCATTAAAAAAAACAAACCGGTTTTGTCTTTCCTTGGGCCCGTTAGATTTATCCCCACAAGCCACTGCTAGTTAGGATGACAGGGTCACTCGCCTGCCCTCTTCCTCACCGCGCTGTCATTCTGTCCCTGCCCGCGGTAAGGCACGGCGCCCGCCAGGGCTCCCGAGACCTCCTGAAAGTCCGGCGAGCGGAATTTTTCTGGGTGCTGCCGAGCAGCTCTGGTTGGCTTCTCACGACAGCCCTACGGGGCGGTTCTCATTCACCCCATTCGCGATCTGGGGGAAACGACTAGCCCAGGTCCCTAACTCCTGGGCCCAAATCTTGCCAGGGAAGAGTAAGGCCACCGTGCTTTAGCTGCCGGGCCCTCCCAGCCACCCGCAGCCGCCGGCGCTCTGCCTCGTGGCTAAATGGCAAAAAGCCGTCTCCAGGTGTCATCCAAAAACGACAGCTCATGACACTGAATCAGGAGTGACAGTCATTTTGGGCAGGATATTGTGGGGCCGGACTTCGGACCTCGTTCCACTGCTCTGGAGAGACGGGCGGCTTTGACGACCAGGAGAGTCGAGCAGAGCAGGGAGATGGTACACCCTCCAAGCAACCACACTCCTGGGGGTGACACTTTGCAGGTGTGGGCCCAGGGAGGAGACTCTGATGGCGGCAGGACAGCGCTGCCCTGAAACACGGGCGGATGTGCCCCCCGATGTCAGATGTCCAGTCTCCGAAAACTCCAAGAGACACTCTCAAGCCTCCTCTTGGGAGTCTGTTCTCAGATTCACTACCTTTCCTCTCGTATCGACCTTAAATTCCTCTCAGTATAGGGGCACCTGGGTGGCTCAGTCGGTTAAGCGGCTGCCTTCGGCTCAGGTCATGATCTCAGGGTCCCGGGATCGAGCCCCACGTCCAGCTCCCTGCTCAGTGGGGAGTCTGCTTCTCCCTCTCCCTCTGCCCTGCTACTCTGCCCGCTTGTGCTCTAAAATCTCCTTTTCAAATAAATAAAATCTTGGGGCGCCTGGGTGGCTCAGTCGTTAAGCGTCTGCCTTCGGCTCAGGTCACGGTCCCAGGGTCCTGGGATCGAGCCCCACATCGGGCTCCCTGCTCAGCGGGAAGCCTGCTTCTCCCTCTCCCGCTCCCCCTGCTTGTGTTCCCTCTCGCTGTGTCTCTCTCTGTCAAATAATTAAATAAAAATCTTAAAAACAAAAAAAGATAAAATAAAATAAATAAATAAAATCTTTTAAAAATTCCCTCAGTATATTTTAAAGTATTGGATGATCCAGTTGGCGCAAATTAGTCTATTCCAGTTCCAGCACATCCATTATAGTTGGGAGGCTGGATGACCGTTCTCCTCAGCCTGGTGAAATACAGACGGTCAGCACCGTTGATTCCTTGTCTGATAATAACCTGATCGGGAGTGGCTTCCTCCCAACATAGCAATCTTCAGAATTAAAGTCTACAACCTTGAGAGTTACCAGAGCACGGGTTGAAGAAGCATGCAACAAGACCGCTCACTCCCTTCTCTTGCCGACCCCCAATCTGATATCGTTTTTCAGACCCACCCATAGGGCAAGGGGGAGGCTGTGACCTCATTAGTCTTATTTCCCCGCCATGAAAATCCCTAGTAGGGGGCGGTGGGATGGCTAGACGCTCTTCTCGAGACGGCTGAGAACTCTTTCCCCTTTTTATTCTTAGCAAAGCAAACCACAAGCCCAAAAGCTACCTGGTGACGTAGGGAACCCAAGTTTGAAGGTATCTACGGGGCCCAATGCTCTGAGGTGACTAAGCGCTTCCAGACATCATGCCAGGGACACCACATGACACTTCTCTCTAGGTTCCCTTTTTCTTTTTTTTTTTTAAAGGACTTTATTTATTTGAGAGAGAGTGAGTGAGAGAGAGAAAGAGAGAAAGCACGAAAGGGGGTAGAGTCAGAGGGAGAAGCAGACTCCCCACTGAGCGGGGAGCCCGATGTGGGACTCAATCCTGGGACTCCGGGATCATGACCCGAGCTGAAGGCAGACGCCTAACCAACTGAGCCACCCAGGCGCCCCAAGGTTCCCATTTGTCTGCAGGCTAGGCACCCTTTCAGGTTTTCTCATCATGGCAGAGTCTGGTTTCCATCAAAATGCCCTGACTGCTTGAGAGGATAAGGGCTCATCTTTCCGTTCCCCCTTTTTTCACGCTCACGATGGGTCAGAGAGGATAGGACTCCACCCACCCCAAGCCACGTAGCCTTACTCTTAGGCCAGACTGGTCAAAGATGACGAGGGACTTCTAATAACGGACACATCTCGGGTGTACCGATGGGGGGCAAGGCAGACGGAGACAATGACTCGCAGCCGCGCCATGCTAATTTGTTGGCCAGATTCTAGGAGGTAGGAGCTGATACCATAATGATAACTCAGGGGCGGCAGCAGCTGGAAAGTTTTCTAAAAATGGCTTTTATTACCAGGCTTTCCTGAGTTTGGTTATACCCGGGCATTATGTCATTAGGAAAAACTGATGCCTCTCAACAGAGAGAAAAAAAAAATCTGTTCTCAAAGCAGAGGCTTTCCAAAAGCTATTAGCTGTCTCCTTGAAATCACAACATTGAAGATTTCACAGCAACAGCATCAACACGTTGTAAAGAAGCACGAGGAGATGTTTGACTCCCCGCCTTGCTCATTACTCATTCTTCTAGTTGTGGGGGGGAGTGGGAGAGGAGAGGAAAGATGGCAAGTTGGGGTGGTTTTTTTTTTCATTCATTCACACTCAATAAAGCAAAGCATCACCCTGAAACTGAAAAATAACATTTCTCTAGTCACCAGAAAAATCAGAGGCTATAGGTCATTTTTCCCCCCGGGGGTAGAGGGCTCGATGATCTGAGTACATATTATCCTGGAGTCCCAGAAGCCAGCCAACTTTTTCTGCTGTGCTTGTCATGGCATTGTTTTGGTCAGAGAAGAAGACTGTTTGCCTTTCTGGCAGGCCCAGGGGGACTGGCTTAGACCGAAGCCGCATCCAAGAGGAGGGTGGAAGGAGAGGTCCGAATCCCCGGCTCCAGACTCTTCCTGAGGTCAGCCTTTCCCTCCCTCAGTCTCTGGCTATTAATCTCTGCGTCTCTGAGGCTTTGAGGCAACCAACACTAAGGGAAAGGAGCTGTTTGGATTCTGGATTCTTTCTCACAAACACCCGAAATTCAGATGATGGAGAGATGACCGCACTAAAATGGATGGTGATGTTCGACGACTAGTTTGTAAAATAATAATAATAAAAATAGGGGCGCCTGGGTGGCTCAGTCGGTTAAGCGTCTGCCTTCAGCTCAGGTCGTGGTCCCAGGGTCCTGGGATCGAGCCCCGCATCGGGCTCCCTGCTCGGTGGGGAGCCTGCTTCTCCTTCTCCCTCTGCCTGCCGTTCCTTCCTACTCGTGCTCTCTCGCTCGCTCGCTCGCAAAAAATAAATAAATAAAATCTTAAAAAAAAAGAAACAGCAAATCGTCATTAAGTTGAACCCCTGTGCCCCCACTCACGTTCATGGTTCCATTGATCTCTGCCACTGACTCGTCATCTGTAGGGAATTGGTAGATCTGGACCCCATTGCTGACAAGTTCGCTGGTGATTTTGATTTTGAACTTTGTTAGCTCACTCTTCGAAATGGCATCTGATTTGGCGATGATGGGGATGATGTTCACCTGGGGAAGGGAGGAGAAAAGCGGGATCATTGTTGGTTATCTGCAACCGACAGCAGCATGGCAGAGGACTTCCACCAGCTCAACCCAACGGCCCGGGACTGGCCACCTCTGTGGCCAAATCACAATATAATAAATGACAGTGGGTGCCGCTTACTAAGCTCTGGGTACTGGACTAAGTGCTTTACATGGATTAACACAATTAATCCTGACAACACCTCTCTCAGTTTACCAATGAGAAATTAGTGCACAGAGAGGCTAAGTAATTTGTCCAAGGCCACAGAGCAGGTAAGTAGCAGAACTGGGATCCAGATCTAAGTTTAGCCTTCTTCCTAAATCCAGAGTCTTAACCAGCTCAGCTCCAAACTGATGAGCTGTGTGATATCTTCATATTGAGATCACTGCTTGGGTGATTCCAAGCAGAAAAAGGACAGTTGGGAATCTGTGGTTGACAAGGCGGGGAGGCGGCCACTCCTTGTTAACAGTAAATTGTCCCAACCTATCCGGGGCAGGCTCGCCCCGGTGTGTTAGGGACCCAGCCCCACGGGCCACGGCAGGGAGGAGAGGCAGGGCAGAGCTCAGTGAAGGCGCTCACCTGGCCCCCTTTCTGGCAGCAAACTTATGAACCAACCCGGCTGGATGAAGAAGACCCTCGCGGTTACCAGCGTGATCCGAGACTTCATGCAAAAAGGAGTGACGCTACCTGAGTTTCGCGATTACTTTCTGCACAAAGCAAGCAGGTACATATGCCCAATTTCCGACAGCAGGACAAAGGCCTAACGCTACCCCGAAGTTCAATCCCCCTGAGCCCTGCTCCTTGAAAGGACTTCAAGGAGAGACAGGGCTTCTGCGGCGGGCAGGTGCAGAATTGCAACACGCACATGCCTGTGAGGCAGGGCACACGTAAGCTCAGGCTCACACGGGGGGCAGAGGCGTTGCCGTCAGCAGGCTCCTGTGGGGCAGCATCCTTAGTGCTTGGGCCCCGGAAGGAGCTCTGCGCTTGGAGGCCGAAGTCGGCCTGCTCTACGCCTTGCCTGGGGAGTACCTGTAAAGGTGGCCTCCGGTTTCACGCGCCGGGGCAAAGGAACACTGGACCCTGCAGGTACCTTCCTTGAAGCCTTCGCGGGAGGGGGGAGGGTCAAAGCCTTTGCCAAGGTGGAAGAGTAGACAGAGCTAATTCTCCTTGTCACTTTTCCCTGTGTCCCCATGGACACACGACAAGCATATGCCAAAGGCTGCTTAACTTAACCCAACCCACCCAGCGGGCCACCGCCGCATGGCTCTCTGCTGCCCCATACAGGACATGCAGGGCAGAGCGACATTTCCAGAGCAGCCGGGTACTCACGGGGGGTGAGCTCATTGCTGCAAAAAAAAAAAAATGAAAAAAATTGCTCCTATTTTGATTTGAGCTGAGTGTCGGGTTTTTTTGTCACGGAGAGCCTACTAAATAATGCATATAAATTAGAATTTCATAAAATAAAATACCTTGGAGTCAGAGAGAGCCAGGTCCAAATCCCAGACCCCTTACAAGTTGTCTGACCTGGAGCAAGCTCTTTGACTCTCTGTACCTCAGTTTTCTCATGAGGGAGTGCGAATAATAGCATCCACCACACTAGATTCTTGGAAGGATGAAATAAAATAATGCCTATAAAGTACTCATCCCAGTGCTAGGCACATAGGAAATGTTAGGGGGAAATGTATTAGGCTTTTTAAGGAATCCCGCATCAGTTTTTTTGTACAGAAAATACTCCTTTCACAGGAAGAATCCTTGTCTGATTTCTATCTGGTGTGGGACTTACATTTTTCAGTTCCTTTTAGAGCAGGACACGACTGATTCCCACAGCCATCTTTCTCAGGAATGGAGGCCACAGAACATGGTGCCAGGGATCTGAGTTCGAATCTAGACTCTGCCAGGAACTAGCTACATGACAACACGCAAGTCCCTTACCCTCTTAGGGCCTCGGTGTCCACTTCCATAAGTGGGGGATAATGACGCTGTTTGCCTTATCGGGTTGTGGGAATTCAAGGAGATACTCCAGAGGGTGCTTGCATGATAGTGGCATATAATGAGGATTTAACAAATGTTAGCTGCTGTTACTGAAATTATTATTGATAATAAAAATAATAACTTTCCAAGTCAGGTTTGCATGTTCGATTCTCGAACAGGCCAGTTAATCCTGGGGCAAAGAAAAAACGCCTTCCCATTGCCAACAGCTGAGCCCCTAGGCCCGGACCGCCATCTTGCTTGCAGCCACCCTTAACCCCCGGAGGGATCAGGGCAGAAAGACGGCTCAGGGTAGACCCACGCCCAGCGCTGGGAAAACAGATCACAAAGCATACAACGCAGGTGCTGGATCAATAACACCATCTCTCTGGAGGGACAGGGAATGAAGAGGCCACAGAGCGTCTCCTGGAATTTGGCACCTGCCTGGCCTGAGAGACCAGTAAGGGTGATTCCGGTGTGCCCTGCCTCCCGCCCGCCCTCCTGCCTGCCTCTGTACCTTACTGTCCAGCTTCTTCATCGTCACGAGGTCCAGAGACTTCAGGGAATGGCCCGTGGGGGCGATGAAGTACAAGCAGGCGTGGATTCGGGAGTCGTGGTAGGTGTGCAGGACCCTGCGGATCTTCAGCTCTTCCTGCAGGTAGGCCTCGAACTGGGCGTCAATGAACTCCACGATGGGCTTGTAGCTGGGGAGGGGTTGGGGGAGAGCAGGGACATGGCCCGACTGCTTCCAAACCCGGGCTTTCGGTACAGTCCCTTCTCGAAGTTTGAAATGCCCGGGTCATCTGACTCTTCCCGTCCAGCTGCATTCCCTCCATCTCCCTTCGACGGGCCGGCCACCAACTTGGTCGGCGCGGGAGCCGAACTTCTGCCTCTGGGCGTACCTTTGCTCTGGAGTGCCCGCATCTCTCTTCTCATCCCCCTCCTGCCCTCCCACACCTCAGGGCCATGGACTGTCCACCTCGTCTTCCACACAGCCTTCCCCTGTTCTGCCAGAAATCCCTTCTGTGACCCCGGAGCATAAACAAAAGTAATTATGCTATGGGATCGCTTACTCTCCCTTCACAAGGATTACCGTTCCGTCAAACAGACCGCGTCCCTCTGAGGGGCGGGGGCCACGAAGGGCTCTTCTCTCTCCCGCATGGGGCCCCGATGCAGTGTGGAGACCACTGGCAGGGTCTGTGGGTGGGCTGATTGTGCTCCGGGCGGGCTCCGCGTCTGTGCTCCCTGCGTCTTCCCCCCTGCCCCCCCCCGTGCCTAGTGTGGGAGCTGGGTACCCGGTGGTGGTGGCCGGGACCTGGCCTTGACCCACTGCGGGGGAATCTCGTCACGATGCTCTGGGTTCTGCTCAGTCTTGCTGGGTCTCCGGCACTGCCCACATGGCTCTCCTAAGGTCCATATTTTTCTGGTTCTCATTTCCTCCAAGAGTGTGACTTTAAAATCTAAGCATGTGGACAACATTTGGTAAAGATTGCCCCCCCCCACACACACACACGTACACACACACACATCCAGCTCACTGAGTCTCCACACAAAGTCCCCTTCACGACCCCAAGTCTTGCCAGGGCGTCTTAAACCAGAGCCAGTCCTCTGCTCCTCGCCGTCCCGGGAAGCTTCTCTCTTCTCTCCTGGGCCTTTCCTGCCACCCCTGCAGCCTCTTTCTGCTCTAACTAGGTCGGCGTGGCTTCAACCCTGCCTCTGCTCTCATCCCCCCATCTGTCTGCCGCCTCGCCATCCAAGGCTTCCTCCCTTCAAGCCAGAAGAGGTTTGTAACCCAAGCAGTGAGCTTGCAGCTACGGCATCGTCAGATAGAAACAAGACCGAAGGGAGCGGGGACCGGGCCAGGGCTTCTCACCTGCGGCAGCCCTCAACCTGAGCCTTTCCGAAAGATCCCCCGGTAGAGAAGGGAAAATAGCTTTAAAAAAAAAAAAAAAGAATCGACAAATCCTAGATTCTGAGCGCTACATACAGACGAGAGATCCAGGTGCAGGTTATCTCTAGAGCCCCAGAGAAAATTCTAAAAATAAAATCCTTTTTTTTTTCTTCCTTTGATCCCTCTGAGCCAAAGATCATTCTGAAGGGTAACAGCATCCAAGAATCTCTTGGTTGCAGAGATCCTTAGAAGGTTCCTGAAGAATTAGGAGCAAGGGTGGGGGATGCGTCCCTTTGACCCCTCTAATTAATTTTTGGATGATTGGCTCATTTGAATTATCGAATCATGGCACTGCTTCTTTTTTTTTTCTTTCTCCATTACATAACTTTTTTTTGTTACTTCATTTTTTTGTTCTGTAAAAGGAACCAAAGGAGAAAAGAGTGCTTTTTGAGTTTTTTCTCACCCTCCCTCCCCCTCATCTCTGGTGATACCCTGGGCCTATCTTTCTGCAGCTGCCTCAGGCCCTTAGGGGGTCCCTGGATCAGACCAGCCAGACCAGCCAATCAACCGACAGCATTTGGTCTAGACTAATCATAATGGGTGATTCATCTTTGTCTTACTCATCTGTGTATCCTCAGTGTCCAGCGTGGTTATCTGGAATCTAGTAAGGATTCCACCCCACTCTGTTGTGCTCACTGGCCCCCAGTCCATGATAAACCGAATCCCTTATTCACACAGGCAGTCTCTGCACAAATGTTTCTTTCTCCCAGGTCATACCTGACTCCCCTTCAAAGATGGAGCTTCCCTCAGATACCTTCTCAGCTGGAAATTTCTACATCTCTCACACCCAAGTTCCATGGAGGGGTGGAGAAGGCAGCTTTCTTCTCGCTCATTATTCCCTGGCCTCCTACAATCTCTTCCATCTGCTACAAAAACCCAGCTCTAAGGCGCACCTGGGGGGCTCAGGCGGTTGAGCGTCTGACCCTTGGTTTTGGCTCAGGTCGTGACCTCGGGGTCGTGAGCTCAAGACCCGCGACAGGCTCCGCACTCAGCAGGGAGTCTGCTTGAGATTCTCTCCCTCTGCTCCCCCTGCTCATGTGCACGCACGCACCCGCGCGATCTTCCCTCCCCTCTCTCTCTAAAATAAATAGTCTTTTAAAAAAACCCAGTCCCAACATAATCCACCCCTCCTCATCACTACTGTTTGTCTTTCACATTTTAGGGCAGGTGCTCTTTTTTTTTTTTAAAGATTTATTTATTTATTTGTCAGAGAGAGAGAGAGCGAGAGAGCGAGAGCGCAAGCAGGAGGAGCGGCAGGCAGAGGGAGAAGCAAGGTCCCTGCTGAGCAGGGAGCCAAACGTAGGACTCCTGGGATCATGACCTGAGCTGAAGGCAGACGCTTAACTGACTGAGCCACCCAGGCGCCCCTGGGGCAGGTGCTCTTAACCTGGGGTCCACAGACTTCCAAGGATTCACAGGATCCATGAACTTGGATAGGAAAACACCACCTCGTTTTCA
The DNA here is from genome assembly GCF_964656455.1 of Halichoerus grypus. Classification (NCBI taxonomy): domain Eukaryota; kingdom Metazoa; phylum Chordata; class Mammalia; order Carnivora; family Phocidae; genus Halichoerus; species Halichoerus grypus. Next base: position 30,530,348 of record NC_135727.1, on the reverse strand, counting down.
CTGAGCTCTCACTGAAGCTTAGCAGTTTCTTCAGGTACAAATGTAGGTAACAATCTACAGTAATTTTAGCAGTACCTGTGATTTCACAGTCAATAGAAATCACTGATATTTCTGCTTCCTATTACAGTTGTTGCAAATATCTCAAAATAGCATTTATACTTACATACCTTCTAAATTATGATAGTTATTAGAGCTGCATATAGATATTACTTCAGGAACTAATAAAGAAGGACATAGATCACTAAATCACAATTTGAAAATATTTTGAGAACTGTATTTTTAGTATAATGGGCATATTTTAGGCATTTAAAGCCATTATTTGAAGTATGAGTCCATAGGCCTCACTGGATTGCTAAGGAGGCCAAAGGCACAAAACAGTTCCTGGTATGGGGTGCCTGGGTGGCTCAGTCAGTTAAGCGTCTGCCTTCGGCTCAGGTCATGATCTCAGGGTCCTGGGATCGAGCCCCCCCTTCGGGCTCCCTGCTCAGCGGGGCGTCTGCTTCTCCCTCTCCCTTTGCCCCTCCCCCTGCTCATGCTCTCTCTCAAATAAATAAAAATCTTTTTTTAGAAAATTATTTAAAAAACAATTCCTGGTCTGGACACTACTTCTTACTCCTTTCAATAATGGGGATAAAAAGTGACTGTGAGGGGCGCCTGGGTGGCTCAGTCGTTAAGCGTCTGCCTTCAGCTCGGGTCATGATCCCAGGGTCCTGGGATCGAGCCCCGCATCGGGCTCCCTGCTCGGCGGGAAGCCTGCTTCTCCCTCTCCCTCTCCCCCCTGCTTGTGTTCCCTCTCTCGCTGTGTCTCTCTCTGTCAAATAAATAAATAAAATCTTAAAAAAAAAAAAAAAAAAAAGTGACTGTGAAGGCTTCCCGACAATGTGACCTTTAAGCTGCATAAGACAGCCATGGGAGAATCTAGGAGAAGAGCATTCCAGTGGAATAACAAAGGTAATGGTCCAGAGGCAGAAGCGAGCTTGAGGAGATCTGCAATAGGAAGAAGGCAAGGGAGCTGGGAGCTAGTGCAGGAAGGGAGAATTATTCACAATTGCCAAAAGGTGAAAACAACCTGGGGCGCCTGGGTGGCTCAGTCGGTTAAGCATCTGCCTTCGGCTCAGGTCATGATCCCAGGGTCCTGGGATCGAGCCCCGCATCGGGCTCCCTGCTCCGTGGGAAGCCTGCTTCTCCCTCTCCCGCTCCCCCTGCTTGTGTTCCTTCTCTAGCTGTGTCTCTCTCTGTCAAATAAATAAATAAAATCTTTAAAAAAAAAAAAAAACAGTGAAAACAACCTAGTGGCCATCAACTGATGACTGGCTAAACAAAATGTGGGCAATCCAGACAATGGAATATTACTCAGGCTCTAAAAGGAAGACAATTCTGGTGCATGCTGCCCTGGGGATGAACCTTGAAAACACCGTTCAAGTGAAAGAAACCAGACACAAAAGGATAAATACTGTATGATTCCACTTACAGGAGGTGCCTAGAATAGTCAGAGTCATAAAGAAAGAAAATAGAAGAGTGGTTACCGGGGAAAGAGGGGAGAAGGGGGTGGGGAGTTAGTGTTCAGTGTTTCCTTTTGGGGAAATGAGAATGTTTGGAACGAGGCAGAGGTGATGGTTGCACCACATTGTGAATGTATTAAATGCCACTGAATTGTTCACTTTAAAATAGTTCATTTTATGTTGCGTGAATTTCACCTTATTAAAAATAAGAACAGGGGTGCCTGGGTGGCTCAGTCGGTTAAGCATCTGACTCTTGATCTCAGCTCAGGTCTTGATCTCAGGGTCGTGAGTTCAAGCCCCACATTGGGCTCCATGCTGGGCGTGGAGTCTACTTAAAAAAGGGGGTGGACCAAGAACAGTAAGAGATGAAGCAAGCGAGGTAGCAGGGGACAGATCACATCGGGTCTGTGGGCAGGATAGAGTAAGGGGTTTTTACTGTGAATGAGGTCTTCTGTTCCATTATGTTTTCTTGTTAGTTATTGTCGGTTGATAAGAAGTCCATGGTTTTCTTCATGTCTCTTTTGAAACTGGCTACCTAGGGATGCCTGGGTGGCTCAGTCGGTTAAGCGTCTGCCTTCAGCTCAGGTCATGATCCCAGGGTCCTGGGATGGAGTCCTGCATCGGGCTCCCTGCTCGGCAGGGAGTCTGCTTCTCCCTCTCTCTCTGTGCAAGGTCTCTCTCTCTCAAATAAATAAATAAACAAATCTTAAAAAAAAAAAAAGAAACTGGTTACCTAACTGAACTGGTATTCATTAGAAGTGTTTTCCAGATGATTGATTACCTTGGGTTTCTTAAACAGTCATATTACAGAAAACTAATGATTTTACCTCTCAGCGAGCACTTTTCAATTGCCATCTCTCTGGACACTGACGACCAGTCCCTTCTTGAAACACTGCCCTCTGGCTTCACTGCCTTGAGAACTCTTCTTTCTCACTCGCCTTAAATCTTGGCCTGTCTCAAAGGTTCCATCCCGGACCATCTTTTGCCCTCATTCTACTAACAACGCACACGCATTATCCCTGGGTGGTCTCGCTCATTCCCACCGCTGCAGTGGTCACCGCCCCCCAATGACGCCTGCTAGATGCCCGCAGGTCATGCCAGTCTCCTCCCTCTCCCACGTGCTGTCCTCTGTGTAGCCCCACCTTCAGAGCCCCGCCCCCCCCCCCCCCCCCCCGCTGGAAACTCACAAGGCCCGGTCACAGACACTGTGCTTGAGCACAACCATCTCGGCCAGCAAAACCAAGGGGGCACAAGGTCAGCTCTACAGGAACAAAGCCAAACGTGCGGGCTTGTTGGAAATGCAGAGACCCCAGTCCCTAGCCCAGACCTACGGGATTGGAGTCTGCGTCTTCTCAAGAGCCTCAGCGGCTTGTATGCAACATGAAAGTTTAAGCAGGCTGGCCTCTATCATCTTCCTGTCCACAGAACTTGCCTACCTCTTTGCCCTAATGGAAACCTAATCCCTTCCTGCTCCCCCCCACCCCTGAAGGATACCACAGCCCTGAGGACCTCATTCCCTGGCAGCCCGCTCTGGAGTGGGCTGCTCATTCTCCCACAACCTGTGTGCCTTGGGGTCAGTGGGGTGGGCATTCGTGTAGCCCCTGCCCAGTGCCACTTCTAGACCATTCCATCGTCTTCTGGTGGCGCCTGACCCACGCGGTCTCTCTCCCCGTTCTGGGTGACAGCAGTCAGCAGTGTGCTCGTAGACAACCCATCAACCTGCAGCCTCTTTATTCCCTGATTGTCTAAACTCCACAATCTTCGGGCTCCCTCTACTTCAGCCCCCAACACACCTTACCATTGGCCCGATCAGCTTCCCCCAAGACATCCTCTCTCTAACTCCCCGCGCTCTGGCCACAACCTCTCATCTTTCCAACCCTCTTACACCTTGGATCCTCCCAAACCTGATCTTTCACCTCACGGAATCCTCGGGTACCTTGACCTCTCTACTGTCTCATAGGCGATCAGCCCCTCCCTGGCCTCATCTCCTTCTCGGCCCCAGCTGAACCCCATAACTGATTACCCGAACCACTCTTTTATCAACACCTTCATCTCCCCTACGCCCCTGCCTTCCACCCTCTGGCCCAGCAAAGTGCTGCGCGGAATACATTTCAGGATCTGCCCTCGGCCGCCACACCGCTGCTGTTGAAGTTAGCCAGAGGCCATCACAAAAGCCTTGGCACTCAAAGCCATGGCCTCCAACCTCAGATAGAGCAACAGGACAATCCCTTTACTTGACCTTGATTGGCTGCCTTCCCATTGCCTTTGTTGACCATTCCAAACTGGCACTCATTTCCTCAAGCTCCAAAACTTCACTCTCGAGAGATGGTCTTACCTCCAACATTACCAAAAAACTGGGGCCACCAGCCTCACACCAGCTCAACTTCCTGCCTCAGTCTCTCCCTTCTAGAACTGAATCAGCCCTTCCCCACCGCCCTCTAGTCTCATCGTGTGCAAGGCCCATCACCCTCCGTGCACTCGCTCTCATCCCTTTCAGGCTCTTTGAGAATCTTGCTTCATCTATCAGCTCCTCACCCCCTACTGACTCCTCCTCAACCTATAAACATGCTGAAGTCTTCCCTCATCTCAAAAGAAAGATCTTTCTTCAACTCAATCCCCCTTGACCACACATTCTCCCCAACTACTGCCTTATGTCTTTTCTTCCCTTAGGAATAGAATTTGTCTTCTGCACCTACCACAGGGCCTGGCATATAAGAGAAGTTCAATAAATATTTAATGGATAAATGGAGATCTTTTGGAAAGAATAATCTACTCATTCATTCATTCCTTCTCATTCACTCCTCAACACATCATAGACTGTTTTCTACCCTCATCGACATCCTCGTTAACACATTCAATGGATGCATTTGGTCTTGAAAGATAAAACCTTAGAGGTATTTTTTTAAATGTATTTTTTTAAGATTTTATTTATTCATTTGAGACAAAGAGATACAGAGAGAGAGAGAGAGAGAGCATGAGCAGGGGGAGAGGCAGAGGCAGAGGGAGAAGCAGGCTCCCCGCTGAGCCAGGAGCCCGATGCGGGGCTCGATCCCAGGACCCTGGGATCATGACCTGGGCCGAAGGCAGACGCTTAACCATCTGAGCCACCCTGGCGCCCCCAGATGTATTTTTTCAAATTTTCTTTTTCCCATCAATGCATATTTCATTCACTCGACAAATAGGTACTGAATACCCACAGTACGCCGGTTGGCTAACCTGTGCACATCCTACAAGATTTCAAGACTTAGCCCAGCCATTCCTGACCACCTCCTTTCCACCTTATACTCCCACTGGGCTCTGCTGATTGCTACGCTCTTCCCCACAGTTCCTTCCATTTGCCTTTGTTATCGTACTCACTACACTATGTAGAATTTGTATGCTACGTATTAGTCCTTTCCACTAAACTACAACTTCCTTATTTCTTAGTATCCCTGGCACCTCACACAGCTGACATTTAGTATAATGTTATCAACTGAACTAGATCCCCCATATCAATTTGGTTACTAGGTGTTGTGGATTCTTTCTCTTATACCTGCCTCCTCCTCTCTGTCCTCGAAGCTTCTGTTCCTGTTCAAGCCCTCATCCTCTCTCTCAGCCTCAAAAACATCACCCCTGGGGGGGGCCTGGCTGGCACAGTCGCAAGAGCATGCGACTCTTGATCTTGGGGTCATGAGTTCGAGCCCCACGTTGGGGGTCGAGATTACTACAAAAAATAAATAAACTTAAAAAAAAAAAAGTCGCTCCTGACCTCTTTGCCTCCCTCTACACACTGCCTTATCTCTTTTTCCCAGTTCAGGAAAGCTTTTTAAATGAGCGGTCTACACCCACTTTATCTGCTTCCTTTTTTAAGACTTCATTCTTTTTTAAAACTTATTCTTAATTGCGTGACCAATATGTATACTTGTGCTCCCCTCCTCAGAGGTAACTACTATTTTCAGTTTGTTGGTTCACCTTGCAGATCTTTTTCTATGCATTTATATGCGGGGGCTGTTTGGTGTTTCATTGGGAAGGGTGGATTTATACAAATGGCATCGTGATCTGTGTATCATTCTGCAACCTCTCTTTTCACTTAATAACACACCCACGTGAGTGTACACAGATCTACTGCATTCTTTTAAACTGCCAAATGTATTCCATGGTACAGTTGTACCATAGCTCATTCAGTTGCTCCATTGGTGGAAATTTCAGCTGTTTAAAATTTTTTTTATTCCATATCCAATGCTGCAGTGAACACCTTTTCTGTATGTTTTTCATGAACGTGTGCAATTGTTTCTCTCGACTGTATGCTTAAAAGTGGAACTGCTGGATCATAAGGAATTCACATTTAAGATTTTAATAGGTCCCACCAAATCTGCCCTCTAAAACATCTGTATCCATCTACATTCCCAGCAACATGAATGAAATTTGCTGGTGTTAGTGGCCATTGTATTTTTATCTCTTATTTTTGCAAATCTGATGGATAAAAAATATTTCATTGTTTCATTTTGCACTTCCCTAATCACTGGTGACATGGGTTGAGCATCAGTTTGTATGTTAGTTGGCAACTTCTAATTCCCCTTCTGTCAATTACCTGTTTATTTCTCATAGAACTGTAGCTCTTTTTACATTTTAGAAAAAGCCTTTGTGATATAGGTTGCAAATTTCTTCTCCCTATTTGTAGTTTGTCTTTACTTTTGTTTATAGCATCTTTCAGTATGCATAGGGTTTTTTTATTTTATTTTAATAAGTTTAAATCTGTCGGTCTTTTCTTATATGGCTTTGGGATTTTGTATCACAATTACAAAAACCTTCTCTACTCCTAAAGCTATAAAAACATTCTCCTATATTTTCTCCTCATATTTTTAGAATTTGTTTTTAATCCATCTGGAATCTATTTTTGTGACTAGTGTTTGTGTGGGATGGTCTCATTTTATTTTTTCCTGATGGATGGCCTATTTTCCCAGCACATTTTCTTGAATAGTCCATTCTTTCCCCGCTGACTTACATTACGCGAAATTCCTGTGTAAACATGAATTTGATCTTGGTCTCACTTTTCCACCCTATTGCTCTTTTTGTTATTCGGATGCCTTTACTTACTTATCTTCCATTCACTCATGGCAATTTAGCTTCCACCCACAACTTCCCTGGAATTATTATTCCTTAGTGTATTAATGACCTTCATGGTGCCAAACCCAATGGATATTTTTCAGTTCCATTTATTATTCCCTCCCATTATGCTACATGGTACAACTCTCCCTCGATTCTTCTACCAATAAAAGTCATGATCATAACAATATCTTCTGTTTGTTAGTTACTCTGTGCCAGGCACTGTTTTTTCTTAAGAATTTATTTATTTATTTGAGAGAGACAGCATGAGCGGGACGAGGATCAGAGGGAGAGGGAGAAGCAGGCTCCCCGCTGAGCAAGGAAACCAAGGCGAGGCTCGATCCCAGGACCCTGAGATCATGACCTGAGCAGAAGGTAGACGCTTAACTGACTGAGCCACCCAGGCGCCCCTGTGCCCGGCACTGTTGAAGCATTTCCTATGCCAGACACGGCAAGGATGCCTCACCACAACCCTCTACGGTAGATATTAGTATCATCGTCATCCCCACTTTACAGGTGAGAAAACTGAGCCATAGAGAATTTAAGTGTCTTATAGTGTAAGCTCTGAGAGTTGGTTTTTCTTTTTTGCCATGCAAGTGCCTGATTTAAGTTTTATTGCTGAGGCATCCACTTCAAAGACAACTGACTATCTGGAATAAACATACTGCCAGCCACCTAAAGGTGAAGAGTCAGCCCTCCCTCCGCTCCCACCACCACCCACAGGGCTCCTTTGTTTCAGAAATCTTGGTTGATTTCCATAAGTGACCCTTTGGGCCACTTGTTTTTTCTCTTCCACTGCTTTAAATTCTCGCTCTTATGTTTTCAATTCACCCATCTAGGGGCGCCTGGGTGGCTCAGTAGATCGGGCATCTGCCTTTGGCTCAGATCATGATCCCAGGGTCTTGAGATCGAGCCCCAAGTCCAGCTCCCTGCTCAGTGGGGAGTCCGCTCCTCCCTCTTCCTCTACCCCCACCCCTCCCCCGGCTTGTGCTCACTCTCTCACTCACTCTCTCAAGTGAATAAATAAAATCCAAACAATAAATTCACCCATCTAGAGCAAGCCCACCAAATCTTAGACCTAAACCCTCCATCTCAATAAAAGCAGAACGCCAGACCCACACCCGCGTTCTCTTTCTCTAGCCCGAGACCTCACTGTGTGGTCCCAGCTGTGCCATGTGTTTCCCAGGACCTGTGAATAATAAACCTTTCGGGTCTCCAAGTTCCCTGATGGTTATTGCTGACAGCGTCTTGCAATCATAAGAACCACAGGGGCCGGACCAGCCAGAACATTAGTTATCAATAGGCTGACAGCGGCACAAAACACTTGTCCAGCATCACCGGGCTAATCAGTGACAAGATGGGACTTGAACCCAGGTCGGTCTGAGACCAAAGCCTAAGTTCTAGCCTGTCCTCGGTCTCCCTCCTGAGTTCCTTTTGCTCCTGCATCTTTTTTTTTTTTAAGATTGTATCCATGTATTTGACAGACAGACAGAGGTCACAAGCAGGGGGAGGGGCAAAGGGAGAGGGAGAAGCAGGCTCCCGGCTGAGCAGGGAGCCCGATGCGGGGCTCAATCCCAGGACCCTGGGATCATGACCTGAGCCGAAGGCAGACGTTTAACCCACTGAGCCACCCAGGCGCCCCGTGCTCCTGCATCTTTTAAATAGTGGCTTTCCCCAGGGTATGGCCTTAATCACTGTTTTTCTTAGAAGACCACGCACCTTGGGTAAAGGATCACATTCTCGTGCTCTGCTTCAATACGGCTGCACTGACATATCCATGCCCGAATGAGCCCATCAGTATGGAGAAAACACTGCTTTTTATTACGAATCCCTGGAGCTTGCTCTACCCCTGCTCTCCAGCCCAGTTTCTGAGAGGCTCTTCATTTCTACTTATTTGAGTTTGTATTATTTGATTTTGCATTAGTATGTATCATGTTTATAATCAGGAAAAACAATAAGGATATTACTAATGTAATGGAAGTAGATTAGCCTCTAAGGGGCCGTATCAGCTCAGTCCTCCCAAACCATCATTACCAAAAGAGTTTCCAATATCAGATATGTTAAATGTATGTTGCCGAGAATTGTGAGAAATTTAATTGAAAAGATCCTGAGCCGTCTGTGGCTGAGATGACCCCAAATATCCATCCCCTTTCCCCAGGGTCCAATTTATTCTCAAGCAAACAAAATTAGCATAATAAGCAAAGCTATAAAAAGCAGAGGTGTCCGTCTAGGATGTCAAACGAAAAACAAAATTCAGTTCAATTATTAAGAAGCTGAATATATGTATTCATTATCAGGAAATGGGTATGGCTGTTGGAACTTCAAGGGAGAAATAGGAGAACTGGGGATCCAGCTCAGCTAAGAAGCAGGAGAATCCTCAACACATCCCCCGTGTCTGAGCCGCCCCACCCCTCACTCACACTCCATTCTCAACTCCCCCCACCCCCCTGCAGTCTCTCCTCCTACCTCTCTGCATATTCCTGCTCAGTCTCTTTCCAGAATGTGTCATTTGCTCCATCTGCTGACTTAACATCCTAAGGTTTTTGTCTGTAGCCCAGTGTTCACCACGCTCCACTCCGAACCCTGGGTGGTCTTACACGTGTCTGCGGTTGGAACACAGCCCCTACACCTTAATAATCCGAATCGGTATTTCCAGTGCTGACCCTCTGCCGACCCCTAACCCCCGTATATTCAGCTGCCTACCACAGAAGGTCATCAGGGGTCTCAGTAGTCCGCGGACAGCGCAACCTCAACAGGTCTAAAACACAGCTGATTCTTTTCAAACGTGCTTCTCTTATATTAATTCTCCAGAAATCTGGACCTCATTCTAGATTCTTCTTTTGCCTTCACAACCTCACACCAAGTCTCTGCCGAGTCCTGTTGATTCTACCTACTCGATATTTACCAAACCTGCCTCCTTTTTCCTATCTCAGCACCTGTGTTACCTCTGGCCTCGATCTAATTGGTCCAAGAGTCTCCTAATTGGTCTTCCTGCTCTCCCTACCCTTCCAAACAACCTACTTCAAGGCCAATCAGACTATCTTCTTTTTTTTTAAGATTTTATTTATTTATTTGAGAGAGAGAGAGCACAAGCAGGGGGAGGGGCAGAGGGAGAGGGAGAAGCAGACTCCTGGCTGAGCAGGGAGCCTGACATGGGGCTTGATCCCAGGACCCTGAGATCATGACCTGAGCCGAAGGCAGATGCTTCACCAACTGAGCCACCCAGGCGCCCTGAGACTATCTCATAAAACCTACTTCATAAAACCTCTCAATGGCTCCATGTCTGCACATTCTAGAAATTCCCCCATGGTCTGTCTCCTGCTTCCCTCTTCAGGCTCATCTCTCCCTACTTTCCCCTCGCTCACGCCAAGCACCAGCCCAGGGGCAGACACAGGTACTGTGGGAGCTTAAGCTTATGCAATTAGAAGGGCCCTCCAGAAAGACAAAACAACATTACAACTAAAAATTAGTTACAGGACCTTGGCAGGGCTTGTGCAAGTGAGGGCCCTGAAGCTTAAGCTTCATTAGCTGCACAGTCCATCTGCCTCTAAGCCGGCTAAACAGAGCAAGCGACAGATCCCTAGAATATGCCATAGTCTTCCACACTTCTTTGCCTTTGTACAAGCGTTCCCCCAGCCTGGACTGCCCTTCCCTCTTTCCCCTGGTCTGTCTGGCAAAAGAGTTCATCCTTCAAGGGCCAGCTCAGGAGGCACTTCCTCTGTGAAGGCCTCCCGGATCTCCCCACATGGAACAGACTGTTCTCTCCCTCATGTGCTCATTGTTACTTGTCCTTTACCTCTTCGCACCCTGTCCTTCCCAAAGCATATCACACTCGATGGAACTTATTTGTTCAAAACCGGTCTCCCCTGTGAGTGCCTCAAGGGCAGAGACAAAGTCATTCCTTTCTAGATTGTCAGGACACGGCAGCGCCTGGCACAAGGTAGGAAGGAGCTCAAGACGTGCCTGCCACATGGACTGGAGACCTCACCCCATGTATATTGGAAAGACACCTTTCCTTTGGCAGAGCGCGTGGAGTAGACTGGTTGGTGGAAACAAGGACCCTGGGTGGAGGCGCCACTTGTGAGGGGTCTGCGCCCTGCACACGCCATTTTGGGAGGAGGTCCAGGCAGGACCCCGTGGTGAGCTCCTCCCCGTGGCCTCCCACCAGCCTCCACGCCCCATCCCCTTCCTTACCTGTCTTCCTTGTTGATCTGGTCCCCAAAGCCCACCGTGCTAACAATGGTGAGCTTCAGCCCCACGTTGCTCTCTTGGAGGTCATAGGTATTGGACCGGAGCTGGACACCCGGCTGTGTGTGGGTGGCCGGCTCCCCCTCAAACTTGGTGTTGAACAGGGTGTCCATGAGGGTAGACTTGCCCAAACCGGTCTCTCCTGAAAAGCAAAAGGACAAATTACGGAATGTTCACACAACAGCCGTGCAGACCCCACATCATGTTTTGGACGTATATTCATCGACGTGGGGGCACGTACGCAGTAAGACACTAAATGAAGAGCGAATAAAACTAGATAGACTGTTGGCTCTCAGTTAAGTGAAAGAGACTGACAGGAACTGCTTCAACATATCAGCAGCAGCATCTCAGGATAGTGGAACTGGGGTAATTTTCCTTTTAGTCTTCCTATTTTTGTGTCATTTGAAGGTTGAGGATGCATGGCTTTTATCGTCAGAAAAAGAAACTCTGTTGCAAGCAGTGATGGAGAGACAGCAGTTATGCCTGGAAAAGTCCAGAAGGACATACAATATACTCTTACCAAGAGGGCTATCACTACGTGGTGGGGGTGATGTGTGGTTTTCGTTTCTCTCTTCACGCTTCTGTGTATTTTCCAAGTTTTCTATGTGGAACATGCATAGCTTTTTTTTTTTTTTTTTAAAGATTTTATTTATTTATTTGACAGAGAGAGAGAGAGAGAGCAGGAACACAAGCAGGGGGAGTGGGAGAGGGAGAAGCAGGCATCCCGCGGAGCAGGGAGCCCGATGCGGGGCTCGATCCCAGGACCCTGGGATCATGACCTGAGCCGAAGGCAGACGCTTAACGACTGAGCCACCCAGGCGCCCCATGCACAGCTTTTGTAATAAAAATCAAAGGGCTGTTTTCGATTTTAAAAGAAAGGGACAGTGGTCCCTTGTCGAATAAATATCCTCTCCTTTTCATCGCCACCTCACCTCCCTGCCGGGCCCAGACTGCGCTCTGCACATGCCCGGATGTGTATCCCAGTGGGGAGGCCATTTTTAGCTAATGGGGAGGGAAGTTAGCAGGCCACAAATTCTTCTTCTCCTTAAATTTCAAACAAACCAGTCATTTGTTTGTTTAACTAACAGGCTGCGGGACACTAATAAATTAAACCATTGGAATTCCAAGTCTTGACTTTCACACCAAGGAAAGGAGGGGGGAAAGCCTGTGGAGACCGGTGAAGGTCATTCCTGGGAGGTCATTCCATTGGAGGTCATTCCTGGGAGACCCGAGGGAGGTCAAGCCACTGCCAGGAGCCAAGGGGTCTTGAGGAAAAGAAGACATTGGAGGAGAGTTGGTGGCCTGGGAGTTGGGCAGGAATGTGCCAGGAGGCCCCAAGCTGGGCGGGGCACTACAGGGGCTTGTCACCTGCAGGGATCCAGACCATATTTGGGCTTCCCCCCCCCCCCCCGCGATTCAGGAATGCCAGGAATAAAGGATTCAGTAGCTAATCACCCCGGATTGCCTTTTGAGTACCTAGACCACCCGGCTATTCTGCTTTCCAGGGCTAGGGTTAGAGCCACACGTGTAAATGCAAATGGCCCCGCTCCCCCTTCCACCTTCTGGGTGTGTCTAGCTTTGCATCTTGCATGCCTTTTATCCTGAATAACAAGCGATGAATACAGGAGGTGCTTTTTCAAATCTCTGTCTCCGATGAGAGCTGTGTGTGTGTGTAGAGATTGATGAGAGAGAGAACAAGAAGAACATTCAACTCAGCCTGGCTCCCCAGCCCCCCCAGCCCAGCTTCGTAGCCAGGTCTGACTAACGTGGTGGATTGCCAGGGTGCAGGGAAATGGTCCCTCACACAGATCATGTTTCCAGCCAAGGTCTGCTATACCTATTAGAGCAAAGATTCTCCCAGAAGAGGCCCCCTTTTTTCCCCCTCCCTAAAGGAACAGGGAGTATTTGGGTCTCAAGAAAAATTTGGTGAGGTGGGGCCTTTGCAATGGGAGGTGACAGACTTGGCCAAGCAACGGAATGTATCACCCCCCCCTCCCCGCCCAAGGTGGGGGTGCAGCTCAATTGCGCAGGGGACCAGCTCCTCTGAGGTGGGAACACAGGGGTGGCTCCTTCACCCCTAATTCACCTTCCCTCTGGGCGCAGAGGTTTCAGCTCCATTTGAGCTCATGTTTGTGTGTGCCTGATGAACTTTCCATGTACGGCCCCCCCACCCCCTTCTGCTCCGTGAGCTCTCGGCTGAATGCCCTGCAGCTCCTAGAGGGCTGGGCCCTATCTCCCCAGCACCCAGAGCTGGCTCCCTGGCCCCTGAGCCTAAGGATCATCAGAGAGCAGGGGATGGGGCATCCTCCCGTACTCCCCAGAGGGCCTAGCCCAGGCGGGCACGGAGGCCTCGGGCGCAGGCTACAGTGTTTGCTCAGCCGGAGGGATGGAGGCCGGCCAGGCAGGGCAGGGCAGGGCAGCAGGGGGGAACGGCAGGGCAGATGACCACGCGAAAGCCTGCCAACACAAAAGGGCTGTGGAAATTAGACGCCCGATGATGAGAGGAAGAAAAGAACCCGCGGGTGTCCAGGGAATTGTGATAAATGCAACCCGAGGAGAGGACAGAGACTCAAGCGAGCTGCTCCCATGGCCATGGGAGGGCTCCCGGTCCTCTGTGCCATCAGTGTGGAGCCTGTGGGGTGCAGGGGTCCCTCTCCATGGTTGGCACGGACCCAGCCTAAGCCTAGCATGCCGTCCCCTCCCGCGCTGCCCGGGGGCCCAGCATCGAGGAGGATCAGGTCGGCAGACGCCACACCCCTGCAGGAAGGTGGGGACTTGGCAGATGCCGCAGGAAACCTGGGGAGTCCCCAGGGGTCAATTTCTCTCTCCTCCTCCCTCCTCGGACAGACAGCAGGATTTCTTAACCCTTTTAAGGTCTTCATCACCCGGCCCAGAAGATTCCATTTCGCTTTGCTTAATGGAGATAGGATGTTGGAAACACCCAGGGTTTTTAAAAAGAATTTCCATTTAAAACGTGTAATGTGAAACACGCTTTTTCAAACTACACTCCCTAGGATAATCCACTGTTGACCTCTCTACTCAGCCTTTTTTTCCTCATCTGCTGCTAATATCGCATCCTCTGGCACCTTGTGGCCTTAAGTCCTTGCAGGCGGGGAAACGCAGAGGCCCGGCCACGTGACGCCCGGCCAGAGGCGTTGCCCTCTCTGGGCCCCCGTCTCTCTCCCCAGAAAATGGACAGGTTGGATTGATAATAATAGCGATGGCTTCTGGAGCAGTTCCTATGTGCCAGGCACAGCTGTGATACTCTCTTTTCTTATTTGTTCCCCACAGTAAACCTACGAGGTAGATACTTGTCTTTCAGTTACGGGAGGGTCAGCCAAGCCACTTCCCAGCTATGTGAATTCGCCGCACTCCCCAGTCTCTCTGCACCTTACCTTCCTCATCTGTAAAACGTGGAGGAGGGAGCTGGTCTAGGGTCACAAAGGACTCAGTAGCAGAGAGGGCCCCGAATCCAGTCCGACACTGGAGACACTGGAGCCCAGACGTATAACCAATACGCCCTAGTGGGTCGTGCAGGCGCGCTACGTCGGCTCATTTGGTCGTTCGACAAATGTTCACGGGGCCTCTAGCCAGAGCCACGCGCAATTTTAGGGACGAAAGATACAACAGTGAACAGGACAGCCACCATCCCTGTCCGCAGGGAGCTTCCAAAGCGAAGGTGTCTGCCGGCTCCGAACGGTGGGGGGGATCCACCAAGAGAGACGTCTCCCGGGTTCAGCAAGGAGGTGTTCGAAAGGAAACTCTCCTGGAACTCCAGGGAGCCTAGCAACAGGGACAAGGTCGTGGCTGGCTCTGTAACCTTGCCCTCTCCTTCCTGACCTTGCCGAGGCCTGGCCCACAGGGGTGTCCTGGAGCTGGCTCCCCCAGCCTCTTGCAGATCTGCTTCTCGTGTGTGTTTTATTCCAAGTTCAACGCGGCCCAGTTGAGCCTGGAATCCTGAGCAGCTTCAAAGTAAATATTATCATGATGACTCTCTGCACTCCTCACAGGCATTACTGTTGCTGGCACATTCGGAGGGCAGCGTGTCTCCTGGGCTCTTTCTCAGCAGTGCAGAGCAACGGGCCCCAGAACGTTTGTCCCGCTGGTTCCAGGGGCTGAGGCCTCCTGCACTAGATCTAGGATCGTGGGATCCTTGCAATTTCCAGAGCTAAGCAATTAGTATATGTTTTTTGTCTGGGGTGGGGGGTGCTGGGGAGGGAGAGGGCAACCTCACGCCACTCAGTCATTATTGTCAACCATAGAAAATCTGTTCGAGAGGAGTCATAATATGCCCACACCCGTGTGCCTAGCCCTCCAAAAATAATAACTGTGGCTGCCATTTATTGGAACCCTTACATATGAATTAGGCTCTGGATTCATAAAACTCCTCTCTCCCAATCCCACCATGCACCTGTGCACACGGGCACACACCTCCATCACGGTGAAGGGTGCTCACTCTGCTGGGGCGCCTACGGTCAGCAGCCCAGCACCCAGATGAACAACGCCGTGATCCAGATGTCTTAGGTCTCTGTTAATAATCGAAGCTAGCGCTACCATCAGTTTACACTTAACATGCCCTATGAGAAAAGAAAAGAAAATCCTTTGCGGGAACATAGTCTACGCCTAACCAGACTCGTTTGAGAGCAGTCGTTAAGGGAGTAAACCTGATAGCTATGCACCGGCCGTGAGCCCGAAGGAACGATCACCGAAAATCCTGCGGGAAAAAAGATCACCTTCCGCAGGCAAGCTACGGACCCTTGGCCAAGCCGGTGACAGTACCCAGCCCCATGGCTGGGCTGAGATTGCAGCCTGAGAGCCCATCTCAACCGCTCGTGACCTTGGCCCAAATTGTGGGTTCTCTGAGCAATGACAGGGTTGCGAGAACAGACAGCAGGATGCGCGGACTGCCAGCTTGTTTGAATCAGGGATGGGGAATGAAATGAACCCAGTCCAGGTGGGGGCATCCACTGCACGCACCCGCAGTGCCAAGAGGGGAGCTACTGGGGCGATTTCCTGGGACTTGGCAGGTGCGGAAAGAAAGAGAGGGGGTGACTCTTTGGGGGTGAGGATCTCCTTCCTACCCCTCCCCCCTTGAAGGGTCTGGGGCAGTTGAGCAGGCGCACTCCGAGCGGCTGAGCTGTACAACACCTGGGTGGGAACTCGAGGACAGGGGTTTACTATTTCTCCCACTCGCTTTGCCTTGAGTGTAGCTGCCTCCTCTTCAGGGCCCTACGGGAGCCCAGACTCCCCACGTCTAGTTGCACTACACTTCCGGCCCTCGGAAAGCCATTCTGATTTCTGCGGCCTCCCTCCTAAAGCCTCACTCATCCGCCCAACTGCACTTAGTTGAAAGGTTGATGAGGGTGGGCCTCTCATGTCACTTCTCAACTCCTCAACTTCAGTGCAGGTCATACCGAGCTCTGGGAGGAATGCCAAGGGAATCCAATATGTTTGTGCGGAAATTTTTCAGTAATCAAATATTATGCAAAATAAGTTGGCCAACCGCCAAAGATTGGAGCGATTTGGCAGTGCTAATATTGGATGTGATAGCATCTTGATGTTGATCACCGTGACTTCTATTTATTTTGTATCCTTCTCCTAATAGCATCTCATCATAACCACGAGTAGACTTCTGGCATTTGAAGAATTGTTGGCCTAGCTCTGGATGCCAAGGCCCATGATATGTAATTCTGTGAAGCACATATTGTCGTCTCCTGGCTTCCCAACCTGATGTGTGGGAGTGAGTCATTTGGCCAGTGAGTGAGCCTAGCTGACTGTCATCCATATTGAGAAGTGGCCTCCTTGTTCGCTACTCGTCCCTGAGTGCGCAGTTATTCTCCTACAGGAAATGATCGAGAAAGAGCACTAAGGGGGCACCTGGGTGGCTCAGTTGGTTAAGCATCTGCCTTCGGCTCAAGTCATGATCCCAGGGTCCTGGGATCGAGCCCCGCGTCGGGCTCTCTGCTCAGCGAGGAGCCTGCTTCTCCTTCTCCCTCTGCCCCTGCTCATGTGTGCTCTCTCTCTCTGTCAAATAAATAAATAAAATCTTTAAAAGAAAAAAAAAAGAAAGAGAGTGCTAAGGATGGAGGAAAAGAAAAAGAGAGTCCAAGAAAATGAACGACCCCAGTTAGAAAACAGAGCTTCAGGCGACATTAAAGAGTAAAATATCCAATTCAGTGGTGGGTCAGAGCCTCAACATGAATGAGTTCCCCATACGCTCTCTAGAAAAATAAGAAAGGGCAATCAGCAAAAGTGTCTGAGTGTTCCAACCAGCGGGAAAACAGACTCTATTATAGTATTTATACAATCATTAAGGTTTGGAAGTAGGGCACTGAAAATGAGCAAGTATACTTTGCTGCACAATAGAGTGAAAATCATATGCTATGATCGTGTTTGCAAATTTGGGACTTTGGAAGGTCTAAGGAGAGATTCTTAAAGAATGTCAAGGAACTGTTGTTCCTCACATCTGCTTGGCTGGTGCCTGACCAGTTCCTAAGTGCCTTTGTGTTCTCAAGAGATGTCGCTAGCAGCAGTTAGAGAAGCG
The DNA here is from genome assembly GCF_964656455.1 of Halichoerus grypus. Taxonomy (NCBI): domain Eukaryota; kingdom Metazoa; phylum Chordata; class Mammalia; order Carnivora; family Phocidae; genus Halichoerus; species Halichoerus grypus. The sequence goes on along the minus strand of NC_135727.1, from coordinate 30,512,969 downwards.
GTGGGAGGGCCAAGGGGTCAGCCAGACCTGGGGCCTTGTCCGCTCCACCACTTACTCTGTGTCGCCCTGGTCAAGTCTCTTATCCTCCCGAAATGTCTGTGAAGATACAAATGTTACTCACTCTACTCACTTCACAGACTCCTAGGAAGGACTCAAATTGCTACTATGGGAAAGTATCTGAGAAATAGAAGGAGTGGTGCCCGTGGGGTTAACGCATTCATTCATTTCACAAACATTCCTGAACTCTCTTGGCGCTGTGATTAACACACTAGAGGTGACTAAGACCTGGTTCCCACAGTCGAGACTAAAGGTCCAGGTGGAGAGACGCTTTTTTTTTTTTTTTTTAAGATTTTATTTATTTATCTGTCAGAGAGAGAGAGTGCAGAAGCAGGGGGGAGCGGCAGGCAGAGAGAGAAGCAGGCTCCCTGCGTAGCAGAGAGCCCGATGTGGGGCTCGATCCCAGGACCCCGGGATCATGACCTGAGCCAAAGGCAGACGCTTAATCGACTGAGCCACCCAGGCGTCCCTGGGTGGAGAGAGGCTTAAAGGCAATAAGAGAATTCGCACCCTTGAGCTCAGACTGTAGCGAGCATCGCAGGGCTGCAGAGGACACAGCCCCAGCCCGCTGCCCACAGCCGGTGGGCAGGCATCCTACCACAGCCACCAACCTCCCTCCCAATTCTGCCCTGGCTCCTGTTTTCTGCAGTCCAAGTGAACTTGACTGTGGTAGCTGAGCCAGCCGGCTCCCTTACAAAAATTTCCACTGGGCGTCACGCGGCTCCCCAAGGTCCGGCCCCGTATTCTGGTCTGACCAGGGAAAAATAGCATCACAGCCGGCTGCTCACAAAGGCAAACAGAGGGATAAAAGAGGAAGAGGGGGGAAGCCAGTTTTGCAAATAGACCAGAATGACACAGTATTTAACCTAATTACCTGCCAAGCCACATCCAGCCATTAAGGATCCATATTCTGTAATAGAATTTCCTGCTATGGAAATACTCACCCACGCACAGGATGTTGAAGCAGAAGCCCTGGCTGACTGACTTATTCACCAGCTGGTCGGGCAAGCTGTCAAACCCCACATGTCCAGCCAGGGGGACGGTGCGGCAACCTTCACCCTAATGTGGAAGGGAAGGGAGGGAGGGGAGAAAACGAAAATGGGCTTAAAAGCAATCCGGGTTCTCACTTCTCATCCAAATGACTTGCGAGCGAGGAAGGAGCCCCCGCCCAGGCCCAGGGTGTCGTGTCTTCCCTTAGGTCCTCCCTGCTCCAAAGCAGAACGGCCCCCAGCTTGGAAGCCATGGGTTCTTAGGTGCAGGCCTCTTGCAGGCTCCGAGGGGAAGGTCGCCCTAGGTCCACACAGAGCTTCCGGGCCGGCGGGGGAGGGCGGGGGCAGGGGATGAGGTTCACGGACTTGGGGTAGCTCTCCACGCAACCGCTTGTAAGCCGGGTCACCTCTCCGTGACTCCGTTTCCTTGCACGTCTGTCCCATGAGATAATAGCGTCTATCTGACAGGTGGTCGGGGGGGACTCAAACGAGCTTAGCACAAGGCCTGGGCCGTGTCTAAGCGTCCGGTAAATATCACAAAAGGACATCAAAAAGCAACTCCTCCTCTCTCCAGGCCATTTTGGGGCAACTACAAAGGTGGCACAGCGTAGGGGTCAAGAGCATAGGCTTTGAAATGAGGCAGGTCTCAGTGAGAGCCCCACCCCCTGCCCCTTCTGACCTCGGACAAGTTACTTCAGTCCTCAGAGTCTCCCCATCTGTGAAGTCAGGGACAAGCAGCGACTAGCTCATAGGACTGGGGTGAGGATCACACAGCGCTGAGCGCGGTGCTTGGCACGTGGGGAGCATCCCATCAACAGAAGCTGCTCCTCCTATCGCTCTGCGAGGTTACCCCTCTCCTCGGACTCCCCAAATAACACGGGACACCATGGGACACTTGGGGCTCCCCCCAGCTCGCGAGAGCTGCCTCCGTGCTCCCCCGCACCGGGTTCCCTGCTCTCCACGGGGGTCAGCCAGGCCATTCACAGCCCTGAAAAGCAGAGGGCCCGTGCTTCACCTGCTAGTCCCAGCGCTTCTTACTGTTAATGGTTTTATAAAACAGGGAGAGCCTCAAACTGGGGCAGCCTTCCAAGGAGCTGGGGAGGCAGAGGGGGAGGCCTGCGTGTACTCAAGAAAAGTGCTAACTGCCAATGGCCCCAGGGGAAGAGAGGAGGACGGTGGGGCGCAGCTAACAGGAGGTATGGGCTATGTAAGGAGCCAGCAGTTTCTGTTGGGCAGGGGCTACCCTGAGATTTCTGGGAGCCAGAAGGGTGCCCAGAGCGATCCAAGAAGGGCATGGGCAGTGTCAGGAGGCCCGCCCCAGCATCCCGGGCTGTGCTAGCAGGAACGCTTTCTGCTCGCCTGGACCTGCTTTCAGGCTAGGTCCCTGAGGGGGCATTTGCACCCGGAGAGGGATGGGCTGAGCCCCTCAGCAGCTGCTGTTGCCAGAATGGGTGCCCAGATAGCCCCTGCACCCAGTGGTGCCATCGGGTGTTCCAAGAGCGAGAGACAGGGCTAGGGCCGGGACTGCCATCTGGCAAGTTCATTACCCTCACACGTCTCACCCCATGCACTCCCAGCGGAGTATTCCTGACACACAACCATATGCCATCGCTCAGTCTGAGCTGGTGTCTTCCAGGCCCCAGAGGGGCACCTGAAAACAGCTGGGGTTCATGCGTGGCCCACGGCACTCGGGGCTGGTTCTACATACACCCCTTTCTGCTTCCCCTCACCCCTTCCTCCTCCTTTTTCTTAAAGCAAACAAACGAAGATGTAAGTTTCCCACTGGTTGTTCTTGGTCCTCAACACTGCAGGGGAGAGAGAGACTTAAGAGCCAATATGCTTTCTCGATGGATCCTCCTACGTAGCAGGCATCGGAAATTGGGACAGACTCAGAGTTGAGGTTTCCTGAGCCATATTTTATCACCCCTGTCTGCCTCTTCCTGTCTCCAAATTCAGCACCGTGAAACTCTGGCCTCTGGTCCAAGTGCCAAAAGGCGAGGAAAGGGGATTTTCAAACTGAACAGAGTGGAGACATGGGGAGAACTCCACTCCTTCTTCTTTTCTTTTTTTTTTTAAGATTTTATTTATTTATTTGACAGAAAGAGAGAGAGAGAGCTCAAGCAGGGTGGAGCAGCAGAGGGAGAGGGAGAAGCAGACTCCCTGCTGAGCAGGGAGCCCATCACGGGGCTCCATCCAACACCCTGGGACCTGAGCCAAAGACAGACACTTAACGGACTGAGCTACCCAGGCGCCCCCCTCCTCCTCCTATTTTTTTTTTTTTTTAATTAAGAGAGGGAGAGAGGGGCACCTGAGTGGCTCAGTGGGTTGAGCGTTGGACTCTTGGTTTCAGCTCAGGTCTGATCTCCGAGTCGTGGGATCGAGCCCCGCATCAGGCTCCACTCTAGGTGCGGGGTCTGCTTGGGTTTCTCTCCCCCTCTCCCTCTGCCCCCCCAACCAGCACTCTCTCTCTCTCTCTCTAAAATAAATGAATGGATAAATCTTTTGAAGAAGAGAGAGAGAGGGCAGGGGGAGGGGCAGAGGGAGAGAATCTTTTTTTTTTTTTTAGGGAGAGGGAGAGGTGGGGAAGAGGGGCAGAGGGTGAGGGTGAGGGAGAGAGAGAATCTTAAGCAAGCTCCACAACCAGTGTGGAGCCCTACAGAGACCTCGTTGCGGGGCTCGATCTCACAACTCCGAGATCATGACCTGAGCCGAAATCAAGAGTCAATGCTTAACCGACTGAGCCCCCCAGGCGCCCCTCCACACCTTATTCTTAAAGACTTCTTTCATTGTCAATAACTCACCAAGGACCTCCCGTGTCCCGCCCCCCAACTGTTACCTCCCACCTAGCCCAGTGCTGTAAAGAGCCCTAAATAGCCGAAGAGTATGGGCTTTATTCCCTAGGCAAAGGAGTTTGGGGGCCCTTTGAGTGTTTCGGGGGGGGAGAGCCACAATACAAGTAGCGTTTTTCAAAAGATCATTCCAGCTGCGGGACGTTTGATTGATTGGAGGAGTGAGGGAGCAGAGGCAGAGGACAGATGACTCCACTAACATGGAGTGACATCCAGGCAGAGTGACATCCGGGCACGGTGCCAATAAATGCTGGTTGAACTGAGCAGCTCTGACTTGGGACTCAGGAGGGAGGAACAAACTTGAGAGATGTCCTAAAGAAGGGGGATCACTCAGTCGGTGATTGGGTAAGGGGGAGTGAAGGGACAATCAAGGCTCCAGGGCTGCACGGTTCTGAGCCTGGGAGCTTGGATTGGGGGCCCCATGCCCAGAAAAGAGAAAAGCCAGGAAAGGGTGCTCGCTTAGTGGGGGAGGATTCTGGTCTTAAATAAGCTATTATGAAAACATTACATTTATCGGGGTTTTTATTTTCTTTTTTTTTTTAAAGATTTCATTTATTGGGCGCCTGGGTGGCTCAGTTCGTTAAGCAACTGCCTTCAGCTCAGGTCATGATCCTGGAGTCACTGGATCGAGTCCCACATCGGGCTCCCTGCTCGGCGGGGAGTCTGCTTCTCCCTCTGACCCTAACCCTTCTCATGTGCTCTCTCTCATTCTCTCTCTCTCAAATAAATAAATAAAATCTTTAAAAAAAAAAAGATTTTATTTATTTATTTGTGAGAGAGAGAGCCCAAGAGGGGGTAGGGTCAGAGGGAGAAGCAGACTCCCTGCCGAGCAGGGAGCCCAACTGGGACTCGATCCCGGCACTCCGGGATCATGACCTGAGCCGAAGGCAGTCACTTTACCAACTGAGCCACCCAGCCACCCCGGGGTTTTCATTTTCTAAAAAGGAAACAATGTTCACTGTAAAACTTTTAGAACACAGGGAAAAATGATAAACGAGAAAACAACAACCACTCATAACATTTATATGTGTTTCCCTCCAGTTTGCATACTTTTTGTTTCTTACAAAATAGGGATAATTCTGCAAATTCCTTTTCATAGCCTGACGCTTAATAGATTGTGGATGTTTCCTTGAGAAATTAAGCATACTTCTAAAACGTTATTTGTATTGGCCACATAGCATTCCACTGAGCCAATCTTCTACTGCTAGACATTCAGCATGTTTCCAAGTTTTAAACAATATAAACAATAATTCTCGTTCTTACAGGTTTGCATAGATCTTTGATTATTGGCTTAAGTGAAATTCCTAGGATTGAAGCTCACTGGGTCCAAGGGCACACACATTTGAAAGACTTTGGTACATACTGAGAAATCATTCAATAGAGAATAGTACAAACGTCTATTTCCGCCACAAATATGTGAGAGGGTCTGTTTACCTATACTTAGACCAACACTAAGTTTCTGAAGCTTTTTAACCACTGTGAAAAGAATCATTGAAAAATGGCATCACGTTTAATTTGCATTATATTAGTGAAGGTGAACATTCTTTTTATAGTTCAGCTCTATATGTGTTGTGTATATGTACACATATATGTGAGTTGCCTATTCATGTCCTTGCCCTTTTTTTTTAAATTGGTGTTTGTCTCTGTCTTATGGATTTGTAAAGGCATGTTTTTAAAAGATTTTATTTATTTATTTATTTATTTATTTATTTAAGAGAGAGAAAGAGCGAGAGCATGAGCTGGGGGAGGAGCAGAGGGAGAAGGCCAAGTAGATTCCAAGCTGAGCACAGAGCCCAACGCAGGGCTCTATCCCAGGACCCTGAGATCACGGCCTGAGCTGAAATCAAGAGTCAGACACTTAACTGACTGAGCCACCCAGGCGCCCCAAAGCATTTTGTATGTTAAGGAAAATAAGACAGTTTTGATTTTCTGGTGAGATATGCAGAAGAAATCCAACAATTACCCATATGGGATTGTAGGCTCAAGGAGAATTCAGGACTGGGGTATGAATTTAGGAGTGGGAGGTATGAAACTGGATGTGTTCTCCAAGAGATAGTACAGAAAAGAGCTGGAGATTGAATATAGGAAATGCCCACAAGTAAAGAATGGGAAGATGGAAAGGATTCTTCCATGAAAGGGAAATGATGAGAAAAATAAGAGATGACCCAATCATTTTCTAGCACCAGAGGCCGAGGTTGAAGTCAGGAAGAATTACAGAGAAATAACCACTAATCTGGAATTTGGTGAAGGTCACTGGTGACTTTAGAATCTTTATTTCTTCTGTATCTTTTTACCCAGTATCCATCCAATACACAGAAATTAACTGGAAGGTTTGGGGACAAGGGGACATGGGAGCTGGTTACTGTGTTTTTCTTGCTAAGATTTAAGAAGCAAACTTTTTGTCTCAGTGCTTATAGTCGAGAAAGCTTCAAAAATATATTTGTATATATATTTCCTGCTTTAGGAAATCCTGTCTAGCAAGCACCATTGACTCTTGTTTTGATAAATCTTATAAGATGTCAAGGTCATCATTATGAGTATTAGTCCTCATTGTTCAGAGCTAAATATGTAGAGGTAAAAAGGACACTGGACTGAATGTACACTGACCCCAGGACAGCCCCTGGAAGTTTCTGCCCCCTCCCTCATTAAAGCTCTGCTATCTTATCTCTTTCCTCTTTCTCCTTAAGGTGGCCTGATTAATTGAAGTCTTAATTACTCTGATTGCAGTTAATTTGAACGTTCCCTGGATTACAATGTGCACAAGAGAAGATGGAACTGACAACTTGGCTCAGAACTAATACCTCAAGATATCATCTTGAGTAGCAGGTGGTGGGTGCCATGTTTAAGGCTAGAACTGAGATGCCAGAAAGGCCACGGTCACCAAAATGTTAAAGGGCCCATCTCCGGCACGCGTGGGTGGCGTCTGCCTTCGGCTCAGGTCGTGATCCCAGGATCCTGGGATGGAGTCCCACGTCGGGCTCCCTGCTCAGCGGGGAGCCTGCTTCTCCCTCTGCTCCTCCTCCCCCATTTGTGTGCTATTTGAGAGAGTGAGAAAAAGCATGAGAGGGGGAGGGTCAGAGGGAGAAGCAGGCTCCCCGCTGAGCCAGGAGCCCGATGTGGGACCCGATCCCAGGACTCCGGGATCATGACCTGAGCCGAAGGCAGTCGCCTAACCAACTGAGCCACCCAGGCACCCCTAAAATCTTTTTTTTAAAGGGCCCATCTCCTGTCACCCTGCAACCTCCCCTAGGAATCTATCCTATAGAAACTCAATGTCTGTACAACGATCCATGTACAAGGAAATTCATTACAGCATTGATAATACTGAAAAACTAGAGGAAAAACCCATAAATGTCTGATAAAAGAAAAGTATTGAACTAAATTATAATACATGCACATTCTGGAATATTCTGCAGCCATTAAAAAGAATGTGGTAGGTCTTGGGGCACCTGGGTGGCTCAGTCCGTTGAGCACCCAACTCTTGGTTTCCGCTCAGGTCGTGATCTCAGGGTCGTGGGATCGAGCCCCACGTTGGGCTCCACACTCAGCGGGGGAGCCTGCTTAAGATTCTCTCTCTCCCTCTCCCTCTGCTTCTCCCCCCACTCATGTGCTCTCTCTCTCTCAATCTAAAATAAATAAATAGGGGTGCCTGGGTGTCTCAGTCGGTTAAGCGTCTACCTTCGGCTCAGGTCATGATCCCAAGGTCCTGGGATCGAGCCCCACCTTGGGCTCCCTGCTCAGGGAGGAGCCTGCTTCTCCCTCTCCCTCTCCTTCTGCTGCTCCCCCTACTTGTGCTCTCTCTCTGTGTCAAGTAAGTAAATAAAATCTTTTTAAAAAATAAATAAATAAATAAATCCTTAAAAAAGAAGAAGAATGCAGCAGGTAAGCTCCAATGCAAATATCTCCAAGACATATTATAACGTAGAAAAAAGAAGATGTAGAACAACAAGCACGCGGGGGGGGTCCATGTATGCAAAAAAGCCCCATATATATGTGTGTTTGCACATAAATGTATGTGAGTGCGTGGAGAGGAGCCAGAAAAGATCCCACCAAACCAGGAACGTCGGTGGCTACCTCAGGGGAGCGGAGTGGAAACAGGGGCTTACTCAGGGGGCTAGTCAGTATGCTTCCTTATCGTGTGATCTTTTTACAGCATGAATGTATTCACACATTACCCGTGTCATTTAAAAACATTTTTAATACAAGAAAAAAGAGTTCTCACTCAGCTTTGCAGCAGGGGTAATTACGATGCAGAGTCTGAGAAGAGCTAAAAGGAAGGCAAAATGAAAGAGTGCTCCTGAGAATTGAGAGAGCCCCCCTCCCTCCGCTCCCCAATTACATTTCCTGTTTTCTCCCCATCTGCAGTCACCTGCGGTTTGAAATACGTTATACCACATTTCATATCACGGGCAGAAACACGGCTCTCTTTCTCTTCCGCCTCCTCCCCTGGGGACACACCAATTTCATTTTTTAATTGAATATTCAAAGGTTCATGTTACGAAGAACGAGTTATGGCCGTTCCAGCTGTGCATCTTGCTCCCACCGCTGTTATTCTGAAAATAAAGAGTCCCATAAGCACCCCAATGGGCAACCCCTGTCCCCCTGTACCGGTCCCCCCGGCCCCTCTTCCAACCTTAGCGGTAGAAGAAGCGAGCAGTGCTTGAGGCCTCTGGGAACTGAGCTTCCTGCCTCCGTTTCGAGCTGGGGTGGGTGGCTACGTTAGTAGCCGACATGTTAAAGGAGGAAACCAAAACAAGGCCCCTGGCTGGCTCAGTGGGTAGAGCATGGGACTCTTGATCTCGGGGTCAGGGGTTCAAGCCCCACATTGGAGGTAGAGATTACTTAAATAAATAAATAAGTACAGAAGTATGAGACCAAAACAAAAAGGTTGGAACGCATCGCCGACGACTGGCCTGTCCCTAAACTTTCTCCTCTGGCCTCTGCACATTGTAGATACACTGAAATAGGATTCGCTCCAGCAGCCTCACATGTCACTTACTGGTGGGCCTGATCTCTTCCATGTTTCCTTTCTCTATCTCCATCCCAGCCCTGAATGCCGATCTTTGGGGGGTGGGGGCAAAGGGAGAGGGAGAGAGAGAGAATCTTATGCAGGCTCCACGCCCAGTGCAGAACCTGATGTGGGGGTCGATCTCACCACCCTGAGATCATGACCTGAGCTGAAATCAAGAGCTGGGTGCTTAACCGACTGAGCCACCCAGGCGCCCCTAAATACCGACCTTTGATAGACCCTGCAAACCCTCAGGATGATCAAAATCAATTAATAGTTCAAGGACGCACAATGGAATATTAAGCAGCTGATAAAAATATTTTCTAAGAATATTTAGTGACATGGGAAAATGATCACCAAATAGGCAAATAACAAAACAAAACAAAACCCTGTATATACAGGATCATTCCAATCATGGGGGGACGTGTATATGTATTTTTTAAAGCGTGGAAGAATATACAGTTGACCCTTGAACAGCACGGTTTGAACTGCCTGGGTCCACTTATACATGGATTTTTTTCCATAAATACAAGACAGGGGTGTAAATGTGTTTTCCCTTCCTTATGGTTTTCTTTCTTTTTCTTTTTTTTTTTTTTTTAAGATTTTATTTACTTATTAGAGCAAGAGGGAGCGGGGGGGAGGGGAGGCAGAGGGAGAGAGAGAGAATCTCAAGCGGACTCCACACTGAGCTCGGAGCCGATGTGGGACTTGATCTCACGACCCTGAGATCATGACCTGAGCCGAAATCAAGAACTGGATGCTTAACCAACTGAGCCACCCGGGCGTCCCCCTTATGGTTTTCTTGATAACATTTTATTTTCTCTAGCTTACTTGATTTTAAGACTCCAGTATGTCATACAGATAACATACAAAATACGTGCTAGTCTTACTATTTCTGTTATCGGTAAGGCTTCCAGTCAGCAGTAGGCTGTTAGTAGTTAAGTTTTGGGGGAGATGAAAGTTATACGTGGATTCTTCACTGTGCGGGAGTCGGCGCCCGCAACCTCTGTGTTGTTCAAAGGTCAACGTTACACCAAAATGGTGACAACAGTTACTTTTGGGTGGAGGGAATGTAGGTGTTGTTGCTTTTCTGTGTCTTCCAAATTTTCAACCTTTTGGGGGGGGCAGATTTTACTTTTATAATCAGAATAGAAATGTTATTTTTTTTAAAAAAAGATTCTATAATCATACTTTCCTAGGCAGGAAAGTAGCCTCAGATATTCTGGCAAAATCTTCAACCACAACTACCAGAAAGGTGCTTTACATACAGATCATCAGAAAATCCGGTTAAGTAGTCTGCTTTGGGGCAGTTTTATTGTCCGTACACATTTATTTTACCAATAATGCAACAAAGCCCTATTATTATCCTTACTGTAACATCATACATACATAACTTATTATTTTACAGTATAACTTATTATTATAAGGGTTGACGGGAACCAGAAGTCAAATCACATATCCTGAAACATGCAGCAAAACTGCTTGCTGAAGTAATCAGGTGGATGGGAGCCCTATCCGCTGCGTCCAGTCAGGGGAGTGGATGCCACTGTATTATCGGCCTTAAGAACCACAAAAACACTGATAAGTTCCCAGAGGTTAAAAAAAACCCTCCAGTGTGCCTCACACACCAAATGTCAGGATTTCCCTCCTGCCGATTAAGCCGGGCTAAGAGGAAACTGACAAGAGTAGCAATGCCCTGAATTGGGAGAGAGACATTTGGGGGCCTTTCCAAGGAGCAAATAAGCCTTGCGGACACTGGCCTTTCAGTGGGGGAGAAGCTTCGGCGACCCTGGGGAAGCACAAAGGAAAACTTCCTTACCATACAGGGAGAAGGTCCATTTTTGGCAAATCCAGTAGATGAAACTCTGGACTTTAATACACCAGATCAATTCCCGAGTGGCTTTTCATTCTATAAAAGGATTCGCAGCAGGATTCCATTAAATGGCCAGCTCGCCTAGTGCATTTAAAACAGGATTCAAATACAGAAATCCCGCCGTCATGTACTTTTATAGGAAGACAATAGCTATATACACCTACATGGACAGACTCTCTGAACGGCTCTTTCTGCTCCGCTGACAGGGATCCTGCTGAGCTCAAAGCACAGACTTGCCTTTTCCACAACTCGCTCCCCACCCCGCTGGAGGAGTCATAGCAGGGACGAGGTGGAGTTCAAGTGGGCCAACTCAGTTGGAAGCAGAAGCGGCAAGAGCCTACGAGAAATTAAGCCGGAGAACCAGGAAACCGAAGGAAGGTACAGCGTTAGAGCTGATCACGCCCTTAAGGCTCACCTACTCCAACCCGCTCGGTTTACAGAAGGGGAAACAGAGACTCAGACAGAGGAAGTGACTTGTCCGGAGTCACAGAGGGATTTCGGGGCAGAGAGCGGTGCGGGGCTCTGGGGCCCCATCACCGACTGCCGCTTCCCAATGGAAAAGCTTGACTCCACGCTGGCAGGTATATTCCTTCAAGCTGCTGAAGTTTGGGGGCATTGGGCTGGTGGCTTAAGGACAGTCAAGAGGGACAACGGTCGTGGATCACGACCTGGACCCCTGTGTGCTCACCAAGGTGGCTCTGGCCCACGGAAGGCAACTGAGGCAGCGGATGCCATGGAGAGGCTGGGACCCTTCTCCTGCGTGCTCTCTTGTCATTTGCCTCTCTTCTGACTTGGGCCTAACTAAGCCTGAGCCCCAGGGCGACCTAACCCAACTGGCCAGATTCTAGGTGAAAACCAGTTCCACCTCAGGCCAGGGGCAACTCCTGCTGGGAAGGGGTCACCTTTCCCACATAAAGCCAGACAGATTCCCTTCCAGCCAGGCTCTTTAAACAGAGTTTTCGAGGTGTTCTGGCCACTGTTATCTCCAATCTGCTTTAAAAAAAAAGAAAAGAAAAGAAAAGAAAAAAGGTTTACTCACAGGCCTCTGGATGAATGCCCAACTGTCCTCTAGGGAGCCTGAATTTGCCTCTGCCTCCATCTGGTCCCATTTAAAGTGGATCTGAAAAAACCCAGTTCCTGCCTCCGCGCCGGTGTTCAGAGCCGGGGCCTCCGCTGGGAAAGGAAACTCAGCACCGCCTCACACCTCATCAGGGTCAGAAAGCAGAGATCTGCTCCCATTACCCCAGGGCCTTCATGAGGGGGTCACAGGGGGGCCCTGCCAGGAGAAACCTGAGCCCTGAGTCCTGTCCCCCCCTCCCCCTGCCGGAGAAGGCCTGCAAATCTTTTCCCCAGTCACCTTTAAGTGAGTGGAACGAATGACCCAAGTCCAGGGCCAACGGAGAGCACGCGGCATAATTCAGCAGATGGCTGCCTCTAATGGGGAGACCCCGAGCAAGAGGATAACATTATTTCTCACCCTCCTGAGCATGTGGCCTCCTTCCTCTTGCAGGCAGCGGAGAAACCCACAGTTTCAAATCCCAGCAGCAGAAGCCTCCTCCTGCCAAACCGAGGAGGAAGGGTCTGTGTTTCTAATTTATTCTGCTCCCCCCCCCAAAGTTGTTACTTAAAATAATCCATCATTACATGGCTGGTGGCTCCAAGATTTTTATTTAAAGCAATATGGGAAGAAAGAAAAAGAAAACCCACACATAACCCATGACGGTGCTATCTGGGATTGAAGCTGAGAATCTTTTTACCATCACGGAGTCTTCGAGGCACCCAAGTATACTCTTCTCTGGCTCCCCACGGGTGCGCTGGGGTAGGGGGAATGCAGTGAAGAGAGGGGGAAGTTAGGGTCTGGCAGGAGTTTTATTTCTCAGAAACGTCATGAAAAGGGCAGGTTTGGTTGTTTTGAACATATCTGTGTCATCCGGCGTGTGTCTCGTTGTTTCATCCACCGAGCAGCACTAACACTTTGGACTACGTCCCTTGGTCTCCCTGTACCCATAAAAGAAGAAGACATGAATACTTGTCCAGGAAATATAGATGAAAGCGTTTTGAGGCCATTGAAAGAAACATGTTACACTTATCCACGGTATTCTCTTTCCTTTCTTTTCTCTTTCTCTTTCTTGAATGTGGTCTTAAGAGTACACGCAACTTAAAAGCCCTTCTCAATTGTTCGGGCTAATACGAAACCATGGCTCTGATAATCCAGAAACCCAGGCAAGTCTAGAAATCAGTCCTATTTAGTTTTGGAATACCTTTTTCCAGGGGCTTATCTTCCTAATTAGTTTTGCTCAGACTCATGCAACGGGTTTGTTCCCTTAGGGCACACAAAGGGAGGGGCCGCGCTGGGTAACAAAGCCAGCAATTAACAGAAAATTTACAGCAGAGACTCCGCAAGGTAAATGCTATGCACATGACTGCAGATCAAAATCTCATTATCCTACACAGACAAATCGCTCAGCTGTAATGCAGTTTTGTAATAAGAACACTGCTAACACCCAACATTTCCAGGATTTAGGAAATGAAAGGAAACGGGGCTGATTCCTGCCTGTCATCTGGAAGCTCTCAGAGGGCATGGTCCTGTGTGCCTTGGCACCACCATATCCCCAGCACCTGGCACAGGGCCTGGCAGAACTGGTGCCCAATCAACACGTGTTGAAGGAATGAATGAGAATAGAAGTGTGTGAATTAACAAATGAAATGTTCCCAGCCCAGGGGCAGAGTGAGAGCTCACCCATCTTCACACCCACCCCCTTTCTTAGCTGAAGCCCTCAGGAGGCCTTTCCTGTCACCCACCGCCCCCACTGGAGGCTGGAATGGGTTCGCTTGTAATGAATTCTTACAGCAGGAAGCAGCTCTGCTGCGCAGCACTGATCACAATGATAATTATATAGTTATTTAAGTCTGCCTCCACCTACTAGATCGTAAACTCCTCGAGGGAAGGGGCCCGTAAGCGTTTGGTGGTGGGGGCGAGGGGACATTGCCGTTCCCCGCCCCCCAACTTTTTCTTTGGAAAAGTCTCAAACACAGAAAAGTTAGAAAATGGTACCATGATCACCAATGGACCCTTGGTTTAGATTCAATCATTTTTTAATATTTGGGGCCATGTGAATTTTCTTTTTATGTTTAAAGATTTATTTATTTGAGAGTGCACGTGCGTGCGAGCAGGGGTGCAGAAAGGGCAGAGGCAGAGAGAGAATCTCAAGCAGACTCCCCGCTGAGCACGGAGAGGGGGGGCCCCACCCCCCCACCCCAATGCGGGGCTTGATCCCACGATCCCGAGATCACGACCTGAGCTGAAATCAAGAGTCAGCCGCTCAACAGACTGAGCCACCCGGGCGCCCCAGCCATGTAAATTTTCTTCTGTGCTGTATCCTCAGTGGAGGTATGGGTACATACTGGGGTTGTGCTCTCCCTGCTTGGGCTAGAATATTACTTTTAGTGTGAGGTGGTACCGATGGCTGAGGCAGGGAGCTTCCAGGAGAATCGAGGGTAGGTGCCATTTGGTAGCAAGACCAGAATGCAGAGGCAGGCTTCTCCCAGCCTGTAGGCAGTTGCCCTGAGATACCTGCCCCAGACCAACCCCAGGTAGGGCAGATCTTTCTTTTTTTTCTTTAATATAAATTTTTTTTAAGATTTTATTTATTTGAGAGAGAGAGAGAAAGTGAGAGAGCACGAGAGGGGGCAAGGTCAGAGGGAGAAGCAGACTCCCTGCTGAGCAGGGAGCCCAATGTGGGACTCGATCCTGGGACTCCGGGATCATGACCTGAGCCAAAGGCAGTCGCTTAACCGACTGAGCCAGCCAGGTGTCTGCCCCCCCGCCCTCCCTGCAAGATCTTTCATCAGGGAGAAAGACCATTACCTGGCTGCCACCGGAGGAGAGCATCACTGTCCACATTGGGGTACTGGTTCAAGCCCGAATCAACGAGCCATTCCTTCTATGGGCCAACACTTAAGTCTGGACCCCAAAATGCAACACTGAAAGAAACAGCTCAATGAAAAAGCCAGAAGCAGCAGCCCCTGAGGCCTGGGCTGTGCCTTGCTAGGTGACCTTGGACAAGTCATGTAACCTCAAAGAGTATATATTAATAGCAGCCCAAGCCACCTCACAGGCAGGGACTGGGAGTGGGGACATCCCAAGAATCTTCTATAGTTCTCTAATTATTTCACAGTGTCCACAATCTGTCTCCAACTAGACCATAAGCTTAAAAGCCAGGAACTATGTCTACTAACTTTTTTTTTTTTTGTCAAGTTGACCAGGGCTAGCCATACTGCTGGACACTTATCAGTCAGAAGTCAGTGAGTGGACACAACGGAGAAATAGTTTTGCCATACAGAATCTTCACAGTGTTCATTCAGATGGGATGGGACTATATTGAGTACACAAGAGCTGAACTTCCAAGCGACATGCATGTCCAAGTAAGGGTCCTATCCAACAACTCCATGGCCTGTTTTAAGTCACTAATTATGTTACCTTACTAGCCACGGTGACCTTCAACTGATTCTGGAAAGAATACCCCCCACACGCACACACCAGAGCACTGCTTGGATGGCACCATGTCTCAGAGCTCCTCCAAAAGAACTCCTACGCTAGGCACACTTAGGCTGATTCTCCAGGCTTCTCTTCCCAAACCCTGGATGTGTGTTCTTTGGAAGAAACAAGCAGCAACCAGACATCCAAGGTCTCCTGAGTTAATTCCATCTTCCCCTGGTGAATTACAACTTCTTGCAGACACAAAGGAGAGCAGAGAGACAAATGACACATAAACAAGAGCTTTACAGACTGGGGGAGGGGGGGCAGGGAGAGTGACGTCAGTTTTCCCAGAAACCCATTTATCCTGATAACAAGGTCTCAAGTGCTTGGGCTGCTCTTTGAGCTTCAGAATCTGGCGTACAATTATGTTCTTCATCATACAGTATGGGCAAGGCCAGCCAGAGCAAACTGGAACCATGCAAAGCAAACCAAATGGCCCTAAATCACCCCCACCCCCCATCTGCCAAACAAAGGGGACCTCTGGGTTGCCTCAGTCCGCCTGAAGTGAAACACAACCTTCTGGAATGTTCCCCGTTACAACAGCAATCCTAATCCAGGCAAGGGGGACTGGTGACAGAGCAAGGACAGGTCGATGCAAATTAATTAGCTGACAAGAAAAAATCATTAGCATCCTTTTTGGTCACTAAAGATGGAGAAAGTATAAGCCAGGAGACTAATCCCTCTACTTAAGCCATGCCATTTCTAAAATGCAGGTAACAGGGAGCAGAAAAACACTCTGGGAACCTTCAAAATGCCACAGCAATAAATATGACAGTGCCAATCTTAGAAGAGAATTCTCTCAAATTCCATTATCACAGAGCCTTGTCTATTTACTCCTCGCCCTTCCACATCATGACTGCATAAAGAGCTGGTGCTGGGGTCTGCAGGGGTTGGGGAGGTTCAAAAGCAATCACCCTACCCTTCCAGACAGGGACAAGAGGGTGGAATAAATTCATATATATCCTGTAGAGAAAATACTACCAGATTCCAGATTCAGATTTTGAAAACAAAAACAAATCAATTTCAATTACACCAAATACCTAGAGGCTTTTTTTTTTTTTGCACCGGAATTGCATGGACTATTTCCCTAAATAAGTAAGCCACAAGGTTTAAAAACTTGTGTGTGTGTGTGTGTGTGTGTGCAGTTCGGAGATTTTCATCCAGTACTATTTGGTGTTATGGGGTTCACCTACCTCTACTTCACTCTCCCTCACCACAGAGTGTGGGTAATTGTGGGCTTCTGAAGACCCCAGATACCCATGGATGAACAGAAAGGCTAGATTGTTACCCCCAAATGGAATCATCCCCTCCCTTTACAACCAAACTTCTGGTCTAAAAAAAAACCCAAACAAATATGAAGCCTCAGGTCACTTCGGTGTGATTTCTCTGAACATCCCAGGCTGGAAAACTTCAGTTCTTTAAAAGAAGGTGTTTTTTGTTTGTTTGTTTTTGTTTTTTCCAGAGTCTGCTGCCAACAAAAAGAGAGACGGCACCGCTTTTGCAAGCCTCACACTAATTTTCCTGAGTCCCCGTAGAAGGAAGCCAGCTCCACAGGTTTTGGCATACAAGCCCAGTTACACTGAACACGCCCCCGGGGCAGACCCCCAGAGGCCCGCATAGCCAGAAACATGCCAAAATACGCAGCCAGCCACCTACAGCCCAGCGAGCTACACACACGCACACGCACACGCACACACGGGACCCAGAGGCACCCAGCACAGGCAGAGAGGGGCCGGGACACACGGACACACGCCACGGAGGTGAGCGCCCACAGAGAACCAGGCGGACTCCTCCACGGTCACAGACAGCCCCGGCGCCGCCGCCCGCCCGGGAGGCACGAGTGCGCGCGCGTGCACTCAGACGCACACGGTGATACACACACACAGACGCAGTCACATATGTAATGCATATGGAGAAACCCTACCCCAGCCAGTCACCTCCCCGCCCCCCCCACCACTCACCGCCTCCTGCCCGGGGCTCACCCCAGCCCCGCGCCCCTCTTCCGCAGGAGGCCCGGGTCCCGCGGGGGGAGCGGAGGGGGGACGCTGGGCGCAGGGGCGCGGCCCGACGGCCGGAGGAAGCGAGACCGGGGGGCCTGGGACCCCGAGGGCTCGGCGGCTCGCTCGGCCATTCATTCGGCAACGCCCCGGCGGCGCGGCGGCAGCTGCAGCGAGGGAGGCGGCGGCGCTCACTGCAGCTCTTGGGCAATGCAAGTTCAGCTGCCGGCCCGCAGCCTCCGCCAGGGCCCCCCCCCCACCCGCCCGCCACCGGCGCTCTCGGGGACAGGCTGGGGGAGTGAGCCGCTGACCCCGGGAGCAGAAGTCCCGCCGCGCCTTGGCTCCTGGATGCTGCCCGCTGCCCTCGCCGCGGCCGCGGCGCCGGCCGGGTCTCCTCCGCCCTTGCCAGGCCCCCGGCCTCGGCGCCGGCACCCCAGCTCCGCACTCACCACCTGGCGAGCTATATCGGTCGCTGCCATCGCTCCTGCGTCCGCCAGGGCTGCCACGGGTGCCGCCGCAACCGGAGCTACAGCACAAGAAACAGCGGAGCTCCTCCGACAAAGAGAAAGTGTTACACTTCGGGCGCGACCAAGTCCGGTGGGGGGAGGTGCGAGGGAGGGGCCCCCGCGCCGCTGCTCCAACCCCAACCTCCCCTCTATCGCCCACCCCCTCGGAAGTAGGGTACGGGGAGGGGGCGGGTTTCACGCGCCGCTTCCCCCTGCGGCGAGCCCAGTTCCAGTTCTCCCTGCAACCTCAGCTGTAGGCCTTGGCGGAGGGGGGCGGGGGCTCCCCTCGGTGACCACGTCCTCTGCCCCCCCCCGCCACTGGGCTCCGTGGTACGTCCCGACCTCTGCTGAATTGTCACACCCCCCTGCTCTCGCCTTACATCCCAGAGTCCCCAGACCCCGGAGGCTGGAAGGGAGCCCCTGCCCCTCCCCCTCCCGCGCACAGCTCGGCGGCTGAGCTCTGCAGTCCTCCTCCCCCTCCTCCCAGCCCCCTGTATCCCCTCTTCCTCTCCACCGAGATCTCAGGGTGCTCGGATGGGAGCGCCCGCGGCTGGAGACTCGAGACTCCACTACACCTCCTCCCACCCCCCACGGCCCGGGAGTGCTGCTGGGGCCGGAGGTGGGGGGGGTGCAGCTGCGGCACCTGCCGCTCCACAGGGGACCTTAGAGAGGGGGCCGTTGGGGGGGAGCCGCACTGCGGCCCCGCAACTGAACTGTGACGTGCGGAGTCCGAGGCCGGTGGACTCAAGGTCCCCTTCTGCCCTGGGGTTTCCAAAGCTCCCATGCTGTGGGCTGTAATTTCGTGGAGCCGAGCTCACCACCGCTGGGTACTTAATACAGACGGAGCCCACGCCTCCTCTCCCCACCGAGCCCTAGAAGCTCAGCGTGTGAGCGGGGGCTCAGACCACGACCCCCTTCTAGTGAGTGCCTGGGTCGCCGGGGAGTCTCAGAGGAGGAGCTTGAGGATGAAGACCCCCAGCTGTCGAGCGGGATGTGGGAGTGACGGGGAGCGGCCTCCGGTGGCTCCGTCCCGCCCGGATTTCCCCTTCACCTTCGCTCAGCCCGGGAGAAGGCGGCGGGCGGTGCGCAGTGAGAGCCTCCGAAGGCAGAGGCTGTGCCAGCCTGCTTTCCTTTTCCTCCTGGCCAGCCGCCGCCGCGGGTCCTCTCCCTCGCCCTCCGCACGTCTCCGCCTCTCCAGCCCTGACGCCCCCCACCCCTCCCGGGGGGTGGCCCCTTGCTAGCTCCCTGGGACTAGCGAACCCCGGCAGACTTGGCGTGCCCGAGGCCCTAGCGGGCGGACACTGCGCTCCACTCCTCGGTAGGGCTGGTGCCCTGGTCTCGGAGAGGCGCCCAGACCCTCGAGTGGAACCCGGGACCGCAGGGGGAGGCAGGCCCACGGGCAAAAGCCGGGACAGCATGGTGGCCCGGATAGGACAGGGGAGGTGGTCCCGCAGCGGCCCAAAGGCGGGAGCGGCAGAGGGGGAGGCAGGAGAGAGGAAGGGAGAAAAACAGGAACCAGGGAGAGAGGAGAAGGGACCCGATGCTGAAGCCCAGGCCTGGGGAGAAGGAGGGAAGGCAGAGAAGTGGGGTGGCCACATGTCGTGCTTTCCTGGCACTGGGTTCCACCCGCCGGGACAGTGCTTCTCACACTGTCTCAGGGAGCTCTCTACGTGCGGTGTGCACCTTGAGAACGGGGACTCGGCAAAATGCATCCCCGGTGCCTAGTTCGGGGTCTGGCATCCAGGAAGCGCCCAATTAAGCGTTTCCTGAGCAAGAGGGCAGGGGATTGGGATGGGGGAAGGGGTCCAGAAGAAAGAGACACAAGGAGGGGGTAGCAGTCAGGACAGTCGTGACGAGCCAAGTATTGAGGGTGCCCACCGTGCGCCCATCACTGCCGTAGAGACCCAGGAGAGGCCAAAAGAGAAGAGCCTGGCACAATCAGAGACCAGTACAGGGGAGTTCAGGAGGCAGCGCGGGCCCTCGGGGCAGATGGTGATGGCAGCGAAGAGGGGCGGCTGTAGTCTCCGAGGCCCGCCAGGGTGCTGGAGCAGGGCCTGGGGGAGGTGCCGGGCCCTGGATTGGGGTGGCAGCGACACGCGGGACCAGCGCTGTATATGAGGAACCGCTGTAAGGCTGGGCCCAGACCGGATGGGGGCGGGGAGTCCGAGGTGACTGGCCGCTTCCCGGCTGGGTGTCTGGGAGGGAGACAGGTCTTCCCTGGCAAAGGCTGGGGTGTGGTGGGCGGAGAAGGGCCCGAGGTCACTAAATGATCTGGACGTGGGACTTGGGTGGTGGCTGGAGGAGAGGGGTGCATCTGGAAGCCAGAGGCCAGAGCTGATATCCAGAGCGTCGGGGAATGGAGCCTGGAGGAGGGCCTGGTGCAGCTGGGCTTCCCGGGAATCCTGCCTGCTCTCTGGCGTACTGCCCGCCCCCAACCCCCCTGCCAAGGCCCCCCCCCGCCCCCCACCGTAGCGCTCCCTGTTGACCAAAGCTCCGTACATTTCAGCCCCCCCAGGGGGTACCTTAGCTCAAAATCCTTGGTGCCCCCGCCCAGGTGACCCACTCCACCCACCTGTCCCTAGGGACCCTCAGAACCTGGGAGGCCCCCTCCTCTAAAAATCTGGACCTCCAGACTGGAACCAAGTATGTAATTCAAGTCTCCTACAACCCTTTGGCCCCTCTAAGACCTGCTGCCTGCTGCAAGCCCTTGCGGGGTTCTGGGCATCCCGGCTTCCGTGGGCTGTGGGTTGGTACTGACGTGTGAGCAGGTGTGCATTTGTATGTGTCAGTGGGTGTGTCAGCTACGTGTCCGTGTGTTTCAGCATGTGTCGATGTGTGTGTATGTTGGCATGTGTTTACTCCTGTGTTTGTGTTTGTTGATGTGTGTCTGCCCAGTGTGTCTGTTTCAGTGTGTGTCTGTGCGTTGATGTGTGTGTGTCAGAGTGTATTTTCAGTGTGTGTTGGAATGTGTATAAAGGTGTGCATGCCAGTATTGTGTGTTGGTGTGTGTGTCAATATGTGTGTGTGTTGGTATTTGTGTCATTGTGTGTGTCGGTGTGTGTATGTCCGCATGGGTGTGTGTATGTGCAGAGAGGTTTTAGCTCACTGTGTGCTGGGCTTTACATACCTTGGCCTCACTCAATACAGTGGGCCAATAGCTGAGAGGTGTGGATTCTAATGTTCATTTCTTTTTTTTAAAGATTTTATTTATTTGACAGAGAGAGACAGCTGGAGAGGGAACACAAGCAGGGGGAGTGGGAAAGGGAATGGGAGAGGGAGAAGCAGGCTCCTGGCTGAGCAGGAGCCTGATGCGGGGCTCGATCCCAGGACCCTGGGATCATGACCTGAGCCGAAGGCAGACGCTTAACGACTGAGCCACCCAGGCGCCCCTATAATGTTTATTTCAACAAAGAGGTCTGGAAACTCACTGGGTTGGTGTTTCCCAATCCTTGGTCCCGTATCACCTGCCCAGGCACAGGGCGGGCAGGAAGGCTGAGGCAAGAGGGCTCATGAGGGGTCAGTTTCTTCCTTGAATATCTGTCCCCCTTGATGAGTGGAGCAAAAGATCCGCTTCATGAAGAGGCATTGTCGACCCTCAGGCGCTGCCCACGGACACAGGCCCATGTTCCATGTGTCCTGGGGGGATCCCTCGGGCCCAGCGCAGTGTCAGGCAGGTGCTCAACCAATGTTTGTTAACAGAGTGAATGAATGAACGGAAGCATTTAAACGTGCTGTTTTCAGTGTTTCCACTGTCCTTGAGGAAGCCGGAGCACGCTGCGATTTCCCAGGGCCAGCAGGTGACTGTCATTAGCATGCTAATGTTGTTTGTAGAACCAGCCTCCCGGGGAGGGGAAGTGGCTACCCCTGCTAGGTGGGAGTGGACCTTAATGGGAGCCAAGCTTTAGAAAGGTCACTC
Organism: Halichoerus grypus; assembly: GCF_964656455.1. Taxonomy (NCBI): domain Eukaryota; kingdom Metazoa; phylum Chordata; class Mammalia; order Carnivora; family Phocidae; genus Halichoerus; species Halichoerus grypus. Next base: position 30,491,234 of record NC_135727.1, on the reverse strand, counting down.
ACTGCTGGGGTAGGGGGGTTGCTAAGACTGAATGGGGGAGCGGGGAGGGGAAAGAGGGCGATGAAATGGAGCTAACAGCTCAGGAGAGCCTTTGTCCTGAAATGGTGGCTTTATGAAAGGAGGAAGGGAGGGGTGGTAACGTTGGGCTAAAGTGAAGAAGCTAGAGAACAATCTGAAAAGATCAGAAAGTTGGAGGAGGAGGACCAAGCAAAGCAGAGGGAAAATGATGTGGGATAGAAGAAATCCAGATAGCGCCTGCCAGAATCAGAACCTCAGTTCAGGGGCGGAGTCAAGATGAAGTAAGGGTTCCTTTGTGCCTCATTACCTGCTGCTCCTGGTTTTACACTAATTTATCCCACTGGTTCTCAAAATGTGGTCTTTGCCTAGCAGCATCACCAGGGACATTAGTAGAAATGCAAGCTCCCAGCCTCCAGCCAAGACCTACTGAATCAGACCCTAGAGGGCTGGGACCCAGCCACCGGTGTTTGAACTTGATGCTAAAGTGAGTTCATCTGAAATCTAGCCCATGGAGGGATGGGACACAGGACGGGTAGGGGACGGTAGGATAGCGAGGGAAAAGCTTGAAGCCGGGGCTCCAGCGAGGATGGTAGGTCCTGGTGGATTTCTACATGGCCAGCATAAGGTTAGAGTGCATGGGGTTGGGGAAGGGGTGCCAGAAAAGGCACAGATGGCACCCCTGTAGGGAGCTGGAAGATTCTAAAAATAGACTTCACTTCCTTTGCAATTGTACTCATTCATTCCACAAATACGCACCAAGTCCCCACCTCACACCAGCCACCACGCTAAATGCCAGGGAACTCAAGAAAAGGTGGGCAACAAGAACCCCTACTGCGACCTGAGGGAGCTCCCAGGCCAGGTGGCAGATAGCCTCACAAACGAGCAGTGACGTCATCAGTCCGGAGCAAGACCTTGGGGAGATAGAGACCCAGAGAGGTGAAGAAAGGCACCTGAAAGAAGAGTCCTTGGGTGGAGTCTTGAGGAATGAGTAGTAAGTTATCTGGTCAACAAGGGGGTGGCGGTGGGGGGGTGGGGAGTAGAAGAATGGTATTTGTAAAATCACAAGACAGCGAACATTTAGCGAATTCCAAGTCTTGGCCCTGGGGGTGGGGGGTGCAGTGGCTATAAATGAGGCTAGAAGATAAGATGGGGTCAGATCTGGAAGCATCGCATTGGTCATGCCAAAGAGTTTAGACTTCATGCTCCAGAGTAGGGGTGCTCAAGTTGTGCTCTCCAGGGACAATGCCTGCTCAGTCCGGAAACATGCCTGCCACAAATGGGTGGATGCTCACAGTGAAAAAAAATCACATAATGGGTAGAAATTTCTCTCTTTTAACTTTTTTTAATCATAAATTTTCCCTAAATCTTTGACAGATGCTCCTGCTTATCTGCTAGCAAGCAACAAAATGAATGAACAAGAAGCAAATGAATATTAAACAGACACTCCCAGTATTGATCATGCTTAATTCAACGGTTTATTTTTTTCATGGACATCTGTGCTTGTGGCTATGATTTCATATTGCATACACATAATGTGGACGTATTTTCTGCTAGCAGAAGTAGTCTTTTGAAAAGTGTTTTATTTCTTTTTTTTAAAGATTTTATTTATTTACTTGAGAGAGAGACTGAGCGAGAGAGTGACAGAGGGAGAGGGAGAAGCATGCTCCCTGCCAAGCAGGGAGCCCGATGCGGGGCTCGATCCTAGGACCCTGGGATCACGACCTGAGCCGAAGGCAGATCCTCAACGAGCTGAGCCACCCAGGTGCCCCAAAAAGTGTTTTCTTTCATATGGTGCGATTTAATATATCAATTATTCTATGGCATTCTGGAAAGAACACCATGACATCCAAATGTTGTGCTACCTGAGCCAGTTGGAGAAACTGTCCCTTCGATGGTGAGGAGCCACCAAATGGTTTTGAGCAAGGGAGTCATATGAACGTGTCTGCAGTTTTGGAAGGTCGCTCTGGCTCCAGCTTGGGGAAAACACTGGAGCAGGGAGCGATTAATGCAGTTAGGACTTGGGAATCAGAACACTGTCACAGCAAGAAATGATGTGACAGTAACATGAGAGTGGAGTGGCAGGGAGGGAACAGAGTCAGCATTAAAAGGGGCCACCCATTAAGGGCTTTGTGGGCCATGCTGAGGGTGCTCAAGTCCCAACCCGCAGGGACTAAAAGAGCCTTTGAGACTGTTTCTTCATCCTCAGGATGGTACCTGAACCAACGGCCTCACAATCCCCCACAGTGCTTCTTTTTTTTTTAAAGGTTTTATTTATTTATTTATTTATTTGAGAGAGAGAGAGAGAGAGAGAAGTGAGGAGCAGAGGGTGAGGGTGAGGGAGAGAGAGAATCTCCAGCAGACTCCATGCCGAGCGCAGAGCCCGACGCGGGGCTCAATCCCATGACCCTAAGATCATGACGTGAGCCGAAACCAAGAGTTGGACGCCCCAGGGACTGAGCCCCCCAAGCGCCCCTCACCCACAGTGCTTCTTATGGATGCAGCTGAACTAGACCCCACCTTGGACCTGCTGACTCAGACTCTGCATGGGGAAGAGTGCGGGTTTGTAACAAGCCTCCCAGGTGCGTCACCGTTGGAGACCCAGTGCATGAATGGTTACTGAGCAGTGGCATGACACAGTGACATCTTTGTCCACACAGGTCACTCGAGTCACCACCCGAAGAACTGATTGAACGAGGGCAAGACAAGAGACCCGAAGGCCAGTTAGGAGGCTATCCCAATAGTTCCAGGCTGGCTTTCTACATTGGGCAAGAGCCAGAACTCAAGAGAAGGCTGGGCTCACCGCCCACATCATGATGTACTAGTTATCCTTATACCGTGATCTGTACACACAGATTTAGACAAATGATACAATTTTGTCTTCCCTCAAACAATTCTCGTTTGCCAAAATTAGCCCTCAGTGGTCTTCCCAGAGTCACAGAGTTCACCTAAGATGCAGAATCATGTGAAATGCATCGCCCACCTACTATCTCTAGGGCACCCACTGCACTAGGCACCAGGAGAGGTATAAAGAAATATAAGGTATGATTTTTGTTCTCAGGGAACTGTCTAACTGAGGAGATTCACTGTGTGTGCACTGGAAGTCAAGTAGTCAGCACCGAATGTGCTGGAAGACAGGATCCAACACGCACCCCAGACAGTAAATACCAATGCTTTACTTCTTAAACTGGTGGTGGTCACATGAGCGTTTGCTTCATAAATACTGATTTTTGCTGTGTATGCTTTAGGAACTCCTCTGAAGTGTGTTACATTTCGCAAGATAAAAAATGGTTTAAAAAGACAAGGGGTGCCTGGCTGGCTCCTGGCTGCTGGAGCGCACGACTCTTGGTCTCGGCGTTGTGATTTCAAGTCCCGTGTTGGGTGTAGAGATTACTTAAAAATATAAAATCTTTAAAAAATTTTTTTAGGGATGCCTGGGTGGCTCAGGCGGTTAAGCATCTGCCTTCGGCTCAGGTCATGATCCCAGGGTCCTGGGATCGAGCCCCGCATCGGGCTCCCTGCTCAGCGGGGAGCCTGCTTCTCCCTCTTCTGCCGCTCCCCCTGCTTGAGTGCTCTCTATCTCTCTCTGACAAATAAATAAATAAATAAAATCTTTAAAAGACATTTTTTTAAAGACAATAAGTTCTGTGATTTGAATGATAATAATCAACAGCCCCTAGACATGGTACAGAATCTAGAGAAACAAGGTCTCTATCCAGAGTCCTTACAGTCCACAGATGAACCACAAGCACTGTGAAAGGTTTGAAATATGAGACAGAGGGATGCCTGGCTGGCTCAGTGTGACTCTTGATCTTGGAGCCCCATGTTGGGGATAGAGTTTGAAAGGAAAAGACAGAGCTGAAAAAAAGATGGTAATGACATGTTGATAAAACACTAGCTTCACCATCACCACTATCATTGCTTAAGGTGAGGTCTTAAAAAAGGAGGGGGGTGCCTGGGTGGCTCAGCTAGTTAAGTGTCTGACTCTTGACTTTAGCTCAGGTCATGATCTTGTGGTCCTGGAATCGAACCCCACATGGGGCTCTGTGCTCAGTGGGGAGTCTGCTTGAGGATCTCTCTCTCTCTCCCTCTGCCCCTGCGCACGCACGCACGCACTCTTTCTTTCTCTAAAATAAATAAATAAATCTTAAAAAAAAAAGATGAGGTCTTCACTTGTATCAATCTCTCAACACTTTGCACTTAGGTACCGATTTATTTTTGTATCCATATATATGTTCACATGCGTGTGTGTGCATGTGTGTGCATATGAACACACATGCACACGCACACACAGCATCTTATTCCAAAACAGATTTTATGGGTCAATAAACTAGGAATAGAACACCAAACTAGGAATAGAACACCAAGATTAAAAGAGATGATTCACATATCTTATTTATAGAGGGTTGATATGATTACTGTGATTAAGCTTTAAATATGATTCTTAGCTTCCTGGAAGCCTTAATAAAAGTAGAAATACTAGCTGGCCTAGTTTTATGAATTTCCTATACACAAGAATCACTAAGTGAGGGGCGCCTGGGTGGCTCAGTCATTAAGCGTCTGCCTTCGGCTCAGGTCATGATCCCAGGGTCCTGAGATCGAGCCCCACATCTGGATCCCTGCTCGGCGGGAAGCCTGCTTCTCCCTCTCCCACTCCCCCTGCTTGTGTTCCCTCTCTCGCTGTGTCTCTCTCTGTCAAATAAATAAATAAAATCTTTAAAATAAAAAAAAAGAATCACTAAGTGATTCATTAATCCTGCAAATATTAATTATGTACCTACCGTGTACCAAGTCTTAGTCTAGGTGCTAGAGATCAATGATGAGCAAAAACAGACTTAGTCCTTGCCTTCGTGGAGTTTATGGTCTAGTGGGGAAAACAGAAAATAATCAAATAATCACACACATAAATGCAAAAATAAAACTGTAACGAGAGCAATTAAGGAGATATTTAATGTACCATGAGAACCTATAATGGCGGGCTGGGGTTGGGGGGATGCAGATTGGATTTCGTCTAGCATGTCAGTATCGGAGGCTTCACGGAGGGAAGTGACATTTGAATTGAGATGACAGATTAGCAAGGTGCAGGGAGGACAGGAGGGGAAAGAGCATCCAGGCAAAGGGCAGAGCGTGTGTGAAGGCTCTGTTCAAGAAACCATGAGAAAGTCGGCGTGCCTGGAGTGCAGGGGGACTGGAGTGCTAGGAAATGAAGCTGGAGACATGGGCATAGAGCCAGGTATTTCAGGGCCCTAGGCCATTGCAAGTTGTTGTTTGTTTGTTTTTAATTCTAAGCAATGGGAAACCATTGAGAGGTTTAAGGCAGGAGTGTGACACGATCGGACTCCTGTTTTGAAAAGTTCCCTTGGCGGGGGGTGCCTGGGTGGCTCAACTGGTTAAGCATGGGACTCTTGGTTTCAGCTCAGGTCATGATGTCAGGGTCATGAGATCAAGCCCCCCATCAGGCTCTGTGCTCAGCAGGAAGTCTGCTTGAGTTTCTCTCTCCTTCTTCCTCTGTCCCTCTCCCATGCACGCACATGCTCTATCTCTCTCACTGAAATAAATGAATAAATCTTTAAAAAGAAACAAAAAGAAAAGAAAAGAAAACACTCTTCATTGTGGAGAGTGTATCTAAGGGAAGAAAATGGAGGCAGGAAGACCAGTTAGAAGGCTGTCCAGCTGAAAGATCATGGAGGTTTGTACTAGGGCAGTGGAAGTGGACGTGAGAACTTACCTGGGAAGGGGCGCCTGGGTGGTTCAGTCGCTAAGCATCTGCCTTCGGCTCAGGTCATGGTCCCAGGGTCCTGGGATCGAGCCCCGCATCGGGCTCCCTGCTCTGCGGGAAGCCTGCTTCTCCCTCTCCCACTCCCCCTGCTTGTGTTCCCTCTCTTGCTGTGTCTCTCTCTGTCAAATAAATAAATAAAATCTTTAGAAAAAGAGAGAGAACTTACCTGGGAAATATTTAGAAGGCAAAGACAACGCAAACTTGTGATGTGGGAGATGAAGACAGAAATGCCAAAGTTGGCTCCTAAGTTTCTGGCTTATATCGTGGTGCATTTTATTGAGATGGGGAACACTAGAGAACCTCTGGTTTGAGGAAAAGAGAGAAAGCCTTTGGCTCCAGTTTGGGATATGTTGAGTCCGAGATGTTTTTGAGACACTGAAAGGGAGACATTGTCAAGTAGGCAATTGGAACTCAGAGGAGAGGCCAGGGCTGGAGATACAGATCTAGTAATCATTTGCATATAAGTCGGTAATGGGGGCACCTGAGTAACTCAGTCGGTTAAGCATCCAACTCTTGGTTTTGGCTCAGGTCATGATCTCAAGATCCAGTGATCAAGCCCCAAGTTGGGCTCCCCACTCAGTGGGGAGTCTGTTTCCCTTCTCTCTCTCCCTCTGCCCCTCCCCCCGCTCATGCTCTCTCTCTCTCTCTCTCTCTCTAAAATAGATAAATAAATCTTAAAAGAAAAAAAAATAAAGTCACAGGAATAGATGACATCACCTAAGGAGAGAATAGAGAAGAGAAGACGACTCAAGACTAATCTCTGGAAATCACCAATATTTAGATGTGGGAAATGTAAAGAAGAATCTGAGAAGGGAACTGAAAAGGAGGAGCTAAAAAGGTGGGAGGAAAACCAGGATCATGTATTACACTGACGCCCAAGGACAAGAAGATTTCAAGAAGGTAATGGTCAACAGAGTTGAATACTGCCAAGAGGCCAGAAAGGTAAGGGAAAACTCTCCATAGAATTTAGGGTTCAAGGAGCTCATTGAGCTGGGCAAGATCTGTTTCAGGGGAGTGGTGGTGGCAAAAAATGGCTTAAGTGTATTGAAGAATAATTAAGAAATGAGTACATGGATTCAGCAAGTCTAGTCAATTCTTTGAAGAAGTTTGATGTGAAGGAAGACAGAAATGGTATGGCAGCTGGAGAAGAATAAAGTATGGGTTGGGGCTTCTTTAAAGATAGCGGAGAAGACTTGAGAGTGTTTAAAAGTAATTGGAAAGGAACCAGGTGAGAGAGAATGACTGAATATGCACAGTAGTTTGCAGGTAACACTGTTCTCCAAGGAAGAAAACCAAACTCTGATATGCAGCACTTGCTGGTTTCCATGGCGGAAATACTCTCACCATGAATGATTTCAAGCCATCTATATAAGGTCTCAAGCCCTCAATTAGCCTCCAGCATTCCACTAACAAGAGAAAGAAGGATTGAAATGTTATCACCCAACTGTATTTTTTCTTTTATGAATTTCCTGTTCATGTCCTTAGCCACTTTTATATTGAAACACTTATTTTTCTGTTAATTTGTATGAGCTCTTTATATAGTATGGATATTAATCCTTTGTCATTAATTTTATGATGGATTTTGGTGTGAAGAAATTAAAAATATTTATACAGTCAAAATTGATCAATATTTCCCTTTATGATTTTTCCCTTGGTGTTCTAGATTTCTTTGTAAATTGGTAAATTGGCACTTTGCTTTAATTAATGTGAAATTGGCTACCATGAGTTCATTTTCTTGGTTTGGAGTGTTTTATTTTTTTTTTGTTTTTAAATTTTTTATTATTTTTTAGTCATAGAAAAATATACATAAAATTTACCATTTTAACCAATTCTTAAGTGCACAGTTCACTAGCATTAAGTGCATTCACATTGTTATGCAACCATCACCACCATCCATCTCCAGAACTTTTCTCGTTTTCCAAAACTGAAACTCTATACCTATTAAATAATAACTCCCCATCCCTTTTGCCCCCAGCCTTTGGCAACCACCATTCTACTTTCTGTCTCTATGAATGTGACGACTCTAGGACCTCTCATAAGTAGAATCATATAGTATTTGTCCTCTGGTAACTGACTTATTTCACTCAGCATAATGTCTTTAAGATTGGTCCATGTTGGGACGCCTGAGTGGCTCAGTCGGTTAAGCATCTGCCTTCGGCTCAGGTCATGATCCCAGGGTCCTGGGATTGAGTCCCACATCGGGCTCCTTGCTCAGCAAGGAGCCTGCTTCTCCCTCTGCCTGCCTCTGTCTCTCTTTCTCTGATAAATAAATAAAATCTTAAAGAAAAAAAAAGATTGGTCCATGTTGTAGCATGTGTCAGAATTCCCTTTCTTGCTCAGACTGAATAATATTCCATTGCGTGTATATAGCGCATTTTGTTTATCTAGAGGCTTAAGTGTTCTTTTGGGTTTTTTTTAAAGATTTTATTTATTTATTTGACAGAGAGAGACACAGCGAGAGAGGGAACACAAGCAGGGGGAGTGGGAGAGGAGAAGCAGGCTTCCCACAGAGCAGGGAGCCCGATGCGGGGCTCGATCCCAGGACCCTGGGATCATGACCTGAGCCTAAGGCAGATGCTTAACGACTGAGCCACCCAGGCGCCCCACAGAAGCTGAAGTGTTTTAAGTTGCAAAGGTAAAGGACAGATTGTGGATTTTAGTAAATTCACCAAGGTACTACCATCCTGTGAGTTCTCCTGGTGGCCAGGTAATTCCTCTGATCTCATCTTTTCTACTAATTAGTTCCAGTATTGTAGTAGGTCAGAAAGCACTTGCCAAGAGCCTGCCTACTTCTTTTTAAATTTCTCCTCCAATAATTTGAATCTGCATTCCAATCACCTGGACACATATTCTCCCCTACCACGGCGAATAGACACGGGGACCTTTAATAGGCTGGTGACATGATTCTATCATCACCTGTCAAGAGGTATCTTAAAAGATAATCAGTCAGGGGCACCTGGGTGGCTCAGTCGGTTAAGCGTCTGCCTTCAGCTCAGGTCATGATCTCAGGGTCCTGGGATCGAGTCCCACATGGGGCTCCCTGCTCAGTGGGAAGCCTGCTTCTCCCTCTCCCACTCCCCCTGCTTGTGTTCCCTCTCTCGCTGTGTCTCTCTCTGTCAAATAAATAAATAAAATCTTTAAAAGAAAAAAAAAAAAGATAATCAGTCATAGTATTTTGCTCCTATTAGAATTAATTAAGATGAAATTGTAAGCAATGAGTTCAGCACATATTTTCTATACTCAATTGGTCAATATTAAATAACTTTATAAAGTAGGTCCAGTCACCTGGGGGCATACTGACTTGTAGCTAATTCAACCAAGTCAACTCATGGGGAAGTTGTGTTACTTAAAATCAGACATTTCATAGTGTCAATCTCCAGCTAAAAGTTCAAGTCAGTGACACAGGCAGGGCTTAAAGGAGTGGGTAAACACTAGCAACCAGAGATGGGTTGAGAAATGCCAAGCGGTCAACAAAGGCTCAGGAGCGGACTCAAACGGTATGAGTCCATTACCTCGAGCTGGAATCGAAAACTGAAGGTGAGCATGGATGTGTATCTGGGAGGTGGGGGGCGAAGGTTCTAGAATTAAGAACCTTTGGTTCTCCCTGCCGAGACACGGGATATGGGAACTTTGAAGAGACCTCTAAAGTAAGTAAGGCTGAAATCATCATGCCTCAAGTGCTGGTGGGATCTGGTCAGAAAAGACAAACACCCTTTACTGAAGAGCACTTTCTTTTTTTTTTTTTTAAGATTTTATTTATTTATTTGACAGAGAGAGACACAGCGAGAGAGGGGACACAAGCAGGGGGAGTGGGAGAGGGAGAAGTAGGCTTCCCGCGGAGCAGGGAGCCTGATGCGGGGCTCGATCCCAGGACCCTGGGATCATGACCTGAGCTGAAGGCAGACGCTTAACCGACTGAGCCACCCAGGCGCCCCTGAAGCGCACTTTCATATGGTGTGCCCCACCCCCACTCCCCAAAGGGGCTTTATGTGGTCTTTCCAGAGCTGGAATAGTATTGAGGTTACTGGTTAATCCCATGCTTCATATTGTGAAACTCAGGGACTCCATAAAGCACTTTTTGACATGCTGGCAAATAGCCAAGTTTGCTTCCTGAGGAAGATCTGGGCTTCATTGTAAGTAGCTTCATGGCCCACCTCCAGAGGTCCTATGACCTTCCATTAAGTGAAACCAGAGGTTAAGCTTCTCAGCTTCCATAACAGAATATCTCCCAACCACCTCCTCTATTGGTTTCCAAAATAAATGGATTAGCCCTCAATAAACAATAGAGAAAAAATACTAGCTCTCTAAGCCCCTTATCAGATATTACAGGTTTAAATGACTTCCCATGTAGTTTTGATCACAAATCTAGACAAGAGAACTGAAATTTCAGTAAAGTTTGTTTAAGGCGGGGCATCCACATTTTTTCCATCAGAGGTCACATAATAAAAGATGCAGATATGTACAGGCCACATAAGTGGACAGTAATAGTGAAATATGGCTTGGTGGCTCTTCAGTGGTAGGGATTGTAGGGACAGAAACCCAAAGGATCCAGAAAAAGTTAAATCAACTGTATTCACTCAAAAGTGCACATTTATAGGCCTATTGTTGGTCATTGGTCAATTTCCATTGGTTCAATGAGAATAGAACCCTGATATTTACCAAAATGAACTGGAAATGCAGGAGCTATTCAGTCTGGGCCTGTCTCATGCTGACTCCAGAGACAGACCGTCCGGGGCTTCGGTTTTGGCAGTTTTCAGAAAGAGAGCACACTTTCAGCTGCATCGGGAAGACCTTAACCTTGTCTAGAGATTGGCTATCCACCTGGAGAGGTTGGGATAATGTTTACCTGCAAAATTCTCGGCGGATCCAGTTCACTGAGCTGAATGCTGACATACACTAGTAGTAGTGGGTCTGATAATTTAGCAATAGGCAGGGTATACATAAATAAATGACAGCCTAATATCTGTACTCTCAACACAATCATAAAAATGTCTTTTAAATTATATTTTGTGTGTTTATGAAAATTAAGGACTGTCTGTACTCACCAAAACATATAAGCCAGATGAATTGTGTGGTATGTGAATTATAGCTCACTAAAACTGTAATACTGGAGAAAACAAAACCTAGCACCCTCTTCTGACCATCCTGCCCCGGTGCCTTAAATTCAGCTGGGCCCTCTGCATCCTATCGAGGCTGCTACAGGAAATGCAGGGCAATCAAGCATGCTTGGTGCCTGCCAAGCATGGCCCAGGCCTGGAAGTTGGCTCTGATCCTGCTGTTACTGCTCTGGCCTTCTTGGCTTGCAGATAGCTGGCTCTGTGTGTCTAGCCCAAGGTAGGAGACTCCCTCCCTCCTCCAGTCCTGGGCTCTCAGGATCCTGTGATCTAAATGCTCCTCTGCACCCCTCCCCCTGCATCCAGGGAAGAAAATCCTCACACACATTGACTTATTTTCCACCAAATGGAGTGCAGCATTCTTCAAAATCTATGAATGCATTGAACTCGAGATAGCTTGGTAATGGAAAATGAGCGGCTTCCTGTCACCATCTGCCCAATCCACATGTCCAGTTGGAGTCTCCATTTCCTTGAACAAATCAACGGAGCTTTTGTTTGTCCCCTGCAGTTTCAAGTTCAATGTGTTTAGATGTCTTGTCACATCCATACGAAAATATAATCCTGTGAATCACTGGAGGTCTAACAAATTGGATTTGGGAACTCTTATTCCAAAAGCCCTTGACTGGAGATGGCAGCTCGGTAAATCTCCATACTTGAGATCAATCTCTTCTAAATAGCTCATGATTAAAGGCATGAGCACAGATAAAATTCATAATCTTTATTGCTTTCTCCAGCACATCATGTGGTGAACCGGACTTGCAAAATTCATGACATGAGGCATGAGGCAATGACAGCTGGACCCACCAAATTTCTCTTGGCTTGAATAAATTGTTTTAACGTGGGTTTGAATTTCAGTTTGCCTCTTACTAGCTATGTGATCTTAGGCAAAATGAACCTCTTTGTGCCTTGGTTTCTTCTCACCCTGTAAAATTCAGATAATGATAATAACAGTACCTATTTTACAGGGCTATTATGAAGATTTAATTAATTGATTGATTGATTGATTTAGAGAGCATGCAAGCGGAGGAAGGGGCAGAGGAAAAGGAAGAGGGAGAGGGAGAGAATCTCAAGCAGACTCCCCATTGAGCATGGAGCCCGACACAGGGCTTGATCTCACGATCCTAAGATCATGACCTGAGCCAAAAGCCAAGAGTCAGGCGCTTAACCAACTGAGCTACCCAGACACCCCTAAATATATCTAAATTTGCAAAATGCTTAGGACAGTACGGGCATACAGTAATGTCATATGTCAATTATATCTCAATAAAAAAATAAAAGGTAAAAAAAATAGGCAAAGGATCTGAATAGACATTTCTCCAAAGCAGATAGACAGGTGGTCAATACATTTGTGAAAAGATGCTCGACATCATTAGCCTTCAGAGAAATGTAAATGGAAACCACGAGAAACACCCACTTCACACATACTAGGATAGCTAAAATAAAAAAGACATACAATAGCAAGTGTTGGCAAGAAAGTGGAGAAATTGGAACCCTCCTTCACAGCTGGCTGTAATGTATAAGGGTGCAGCCACTTTGAAAAGCAGGCTGGCAGTTCCTAAAATGTTAAGCATAGTCATTATATGACCCAGGAGAATGACCCAAAAGAAATGAAAACATATGTCTACCCAAAAACTTGTATGTGAAAGCACATAGCAGCATTCATCATAATGACCAAAAAGTGGAAACAACCCAAATGTCCATCAGTGGATGGGTGGAGAAATAACATGTGGTATGTCCATACAACAGAATATTATTCTGCCTTAAAAAGGAATGAAGTTCCGATACGTGCTGCAACATGGATGAACCTTGAAAACATGATGCTAAGTGAAAGAAGCCAGTCACCAAAGACCATGTATTGTATAATTCTAATTTTACTAAGTGTCCAGAATAGGGAAGTCTATAGAGACAGAGAGTAGATTCGTATTTGCCTAGAGCTGGAAAGGTTGGGAGGGGGGTGGGGGCGTGACTGCCAATGGCTATGGGGTTTCTTTTGGAAGTGAGGAAGATGTTCTAAAATTAGATTCTGACAATGGTTGGCGTATCCGTGAAATGCTAAAAGCCACTGAATTGTACCTTTTAAAAAGGAGAATTGTATGATTATGTGAATTATATCTCAATAAAGCCATTATTAAGAAAAATCTTTGGGGAGCCTGGGTGGCTCAGTCGGTTAAGCGGCTGCCTTCAGCTCAGATCCTGATCCCAGGATCCTGGGATCGAGTCCCACATTGGGCTCCCTGCTCAGCAGGGAATCTGCTTCTTCCTCTCCCTCTGCCTCTGCTGTTCCCCCTGTTTGTGCTCTCTCACTCTCGCTGTCTCTCAAATAAATAAATAAAATCCTGAAAGAAAGAAAGAAAGAAAGAAAGAAAGAAAGAAAGAAAGAAAGAAAGAAAGAGAGAGAGAGAGAGAAAGAAAGAAAGAAAGAAAAATCTTTGTGGTGACAGGTGCAGAAAAGAAACTGGAGACAGTGAGACCAGAGGCCGCCGAAGTGACTGGTGCATGGTCAGGGCAGGAGAGGATGAGGTCTGAGCTGGAACAGGGTTGATGGAATAGATTCAAGAGAGAGATTCCAGATGGAGATAGGCCAGGACTCGGTGATGATTGGGTTTTGGCTCGATTCTTGATTGCATAGTATCTGTCCCGACACTACCAGAGTTTGTATCCGTGCATTGCTCTTTGTGTACAAAGCTGCCACATGCTCCCAGCCAGCACCATCATCATTCATCTCAACTACTGCCCTCCTGGATGGCCTGCCTGCATCCACTCGTGCTCCCTGCCAATCTCTTCTCTACACGGGAGCCACGGCGATCTTCTCACGCTGCAAATCTGATCATGTCAGCCTCCTGCTTTCAACTCGTCAATGATTTCCCTTTGCACTTCAGATAAAGACCAAAGTCCTTAACCCACTTGACCCTCCTGAATGCCCTAGCGCCTGCCTATCTCTCTGAACCTGTCCTTCACTCTTTGTGCTCCGAGTCTGCTGACTGCTTTGCCTCCCCGTGCTCTCTCCTACCACAGGGTCTTTGCACAGGTTGTTTTCTCTATGGAATACTTCCTTGCTTTGCTTGATGACTCCAACTCTCCCTTCAGTTACCAACCTCACCATCACTTCCTCCGGGAAGCCTTCCCTGATGGCCCAAGTCCCCTATTTTATATTCTCAAAGCTCTTGGTGCTTCTCCTTCATGACTCTTATCACGGGGTGTTTATTTATGGCATCCTTTGATTAATGTCTGTGTCTTTCATTCAACTGTAAGCTTCATTAAGATCGGTATCTGTGGCCATTTTTGTTCACCATTGTGTCTCTGGTACCTAATACAGTGTTCAGCACATAGTTGGTCCTGAATTTTATCTGTTAAATAAATAAGCCTCAGGAGCAATTTTAAATGCAATTAAAGCCAACAGTGATCTACCCTATGGTGCCCATAGATTGGCAAAGTTGAAAAAGATTAAAAATACTCAGCGTAGGCAAGGATTGAGGAAAATGGGCACCCTCACACTTTGGGTGCTGGGTGGGTAGATTGCTATGTCCTTTGTGGAGGGCAATTGGACCTTCAAATGTTCACACTGTTGGATCCCACAATTCTACCCATAAAAATATATTCCAAGAAAATGATCACTCATGTGCATAATGGTATCCACAGGAGGATGTTTACCAAAGCACTGTGTGTAATAGAAGAGGGTTGAAAACAACTTAATGTTCAACAATAGGATATTAGTTCAATAAATCATGGTACATTCATACAATGGAATACCGTGCAGCCAAAAAAATAATCATGTGAATTGTATTTATTGACATGATAAGATGTTCGTGATAGAATCTATAGTAAAAATAAGCAGTTAATAGTGTGATAGGAGGATGCAAGATTTTCTTTTTCAATAGTATGTAATGCAGATCTCTAAATTCAGAGAAAAACAGCTGCGAGGATAAATGCAAAGCTATTTACTACGAATTGCTTCTGGGGTCTTTCACATTTTACCCTATATTGTTCTATATTTTGTTGAAAGCTTTTATGAAAATGTACTCAGGTATCACTTACATAACCGAAGAAGTTTCAAATCAAAAAAAAAAGAAAAGAAAAGAAAAAGAAAGATAGAATGCCAAAGGTAAATATCCACATATGACCATATGGATATCTATTTTAGATAAATGTACATATCAAAAGGATCCAAACTCATCACAGAAGTACTAACACAAAATCACAAAGGTACTAACAGTGGTTGTTCTGGGTCGTGGGGTTTATGGGTGACCTTTATGCTCTCGTCTTGCTTGTCTGTATCTTCTATAATTAGCATCTATTACTTCTGTAATAAGAAAACTTCATGAAATATATTTCCAAGGACAGCAAGCAACGGTAGGGTGCTACGTTCACCTCCCCTGCAGTGAGAATCCGCCTGCCGTACCTAGTGCCCCAAGAATCCACCCCAAGACTGTTGGATCCCATTGCACTGGACCTCCTTGCTTGTATATGTATATACACGACTTGGCCTCCCCCGACCGTGTCTTAGAGGCCGACAGTAAACTCACAGCTGCACCACTCAGCTTTGCATCCATTTGAGGTCTGGCGTCTGACCCTCTGTTTTGCCCCTGGACTTCTCGAGGCTTCATCTGCAGCCTCTCCCCAGTGGATTTCACTTTGGACTTGCTCCTTGACTTCCCGCTAAGCTTCTCTAGCTCCACAACCCCAATAGGGGCCCTGCCTCTACCTGCCCCACTCCCAGGGTGGGGGCAGGGCGCGGGCATTCAGACACACACCTGACAAGTGACCCAGACAGTTCAAGAAGCTGAGTGAGACCCTCAGACGTGAGGGCACTGGGTGGGCCCTGCCAGTTCTTTTTCTAGTTCCCGCTTCTCTGTGTCTGGTGTTGACTGCTTCCCTTCTGAGCAACACATCCTCTCCTCAGCTTATAACTCTCTGTTAAGTTACAGTCAATTTCTTACTCTCCCTGCTTTGGGCCTGGGAAACATTTTGCCCTTAAAATATTATTTTTAATGTCTGATCTTCTCCATCATATGCTGATTTTATTACTTTGAGGGAGGGATTGCCCTGCTAATCAACAGAAACCAAAGCGTATCTTAAATTTCTTATATACCCTTAGCATCCGACACAATGCCAGGCATATAGCAGGTGCTCAGTAATAACTGAGTGAAAGAATGAATTCAATGAAAGCGGATGCGAAATACACGGACAACAGAGTGGGGATGTGGGACAAATCAGCCTTTTAGAGTTTGAGTCTTAAAACATAAATGCATTATTAATTGCACAGATAATGCATGAATCCAATGTTATAAAAAAGAAAACAAAAGACAAAAGAATAAAGTCAAGGTTCCCCAGGGTGCCTGGCTGGCTGGGTCTGAGGAGCGTGCGACTCTTGATCTCAGGGTTGTGAGTTTGAGCCCCACACTGGGTGTAGAGATGACTTAAATAAATAAATACTTTTTAAAAAAAAGTCAAGTTCCCTTTCATCAACTATCCCCAAACCTAATCTCTTCCCTACAGGTAACCACTGTTTGACATTCATCTTCTGAAGCACTTGTTTTTTTTTTTTAAGATTTTATTTATTTATTTGACAGAGAGAGACACAGCGAGAGAAGGAACACAAGCAGGGAGAGCAGCAGGCAGAGGGAGAAGCAGGCTTCCCACTGAGCAGGGAGCCCGATGGGGGCTCGATCCCAGGACCCTGGGATCATGACCTGAGCCGAAGGCAGACGCTTAACGACTGAGCCACCCAGGCGCCCCAAGGCTTGGTCTTTCTGGCGAGCAGTCCTCATCCAAGCATCACCCAAGAGCCCACCCAGAGTCGCCTCATTTGTCAGAAAAGGACACTGCTGTCACCCTGAAATGATAAGGGTTTGGGAGTCCTGTGCCAAAACTTGTCAAAAGACCCCAACATTAGAGCAAAAGAGGCTCCTGGTGCTCTGATCGCTTGGGAAATCACAATGGCTCAAGGGCCCTATGCCAGGAACCGGGTGCAGAGACAGACACATATTTTTATTTCTATTATCTCACAGCCCACCCCCTGGTCTCTGGCCACAGAGCCCTTACAGCAAAATGATACACAAGTCAAAAGATAAAGGCTCATTACTAGAACCTCTTGCAGTCATTCATACCTACCCAGTCCATCATCTTATTGTAGGAAAACGTGTCCCAGCACAAGGCCACTCAGGCGTGTGGGCTTCCACTCGGTCTTGTCCCAAAAGCAAGAGTGGTTTCAGCAAACATATGGCTTCACCACTTCAGGCATCTGGTATAATCAGCTAAGAGCCAATATCATCTTTTGCTCGGAGCTTCTCTCGAAGTGTTACTGTAATATTGGATTTCCCTTTATTACGTAACCCATGTGTTTATTTCCTTACCCTCCATGACTCTTTTTCCTTCTCTCCACTTATAGGCAAACGTTTTCCCCTCGGGGAGGGACATCAGGTGCTGTCCACTGTGTTGGCCTAGACTGCAGGCAGCTCTATCAGCCCAGCAAGGACCTGCGCTCGGTGCACTGCTGTTCACACAGGGTACGGGTCACGGGTACAGAGCTAGCGGGCTCTCTGCCCCACCAGGCCGTATATAGCTGTGTTTGCTGTTCGTTCCAATTTTGTCAGAGGAGGCAAAAGTACATCCTGCCCCATCAGGCCCTTAGAAATTCTGTCTGACATGCAGGTCACAACCATAGTTAACGGTGTCTCATTCCGAAATCAGCCCTACTTCCAGCCCCTGTAATTGCAGCCCCGGTCCTATCACCCCTGCTCCAAGTAGGGGGAAAAAAGTTGAGGTGATGTGCGGAAGAAGAAAAAAAAAGTGTAGGGGCGCCTGGGTGGCTCAGTCGTTAAGCGTCTGCCTTCGGCTCAGGTCATGATCCCGGGGTCCTGGGATCGAGCCCCACATCAGGCTCCCTGCTCAGTGGGGAGCCTGCTTCTCCCTCTCCCTCTGCCTGCCCCTCCGCCTGTTTGTGCTCTCTCTCTCTCTGTCAAATAAATAAAATCCTTAAAAAAAGAAAAGAAAAGAAAAGTATAGCCATGATACTGTGTCTTCCCTTGGCAAGAACTGCATAGTCAACAGTGTACTATGCTAAGTGGAATAAGACAGAGAAAGACATATACTGTATGATTTCACTTCTATGTGAAATCTAAAACACAAAACAACGGAACAAACAAAACAAAACAAAACAGAAACAGGCTCATAAGTCCAGAGAACAAACTGGTGGATGCCAGAGGGGAGAGTGGGGGGATGCATGAGGTAGGTGAAGTGCATCCAAAGGTACCACCTTCCAGTTATACAATCAATAAGTCACAGAGATGTAAAGTACAGCACAGGGAATGTGGTCAGGAATATCGTAATGACTTTGTAGGGTGACTACACTTATCACAGTGAGCGTTTTGTAATGTATATAATTCTCTAATCACTATGGTGTGTGCCTGAAGCTAATTTTTAAAAAGAATTGGATTTTTTAAAGATTTTATTTATTTATTTGAGAGAGAGAGAGATCATGAGCAGGGGGGAAGGGTAGAGGGAGAAGCAGCCCCCCTGCTGAGCAGGGAGCCCAATGCGGGCCTCGATCCCAGGACCCCGGGATCATGACCTGAGCTGAAGGAAGACGTTTAACCAACTGAGCCACTCAGGTGCCACAGACAACCACTGTTTTATTTATCCGTTCCCTTCTCTGTCAAATCAGAATTCTGAGGACATCTCTCTGCCCACGGTTGGACATTACGGGCTGCAAAGTGAGTCCCATGGTCTGAAGAAATGACAGTCAGCTGTTCAAACTGCAGCAATGTCCTCTGTTCCGGGTCTTTTATTTATTTATTTTTAAAGATTTTATTTATTTATTCATGAGAGACAGAGAGAGAGAGAAGCAGGCTCCCCACAGAGCAGGGGGAGCCCGACGCGGGGCTCGATCCCAGGACTCTGGGATCATGACCTGAGCCGAAGGCAGACGCTTAACCATCTGAGCCACCCAGGCGCCCTGATCCGGGTCTTTTAGAGCACTCAGAGCATTGGCATCTACCACCCCATAAGCAACACCCAGGCTAGAGTCAACATCTGTCTATTTGTGTCGGGACCCATTAGTGGCCCCCAGGGCTGCCACAGTCAGTCTCGCTTGCCAGCTACATTCAGGGCCTTCCCACCCTTGGCCACACAGCCATCTGCAGTCTCTGTCTCTCTTGATGGCAGACAGAACTGTTTTTATTGGCATTTTGTGCCTCAGAAGGTGCAGGAGGAACATGTCTACACTCAGCCCATCTCTGCCTTGCTGGAGACCTCCAATGTCCACTTATTTCATGGACACAGATGGCCATCTCCAGGGAGCACCCGGGGATATCTGTTTGTCGATTCCTGTCATCTTCCAGACCTGGAAAGGAGCTCTTCTGATGGGCATTGACATGTCCTTCTTCAATGCACCCGTCTAATTTCCATAGAACCAAGCCCCATACAGGCATCCTTTTAATAGGCCAGATTTTCATTGTCCTCCTGTCTGACCATACGACCAGGCCATTGGCCACTTCCTATGAGTCGGTAAAAACCCCAACATAAGGGCTCTTTCCACTATTCAATTCTTCCATCACTGCAGGAAAACAGTGTGTGTTTCAGCCCACTGAGCCGATTTGTTTTGACCTTCTTTGATCAGAGTGGTGGCCATCCAAACAAGATGTTGTCCATTCACCATGGAGCTGCCACCCACAAATCAAGAGGCTCTTTGTTGGGCCATCAAGAGCTCTGTGTAGGGCACTGTCCAAGTTACAGTAGATGCCAACAAGTCCTCATGCAGTTCCAGAGTCAGTCCTAGGGAAAAAAAGTCTCCTTGCTCACAAGCATCTCCTCCTCATGATCCCGTATAAACCACTTCCATTTTCTTATGGAACACCTCTGTGTGCTGCCATTTCCATTAGAGCTTTGCTCCAACATCACCCAAGACATTGCGAGTATTTCAGGTTTCAAGAACCTTTTATGTCCTTCAGTCATCAGAGTAGCTTTTTAAAGATTTTATTTTATTCATTTATTTTTTTATTAGAGAGAGAGAGACAGCGAGAGAGGGAACACAAGCAGGGGGAGTGGGAGAGGGAGGAGCAGGCTTCCCACTGAGCAGGGAGCCCGATGTGGGGCTCAATCCCAGGACCCTGGGATCATGACCTGAGCCGAAGGCAGATGCCTAGGACTGAGCCACCCAGGCGCCCCCATTGGAGTAGCTTTAATTACTGTCCGAAAGCAAGGTAGTGAGTGCCCCTTAAATTGAATTCTCTAGTCCTAAGTCCTACTAGTCATTGCTGGGAGGCACTCAAAGACTTTCCCAGAAGTCCTAGTCCATTGTCTACACAGGGCT
The DNA here is from genome assembly GCF_964656455.1 of Halichoerus grypus. Taxonomy (NCBI): domain Eukaryota; kingdom Metazoa; phylum Chordata; class Mammalia; order Carnivora; family Phocidae; genus Halichoerus; species Halichoerus grypus. The sequence continues at coordinate 30,471,016 of NC_135727.1, read as the reverse complement.
ACTGCCCCAAGAAATGGTCCCTACCAATACTCCAGCTTCTATTCCCCACTGTGCAGGCTCACGTGGTCTTCCTGATTCCCATTCAGCATGCCCAAGTAATATCACATGAAAGGCCAATTTGCCGGCCTTCTGTTTATAAAACAGAACACTAGGTGGGGGAAACATTCCCCAGTCAGATACAATGTTTATTTCCAAAATATAATCAAGTAATGACCCAACAACTTCACAGAAAGACAATGCACACATACCAATTCTCCTACAAACTTTTACTGAATTCCATCAACCCTTACATTCCTAACTGTAGCCTCCATTAGGACTTCATCAGCAGGTTTGGGTTTTACAGAACTGGATAGGGAAAGGGTTTGGGGGCCAGACATAATATCCACTCCCATGTAGGGGAGGGCTGAGACCTCCCTGTAATAAAAGACAGAGTATCGGGAAAAAAAAAAACCACAGAAGTTTAATAACATGTACACCTCCTGTAAACATGGGACATACCAGGAAAACTAACTTCTAGAAATGGCCCAAGCTACCACCTTAAATATCTCCAGCTAAAGACAAAAGATGGGGGTGGGGGAAGCAGTTATGGGAGGTTCCCAGGCAAAGCACAGTAAAGGAGGGTAAGTCTCAGATTTCAGTGTCTGCCTTCTCCACGGATAAAAATTTCTAGAGATTTCTCAGCCACCCTTCTCTTTCTGGTACACCAAAGGAGACACCCTTCCATATGGAGATTTCCCTTATAAACATAAATGTCCCTTACAAAAGGGTTTTTAAGATTTTATTTATTTATTTGTCAGAGAGAGAGAGAGCACAAGCAGGGGGAGTGGGAGAAGGAGAAGCAGGCTCCCCGCCAAGCAGGGAGCCCAATGCGGTCCTCAAGCCCAGGACCCTGGGATCATGACCTGAGCCAAAGGCAGACGCTTAACCACTGAGCCACCCAGGCGCACCTCAAAAGGGTAACTTCTACTTGTTTTTCAGAGCTTCTCCTGTGTCTGCTGTTTCTTAAAAATAACCAGCTCAAGATAATCCTTATGCCAGAGAGACTTTTTTGGGGTGGCCGCTTCTGCTCCCCTTTACCCATAAAACATTCAGGGGGCCCAACTTCTTTACACAATGCCTGTTTACACGTTCCAACCTTCACAATCCTATCAACCATTTTAAAATTCTTTTGATCTAATTGTAGCCCGAATCAGGGCTTCACCAGTGTTTTGGTACCACAGTGTGTGAGGCTCCTGTACTGATGAGTCCTGGAAACTTCTCTTCTCCATCCCCTGACCATTTTACTCACTCTTGCTCAACGGGTTTGCATCACCATCGAGGGGCCAAGCCAAGGGACCCTGGACCTTTTGTCAATCTTTACCTTGATTAACCTGCTTAACCATCACCCCCAGTGATTGCTGGTCAACTTTCTCATAGTAATCTCTACCTTCTAGCTTTTAAAAATTTAACACCAGTGGCGCCTGGGGGGCTCAGTCGGTTCGGTGTCTGCCTTCAGCTCAGGTCATGATCTCATGAGCCCAGCATCCTGCTCTGCAGGGAGTCTGCTTCTCCCTCTCTCTCTGCCCTCACCACCCCCCACCCCCGCTCATGCTCACTCTCTCTCTCTCTCTCTCAAATAAATAAAATCTTTAAAAAAGAAAGAAAGATTCTCTCTCTCCTTCTGCCCCTGCCCCCCCAAAAATTTTTTACACCATAAATAAATAAATAAATATATATATATACATACATATATATATATACATACATATATATATATATATATAAATTTTAACACCAAACAGGGGTAAATAGAGTACACTTACTTGGGTCACTTTAATGTTGGGGGAACCAATAGGGAGTCTCTTTGTTCGACACAGCCTTTGGTAATACCAATTACAACCTTTGTTTTGTTAAAAAGAAAACCACAGGCCCAAAATGGCATTGCTTGGGTCAAGCCAAGTCACCAAACCAGGGCTTCATACCTAACCTAATTGCAGTCTCAACCTCCTCCTAAAATGTAAGTCAACGTGTCAATCAGGAATTTTCTGATAAACATCAATGAGGTAATCTATCACGGGGGCCTTCTCCATTGGGCAAAGGAAGATGAAGTGATCTACATAAAAAGACCCTTGCCCGTCTTCCAAGGGAAGGTGATCCCACCTGAAATAATCCTGGCTTTTCTTTCGCTTGTAGCTTTCTTGCCATTTTCTACAAAAACGCTTCCATTTTGTTCTTCTGGGAGTGTCCCTCTACTTGCTAGATGAGGTGCTGCCCGATTCATGAATCGCTGAATAAAACCAGTTAGATCTTCAAATTTACTCAGTTGAATTTTGCTTTTCAACAGATCTAACCCTATCCATGTCCATTTTATTCATCCCATTTCTTAATAACCATCTAAAGATTTCCACCCTGCTGGGGAAAGGCCAGTGACTCTCTCCTTTCTGCTTCCTCTTGGTTTCATCCCATCAATATTTGCCTTACTCACTGTATTTCTTATTAGCCATTTAAAAATGTTCACCCTAGGGCCACCTGACAGGCTCAGTTCCTAGAGCATGCAAGTCTTGGTCTCAAGGTTATGAGTTCAAGCCCCATCCTGGGTGTAGAGCTTACTTAAACACACACACACAGTTAAAAAAAAAAAAGGTAATTAAAAATTTCCACCTTGATGATAAGAGTTCCACGACTCTCCCCTCAGCCTCTCCCCATTCCCTTGTTAATTAACCTACTGGGGTTTTTGTTTGTTTTTTTAAAGATTTTTAAAAAGATTTTATTTATTTATTTGAGAGAGAGAGAGACAGTAGGAGCAGGGGCAGAGGGAGAGGGAGAAGCAGACTCTACTCCTCTTCACCACAAAACGAAACAATTCCTTCACACTATAACCCTGGTTTCAATGGTTTCTTGGTTTTTGCCCTTCCCCCATGTTGACTACCTCCTTGGGGACCAGAGGTCCTAGAGGTACGTTCTTGTGGCCCCTACATAATTGTTCTCTTTGTAGGTGGCTTTGAGGCTAGTCACTGAAGCTTGGACCAACCCAAATCTGAGCTTGGTTTAGCATCAAGGACGGATCAGGCACTTCCTTTTACTTTCATTTTAGCTTGTTAACTTTCGCAAAATAAAACTGTCCGTTATTTTACCAACAACAATGGGTTTATTCCGGAGTAGCAATTTGGGACAAGAAAGCTGCACAAAACCATTGGCCAGTCTGCAGAACAAAGGAGAGGACCGCTCTTTTATAGAGGAAGGAGTGGGGGAGTTGGGAGGGCTTTCATAAGCACACTGCTAGGGCCCCAGGGCACCCGTGGTGACCAGGGCGAGAGGATTTGCTTTGCTGGCCCACTGCTCAGCTTCTGCCATTGCCAGTAAAGAGCCACCTTTCCCGGGGCCGGAGCTAATTGCTCCCAAAGTCTTCAGAGAGCTATTTGGATCAGCAAGATGTGGCCTTGCACAGACCAAACACTCCCGGAGAGTCCTCGCAAGCTCTCAGAATTTATACTCTCAATGTCCCTTTGCCGTAGTTGCTTCTTCCTATGTTTTTATTGATGAGCCCCAGTGGGGCCCCTCAGCAGCTGAGCTACTGAGTTCTTTTTTTTTTAAAGATTTATTTATTTATTTGAGAGAGTGAGTGCGTACACATGCGTGAGGTGGGGAGGAGCAGAAGGAGAGGAGGAATCTTAATCAGGCTTCGTGCTCAGCGCGGAGCCGGATGCCGGGCTTGATCTCACAACCCTGAGATCATGACCTGAGCCGACATCAACATCCAACGCTCAACCGACTGAGCTGCCCAGGCGCCCCCTGAGCTACTGAGTTCTCATCGGTGAGAACACAGGAGAGGACAACATCCTAACACAACTTACTTCATTCTTAGAACAACTTTACCTCCAAAAACAACTTTTTTGGGGGGGGGGCGGGCTTTGCCATAAATAAGTAGATTAAAACAACTTCACTTAAATCATAAACAAGTGGGTTTGAAATCACATCGAGCCAATACACAACAGTCCCTCGGGGGTGTCTGCCTTTATTGGAGCTATCCCTTTCCTGCTCCGGGAACCACTGTGCCCCATCAGCAGGATGGGCCCTGCATCGGTTCCCTAGGGCTGCTGTAGAGCAAAGTACCACAAACTAGGTGACGAAAACTCCAGAAATGTATTGTCTTACAGTTCTGGGGACTCCGAGTTCAAAATCAGGAGTCATCAGGGCCACACTCAACTCTGCCACCTGCGCAGGAATCCTTCCTTGTCCCTTCCTAGCTTCTGGTGGTTCACCGGGGATCTTCACCATTCCTTGGCTTACAGAGGCATTGCCTCGACCCTCCCGGTTCCCATGCCGTCCTTGCCATCCTCCCTGTGTGTCTCACACCGTCTTCACTCTGGCCATGTCTCTGTGTTCAAATTCTCCCTTTCCATGAGTACGCCCACCATATTGGATTGGGGCCCACCTTCTTGACTTCATCTCAACTTGATTACCTCTGTAAAGACCCTCTCTCCAAATAAGGTCACATTCTGATGTACTGGGGGTTAGGACTTCAACATATCTTTTTTTGGAGGGACACGGTTCAGCCCATAACAGCCCCCAGGAAGCCATGTTAAGATTGCAGCGCTTGCCCTCCTGCCCATGGCTGATTGAACAAGGGTGACTCAAGGTGAATTAGTCAGGCTTTTTCTCTCAGGATGTTGGATCTAGAATCGAGAAACATAATCTTCAGGTGTAAACTGGGAGCTGAAAAGTGCTATTTTGCACTCTGTGGACCAGAAAAGCAGAAAAAGCCAGTCTGTAGAGGGAATTTGGAAGCAGATGCACACAGAGAAATAGAGGAGGAAAATACTTCGAGTCTACGCAATACCCATGTACTGAATACGGCTAATGTGTAAGGTCTGGGCAACTCCTTTCTATTCGTTAGCTGATTGCCTCATCTTAACATATATCATCTCCATTGTAAAGATGAGAAGAGTGAGGTTCAGAAAGGTTAAGTTGCTTGCCCAAAGCCACCCAGCTATTAAATAACAAAGCAAAGCTTCAAATCTGCCTGGATCCATGGTTCTCTACTCTCAGTGCACATACTAGATTGCTGTCCTGGCTCTAGTCCCATCCTGAGGCCCACAAACATTTCTGCTCTTGAATTCCAAGACACGTTATAATAAAGTACATACATCTTAAAGGTATAGACCAATAAATTTTTACATATTTTGGGGGCGCCTGGGTGGTTCAGTTGGTTAAGCGTCTGTCTTCGGCTCAGGTCATGATCCCAGGGTCCTGGGATGGAGCCCCATGTCAGGGTCCCTGCTCAGTGGGGAGCCTGCTTCTCCCTCTCCCTCTGCCCCTCCCCCCACTCATGCTCTCGCTGATTCTCTCTCAAATAAATAAAATCTTGAAATAAATAAATAAATAAATTTTTACATATTTTTATATACACCTGTGTACATGTACCTAATTCATGATGGAGTACATTTCCGGCACCCCAGAAGCCTCCCTCCTGATACTTCCCAGTCAATCCCCCCCAAAGGTGACCACTTCTCCGATCTCTCTAGCACCATAGACAAAGGCGTGGGTTTGTTTGTTTTGTTTTGTTTTTTAACCAGCTCTTGTGCTCTTCTCTTACCTACAGCCTGAGAGTCCTCTAATTCAGTGTGTTTCATACTAAGTTTCGACCCATTAGTGGCTTTTGAAATCGAGCATTTTCTTTTTAAGGGAAAACATCAGAGTACATCAGACGTAGTAAGGGCGTTATTTTGAAACTTGTATGATAATGGCGTGTGCCTGTGTGTGTGAGTGTGTGTGTGCTGGGTCGTGGTGGAAAATGCATTTCTCTGTAGGAGTCATACTAAAAAAAAAAAATGTTTCCAAAACACGCATTAACTCCCACAGGGGGCTGCAGAGAAGGGCGGCCCCTTCTCTGTCCCAGGCCTGGGTGGGAGGGGGGGCCCATTCCACCTGGCTAGCTACCGGGGCCTCAGAAGACACAGAGACACAGAACACCTCGCTGAGCCCTGGGTCTCTCTGTGGGGTGACTCTCTCTCACTCCGTGCCGGGCCGTGTGTATCCGTCCAACCCCAAGGGGGTGTATCTGTGCATCAAGAAAGACAGCAACCAGGCTGGCGGCGAGCTACGTTGTGCCGTTGGATCTGTGGCCCTGACCTTGGGCTGCCCTTGAGTCTGCCTCACGCTGCCTTTCAGATCACGCTGGACGGTCTGCTGTCCCACCCACCTAGTGTGTTATCTTGGTGGCTCGAGGGCCACAGTGGCTGAGAGGAAGGGCAGCCTGACGCACTCAGAAAGGACTGGCGGCGCCCGAGAAACAGAGACTTTTGAAACGGGAGCTATACGGGGGTTCTGTGCATCGATCTTGCAGCTTTTCTGGAAGCTAGAACTTATTTCCAAAATAAAACATTTTAAGTCGAAACCATTTTAATTGCCTTCTGGAGACTCCTTCCCGTTAGAAACAGCTCAAAGAAGCCAGGATGGTTCTCGCTGGGTCCTAGGTGGTAGGTGCAATGGTAGAGGTTCAGAAAAAATAAAAACATGCATTTTCATTCCTTCATTCCCTAAATATTCATCAAGAAGCAGCTCTGTACTCAGCACTGGGGACACAGCTGAGGAAAGGACCACCAGCAACAAGCCCTCATGGAGTTCACAGTCTAGTAGAGGTCAATAATTAAGAATCACATACAGGGGCGCCTGGGTGGCTCAGTCGGTTAAGCGTCTGCCTTCGGCTCAGGTCATGATCCCCGGGTTCTGGGATGGAGCCCCACATTGGGCTCCCTGCTCAGTGGGGAGCCTGCTTCTCCCTCTCCCTCTGCCCCTCTCCCCTGCTCATGCTCTTGCTCTGTCTCTCTCCCAAATGCATAAATCAAATCTTTAAAAAAAAAAAAAAAAAGAATCACATTACAGGGGCACCTGGCTGGCTCAGTCGGTAGAGCATGTGACAATTAATCTCAGGGTTGTGAGTTCAAGCCCCATGTTGGGCAAGGAGCCTACTTAAAATTAAAAAAAAATCACATACAGGGGTGCCTGGGTGGTTCAGTTGGTTAAGAGTCTGACTCAGTTTCAGCTCAGGCCATGGTCTCAGGGTCCTGGGATCGAGCCCCGTGTTGGGCCCCCTGCTCAGTTGAGACTGCTCAAGGATTCTCTCTCCCTCTACCCCTCCCCCTGCTCACTCTCTCTCTCTCTCTTTCTCAAATAAATAAACCTTTAAAAAAAATTTTTTAAAACATTAAAAATCACATACAGACATGTAAAATTACAACCATAATCAGGTCCGGGAAGGAGAATTAGGTGAGAACCCATAATCAGAGGAATTCTCAGGCCTTTTCTGAGGCAATGATCATAAAATCAAAAGGATGAATAGGTGTTAACTAGGCAGAGTGGAGGGAAGACTTGTTTCAAAAATGGGGGGGGCAGTATGTGCAAAGACCCTGCGGTAGAAGGTAGCTGGGCATCCACAAGGAATCGAAAGCTTGCCAGTGACACTAGAGTCCTGAGATCAAGGGGGACCTTGGGAATGATGAGGCTGGAGAAGAAGCAGAGCCAGACCCCACAGGACCTCAGAGGCCTGGCCAAGAATTGTGACCTTTATTTTAAAGGAAGTGAAACCATCGAAGCATTTTCGACAGGGGTGAGTAGAAGCAGGGAAACCAGTTAGACGACCATCCAGGATAACAGTCAGAAAGATGGGTACACTGGTGAGAGTGGAGATGGAGACCCGAAGAAGATCCATAGCCACAGGGCTTGGTGATGGGTTAAATAGAGGGGCTGGAAGAAGAGAGTACAACTATGGAACCCACTGGAAGACAAGAGGGCCAGAGGTCTGGAGGCGAGCGGATCATGTTGAGTTGGCGAGGCCTTTGAAACATTCAGGCCGAGATGTTCGAGAAGCAGCTAGATACGTGGTCTGGAGTTCAGAGGCATGTCTGGGTTAGCCATATAAATTTGGGAGTCACTGGTGCTCAGCTGGTATCGACGCTGGGCACCACGGGGAGAGGAGCCAAGAGGGAAGAGTACAGAGACCAGAAGGACCAGAAGAAAAGGCGCTCAGGAACGAGGCTTGAGGCACACCTCCTTAATGGCCAGGGAGAGAAGGTTGAGCCTACGAAGGAGACGAAGGAACAGCCAGAGAGGGGGCAGGAAAGCCAAGGGAGGGTGGGCTGCAGAAGCCCAGGATATCAGCCATGTCAAAGTCGGAAAATTCGCAATCTCCAGAAAGGGGCTGAAAAGTGACCTTTGGGCTGGGTGAAAACGGAGACCCTTCGCGACCTCGCCGATTGCTGTTTCAGCCGAGTGGCCCTGTCAGGAGGCAGGCTGGCGGGGGTGGGGGCAGGGCCGAGCGGGGAGGAAGTGGAGGTAGCCCATATAGACACCCCAGGTGGTGCGGTTCCGAGGGGGCGGGAGAAAGGGCAGTGGCTGGGAGGGGGTGTCGTGGGGTCGGGGCAGGGATGGTGTGTTGTGTTTTACGTCGGGATCTTGAGTTGACTGATGCAAACTAGCCTAGAAACAGCAGAGGATGGTCCAAGGAGCTTGGCCTTGACCTCGGGTTAAATCTCATCCGTGCCAGATGCCAGCCAGGCTGCCTCCCCTGTAACCCCAGCTCCGCACTCAGACGCCCTGGTGTGACCGTGGGCCAGTTACGTGCTGTGCCTCAGTTGCCCTTTCTGTCAAATGGGTGTAGTAACAGTACCCACTGCATAGGATTGCTGTAAGAAGTGAGGTAATTCCTGCCAAGTGCTTAGAGCAGCGAGCGCCCGGTGCGGAGTTAGCGCTTGCTGCGCGTTAACTGCTGTTATCGTTGCTGGCTAATTGACCTTGGCCGTGTCATTTAACTCCCCATCTGTCTTTCAACCTCTCATTTAACTTCTCATCATTCCTCGCTTTTGCTCTAAGGCTTCAAAGCACCTGGTACACAATAGGTATTCAGTAACAGTTCCCTTCGTTCTTTATGCAGTAGTAATAATATTTCACATATGAATCCTTACTATGTGCTGAGCATTTTACCTATTGCCTTAATTATCCGACCATATGAGGAAGGTGTGAGATCCGGAAGCAGGTATCCCTAGTTTACAGACGAGGAAGCGGAGGGGCGTATACATTGCGACTGGCCCAAGGGCTTATACACAAAGTGGTGGCGCTGCGATTTAAACGATTTACCTTTCGAATATTGATGCTGGAGCGGGAGATGGCCGGTGGTTTGTGAATTCTGTGGCTGGTCCTTTGCTGCTATATGGCTTCAGACTGATTCTCCTTACCGGCTGGTGAGGGAAGGCTTCCTAGCCTCCCTCTGAGCAGGAACGCTTTGCTGCCCCCTTGTGACTCATCAAGGTCTTACTTCCAGGTTCAGCTTCATTTAAAAAAAAAAAAAAGATTTTATTTATTTATTTGACAGAGACGGAGAGAGAGCACAAGCAGGGGGAGCGGCAGGCAGAGGGAGAGGGAGAAGCAGACTCCCTGCTGAGCAGGGAACCCGATGCAGGGCTCGATCCCAGGACCCTGGGACCATGACCTGAGCCGAAGGCAGACGCTTAACGGACTGACCAAGGTGCCCCCCATAAGAGACTCTTAATCATAGGAAACAAACTGAGTGTTGCTGGAGGGGAGGGGGTGCGGGGATGGGGTCAATGGGGAATGGATATTCGGGAGGGCACATGATGTAACGAGCACTGGGTGTGACATAAGACTGATGGACCTCTGAAACTAATAATACACTATATGTTAATTAATTGAATTTAAATAAAAATAAATAAATAAAAGCCAAAAAATTCAATTGAGTAAATTTGAAGATCTAATTGGCTTTATTCAACAATTCATGGATTGAGCAGCATCCCACCCAGAAAGTAGAAAGGATCTCCGAAGAGCTACACAGAATGAAGGGCTTTTATAGACAGAAGGGGGCAGGTAAAGGACATTTCTAGTAAAGAGTGGATTTTTTTTTAAAGATTTATTTATTTATTTGAGAGAGAGAGAAAGAGAGAGAGCATGGGCATGCGTGGGGAGAGGGAGAGAAGCCGACTCCCCGGTAAGCACAGAGCTTGATGTGGGGCTCCATCTCACAGCCCTGAGATCATGACCTGAGCTGAAATCAAGAGTTGGACGACGCTTTTGGGGCGCCTGGGTGGCTCAGTCGTTAAGCGTCTGCCTTCAGCTCAGGTCATGATCCCAGGGTCCTGGGATCGAGCCCTGCATCGGGTTCCCTGCTCAGCAGGGAGTCTGCTTCTCCCTCTCCCTCTGCCTGCCACTCCCCCTCCTTGTGCTCCCCCCACCTCTCTCTCTGTCAGATAAATAAATAAAATCTAAAAAAAAAAAAAAAAAGAATTGGACGATGCTCAACCAACAGAGCCATCCAGGCGCCCTGAAGAGTGGATTGTTTTAGGCAAGGTCACCTTCCTATAGGGGACAGGAGGGGCTTATCATGTGGATTACCTCACTAGCACTGACCAGGTGATTCCAGACTGACTGGTTCAGGCTGATGTTGCCGGGAGAGGCTGAAACTGCAGGTAGGTTAGGTATCAAGTCTTAGTTTGCTGATGTGGGGCTGAGCACAAATGACTCCATTTTGGGCCTGTTGTTTCTTTTTCTAACAGATAAGATTTTTAAAATTCAGGCTTGTTGTCTCTACAACACATGCTTAAACCTGTCAGAGAGTGGGTCCTCATTCTGGAGTTTGGAAATTAAAGTCATTGTGGCTGAGAGGTTAGCATCTGTTTCTAGAAAGTTTGGGTAAGGGGCAAGGTATTGAGGTCAGTCTGGAAAACAGGGGAACTTCCCTAGTGAGGGGCTTCCAGGCGCCCTGAGGACACCTACAGGGAAAGAAATGGTTCCCTCTTTCCCCCCTTTCTACTTCCTTCCTCTTCCCTCTTTTCCTTCATTTATTCACTCAGGCAGCAAACCTTTACCAGGCACTGGATGAGGCCCTGGGGATACAGGGCTGAAAAGACACAGAGCCTGCCCTCAGGAAGCTCACAGCTTCCTGGAGAAGAAAGACAAACTGCACGAGAGGCAGGCATTAACTGAGGTGTGTCCAGGATGCCGTGGGGTCCCTGAGGACCATCTGGCTAACTGTGCCTCGGGACATGGGAGCTTCACAAAGGTGGTGACAGTTGGGTTGGGTCTTGAAGGATGAGTAAGAGTTTTCCAGGCAGATGAAAAGGAGGAAGGGCCTTCCGAGCAGAGGGAACGGTATCGGCAAAGGCAAGGAGAGTTAATGGAGCACTGTAGGATTTTAAGCTAGGAGAGCAGCAGGATCAGATTGATTCATTCATGGACTCCATATATGTGCCACGTCCCACTAGGTGCTGAGGGTGATGGCGGTGAAAAAACCCAGCCCCTAAACTCAGGGAGCTTACGTTCTAGTTGGAGAGATCGACAAGGAGCAAAGGGATAAAAATCAAGAGGAGATGAGGATACAGGGGCACCAGAAGATGCTATTTTATTTTTTTTAAGATCTTATTTATTTATTTGAGAGAGAGAGAGAGCACGAGCAGGGGGAGGGGCAGACAGAGAGAAACAAGCAGACTCCCCACTGAGCAGGGAGCCCAATGCGGGGCTCCATCCCAGGACCCCGACATCATGACCCAAGCCGAAGGCAGACACTTAACCAACTGAGCCACCCAGGCGCCCCAGAAGATGCTATTTTAGACAGGTGGTCAGGGAAGGCCTCCCTGACCAAGTGACATTTGAGCGGCACTGAATGAAGTGAGGGAGCAAGCCTCCTGAATAAATGAGGACAGATACACTAGGCAGCAAGGACTGCAGGTGCAAAGGCCCTGAGGTGGGAGTGTGCTTGGCATGATCAAGGAACAAGCAAGCTGGGTGGGGGAGGACTGGAGCGGCGTAAGGGGGTGGGGTGGAGTTGGTAGGAGAGGGAACAGGGGAGATAGAGGAGGACCCGATCATGTAGGGCCTTGTGGGCCACACACGGCGAGGAGTGGAGATCTCACTCTAGGTGGGATGGGAGTTGTGCTGAAACTGCATGTTGGGGCGCGAGAGGAAAGTGAGGCATTAGGATGACATGAAGGTTTTCACCCAAGCAATTGGAAGGATAGAGATGCCATTAAGGGATGCAGAGGAGACTGGGGGGCAGCTCAGGAGGACTTCAATTTGGACGTGCTAAGGTTGAAAGGCCTATTAGACCTCCAAAGGGAGCTGTCCAGGAGGCAGCTGGATCTGTCTGGAACCCAGAGGAAAGTTCTGGGCAGCAGGTGTCCTTGCAGATAGAGTGTTTAAAGACCTGAAACTAGATGAGATCCTTGAGGGGGTGAATGTACAGAGAGGTAGTCAAAGGCCGGAGCCCCAGGGCTCTCCAACCTCCAGACTCTAGAGAATGGGGGGAATAGGAGCCAGCAGAAGGCACAAAGAACTGACTGACTGGTGAGATCAGAGATAAATCAGGAGAGCTTGGTGTCCCAGAAGCCAAGAGAGCCAAGGGTGGCAAGAACAGGGTGATCAGTTATGTCAGATGCCACTGAGAAGTCCATAAGATGGGGACTTCGAACTCACCATTGGCTTTGACAGCAGGAAGAGAGGCCATGGATGACCTTGGCACACTCCTGCTTCATAGGCATGCAACCGATGCAGTGGGACAGGGTCCCGATCTCAGCAGGGTCCTGTGCTTAATTTAATGCTCTTCTTCAACCATCTTGACATTCTTAAATAACTTTTTATAGTGGGTTGAATGACGGCTCCTCTCCTAAAAGATATGTTCACCCCAAGTGTGACCTTATTTGGGAAAAGGGTCTTTGCAGATGTAATTAAGGTAAAGATCTTGAGATGAG